>NC_082669.1:34180751-34496135 GCF_025265405.1 Mesoplodon densirostris
GAGATTACTCAATATTTCTATTAGGTAGAGTTCACATTTGACATTGGTCATGGATATAAAGTTAATGCTGAATTGACTTTAGAATTCAAACCCTATAGCTATCTGCCAGCTCCAATGAATGAACAAAAACAAGATTGTTGTAGAGCAAAAAGAAAAGAACATATGGTTGAAACAAAGCAAATGCTGTTTTTGGCTGATAGATAAATGGCAAAATGTTGATTGTATATACATTGGCCATCGTATTTTACCAAATGAAGGTTTTAGATAACAAAATATGTAATTTTTAAATCTTTAACAAAATTTTTCAAAATAATTCCTGAATTCATTTCTTCAAAGAGACTGAAATTTATTATAAGGTGTGTAGTCTTAAAATCATCCTCTATTCTTATGAAAAGTACAGTAGTTCCCCCTTATTTTCAGGGGATATGCTCCAAGACCCCCAGTGGATGCCTGAAATGTGGATAGTAGTGAAACTTAAAAACAATATGCTTTTTCCTATACATATATATGATAAGCTTTAATTTGTAAATTAGGCACAGTAAGAGATTAAAAACTATAACTAATAATAAAATAGAACTATAACAATATATTGAAATAAAAGTTATTTGAATGTGTTCTTTCTCGCTCTCTCTCGCTCTCTCAAAATATCTTGTTTTACAAACTTAATTCCGTTTTCATCTTAACTAAGCACTTATCATGTACTGTGGCCATTACTTTTGCAGTTTGAGGTGGGACAGCAAAATTAGCACAAATTTCTTTTTCCTTCTTCACAATTTCACAGATAGAAGATTCATTCTTACTGTAGACCTTAGCAATCTCAGCATATGATTTTTTTTCTTTCCTTATTAAGTCAAGAAATTTCTCCTTTTCACTTAAAGGAAGCACTTGACAGCTTTCCTTTGGCATATCTGAATTGCCAGCATCACTACCCTTGCGCTTTGGGGCCATTATTAAGTAAAATAAGGGTTACTTGAACACAAGCACTGCCGTATCTCAGCCGTGATAACGGAGGTGCCTACTAAATGCCCAAGGGATGGGATATGATGAACACAGGGATGGAGCAGGAGAGTGTAAGTTTTCATCACACTACTAAGAACAGCAGGTAATTTAAAACTAATGAATTGTTTACTTCTGAAATTTTTCATTTAATATTTTTGGGCAGTGGTTGACCATGGATGCTGAAAGTGTGGAAAGGGAAACCACAGATAAGGGGAGACAACTGTACATATTAAAATATGTCTAGTTAAATAGACTGCAATATCAGTGAAAATGGTAAGAAGAGTCACAATATCCCTGAGTACATTATAATTATAAACCACAAATCTAAAATATGACACAAATGGGGACTTCCCTAGTGGCGCAGTGGATAAGAATCTACCTGCCAATGCAGGGGACACGGGTTCGATCCCTGGTCCGGGAAGATTCCACATGCCATGGGGCAGCTGGGCCCCTGCGCCACAACTACTGAGCCTGTGCTCTGGAGCCCGCGAGCCACAACTACTGAAGCCCATGCACCTAGAGCCTATGCTCTGCAACAAGAGAGGCCACCACAGTGGGAGGCCCACGCACCGCAGCAAAGAGTAGCCCCTGCTCACCACAACTAGAGAGAGCCTGCACACAGCAATGGAGACCCAATGCAACCAAAAATAAATAAATAAAATAAATAAATTTATAAAATATGACACAAATGAACTTACCTACAGAACAGAAACAGACTCACCAACATAGAGAACAGACTTCTGGTTGCCAAGGGGGAGGGAAGGTGAAGGAGGGATGGATTGGGAATTTGGGATTAGCAGATGCAAACTATTATATATAGGAGGGATAAATAACAAGGTCCTACTGCATAGCACAAGGAACTATATTCAATATCCTGTGATAAACCATAAGGGAAAAGAATATGTAAATGAATGTATATATATGTATAACTGAATCATTTTGCTGTACAGCAGAAATTGACACATTGTAAATCAACTATAGTTTAATAAAATAAATTAAAAAATAATTATCAACCACAAAAATAATTTCAAAGATAATGTTTTCAACATTAAATAGATATTTACTGTTTGATAAAATGTATAAGACATGTACTGAGTGTTGTAGGTAACACTAACAGTAAGTAGATGTAATCAACCCCTTCCTTCAAAGAGCTTATATTTGAGTGGAAAGAAAAAACACATTCACTGCATAATAAAGAGTATGAAAAGGAGTGCCACACCTAATGTAATAAATAGTTTATATGCAATCATTTATATTTGTCCTTATTTTTATAATAGGCCTAACACACCTACAACAAAAGAATATATGTGTGTGCATACATATATCATATAGTATATGTATATTATATATATCTTTTAAACAAATATTCAGTTTATGTCAACTATGGGGCAGGCACAGCTCTAGACTTTGGAGTCTAGATGGAAAAATGGACAGGGAAAGTCCTTGCCCTATGAAACTTGTATTCTAGGGAAAGGAGAGAGACAATAAATAAATGAAGAAATAAATTAAATTATATTAAAAAACCACAAACTACCAAAGTGGGGAAAAAGAGAGAAAGGGTGGTGAGAGGCGCTATTTTAGATTGAAGGGTCAGAACAAACTTCTCTAATGAGGTCACATTTGCATAACGATCTGAATTAAGGGAGCAAGTCAGCCACAGGATATCTATGAGAAGAGCCTGAGGCATCAGAGATTCAAAATATCCAGGTGAAGTATAATATTTTAGAAACAGCAAGGAAGCGTGTGTGGCTGCAGTGGCCTGAGAGAGGGACATGGTGGGAGATGAAATCAGAGAGGTACGAGGGAGCTTGAACATGAAGAACCTTGTGAACTTTGAAGGACTCAACAGGCCATGGGAGATTTGCCAATAATTGGAAGGTTTTGAGCAAAGGAGTGATATGATCTGGCATATTTTAAAAGGACCACTCTGGCAACTCAGCAGAGTAGAGGTGATTAGAGCTGCCTGTGCAATCGTGGTGATCATTTAGACAGCTTTTCAGTAGTTCAGAGGAGAGATATGCAAGGGCATTCATAGTGGTAATGGTTAAATAAAGGTTTCTGGCTAAATTCTAAATTGGCTAATTCTATAATTTGAGAAAAAAATATTATAAATTAAATGTAAGTGTTTTTAAACCATAAAAAAGCAAAGGTTTTCTTAAATTATTTGCTTTTGACTTATTTCAGGTTGGGATAATATAAGTAAAGTCCATAGTCATTCTATAGTTGATAGAAAAATATGGAGTAATTCGTTTTTACTTTGTAAAAAAGTAATTGCATTGTGAAAAAATAGGATTTTTCAATGATATGTGTCTATTAAATGTTTTTATGTATATCTTTGAGTTTAAAATAATTTTGGAGGCTGTGATAGGCCCACTTAAGTACAATAGTCTGAAATGTGCAAAATCTGCCAATGAATTGATCTCTGCCCTCGATAGATTTACATTATTTCCGGGGAGGTGAACATTTATATATGAGAGAATTTGAAAAGACCTTTCAAGGTAAAATTCATAACATAACTTAATTCTAAGCCATTAGGTATGTTCAGTGGCAGTTAGGAAGCAAGTGGTCAGTTTTAACTGGAACAATCAGGGAAGACTTCACGTAAATGTAGCGGTTGTGATGCGTAGTGGGAGAAAAGGAGAGAGAAAGGGAAGGAGGGAGAAAGAAAAGCAGGCAGGCAAAGGAAGTGGGGAACTACTGAGCTCTCGAGGTATGCGAAGAATTATACTAGGATTGTTCATATACAGTCAAGGTAGTATCAAAGAGCATGCGTCATTCCTAACAGACAGCATGAGAGCATGTAAAAATATTCTTGAATCCTGTAAGATTAGAATAATTCTATATAAGATACCTTTTAAAAATCTATGAAGCTACTAGTTGTACATTAGAACTATCATTTTACAGATATGAGTTTATTTTTTCAAAGCTGCATTGTTTTGAACTAGTTCCAGCTTCATAACTTTCACGCTGCTAGCTAATGTAAGAATGTAGCATTTAATCACAGATTTCAAGCCTAAAAGCATGCAAATACAGCAAACTTCAGTATAGAAAAGCAGCTATGGTACATGGTCTTTTTGATGAATGGATAGCCCTCAAGGCTATTTTCCTTTTTGCAAGGTCTTTTAGCCTGTGATAAAATTCAAAATTGGATTAAGGGCAACAACATAATATTTGTATGCATTTGACACGAAATAAATAAAACACAAAGATAATTTATAGCATTTTTGAATTTGTTGGGATGATGGTTGATAGATTATAGTTTTGAGTTTTATGAATCAAATCTTTAATTTATGGGTGGCTCCATTTATTTTTAAATAGCCTGTTTTTATTGGATTGCAGATAATTCCCTTTGTAAAAATAAGTGTTTTTGTAAATTATAAAGAAATAAAAGGGCCATTATAATCTTTAGGAACATTACTCAGAGAACCAGAAAAGAGTCAAGTGCGTAAGGAATGGAAATAATAGAAACCAGTTATTTTCTATGGCAGTCTATGTGGAAAAATATTTTAGTGTCCCCATCTTTACACTTCAAAAACTCATTTGCACCGTCACAAGAGAGTTGGGCAACCATAAATAAACATTAATGACCCCCTTAACACCATATCCTAGAGGCATTTCTGGCATATAATAAATGCTTAGTTCTTGGAAGAAAGAGAGAGAAAGGAGAAAGCAAAGGGGGCAAAGAGGGAGGGAGAGAGAAAGGAAATGGATGGCAATTTTCAGAATAAGGAGCTTTTATATATGAAAAGTTTCTATCTTTATGAAAGATGAAACATTACTTGTTTTACATAAAATCTTTGAAGGTTTCTTTTCAGATGAGATGTATCTTTATCCACACTGAATCAATTGATTATAGCTGATCTATTTAAACAATCTATGGCAAGTTTATAGAGAGCAAAAATACCCTTTATTGAACTGACTTTTCTTCATTTTGACCCATTTGCTTTTTTTTTTTGTTCATCCAACAGATATTTACTAAGCATGTAGGCACTCTACTAGACACAGGAAACACAGGTATAAATAGCATGTGGTTCCAGCCCTAAAGAAACTCAAAATCCCATAGGAGGTAAGTATGTAAATTCATTAGGGAGAGAAGTAGAAAAACGTAACTAAACCAAAGACACAGAGGTAGTACGGGGTGAATAATTCCAACTCAGGCTCACAGATTTCCTGGAGGAAGTAATTTTAACCTGGGATTTTTTATCAGATTGTTCCAGGCACATGGGGATATAGCAAAGTAGGGTCAGATTCAACGAGGACATTCCAGGCAGAGGTAAGAATATGTATATAGGCATGGAGGCAGTAAAACATTTAATATTCAAGGAATTACATCTAGCTTTGTGTGTCAAAAGATATTTTAATGCAACAAGTAGGCAAAATATGGAGTTTGAGAAGTTGTCATGGCAAAAGAGTTGAGGAATATTGTAATCAGAGGAGAAACATAAATGTAGCAGAATTTTAGGAAGAACATTCTCCCAGAAACCTAGAAGAGAAACTGATATCAGATCAGGCGACTATTAAAACAGACAAAGTGGACAACAATGAGAATCTGAAATAAGATTGGGACCATGGTTTTGTTTACCAAACCTCTATAAAATATACTGTTATCCTATATTTCTCTAAACGACAATCATTAATGTCAATGATATATAAAATGTTTTAGTAAAAAATGAGAGAATACAGTGTATAATTCCAAAAGTTATGTTATTTTATTTCACATATTTGCACTTCTCTCTGTATGCCTTCACATGGGTCCTTTGTGGCCCTTTAATGAATTACTGTCTTACCCTACAATAATTGTATGGTATTATTTTTCTGGCAAATTTAGGGCTTGTACTTGATGGTTTAATTGATATGCCCCAAATATGATTTATTCAATTATAGAGATTTTGAGCCAATCACAGTGATTAAGAATGAAATGCTCCACATTCTTACCTAATGGCCAAGTATAAAGGTGTGATATGGAAAAAAAAAAAAAAAGATTCCCATAAGAAGTAAGTCAAGTAAAAGAAACATGAGATCAGTTATATTCAATTTATTTTATGGCATCAATGGTTCATATTAAGCAGAAATAAATATTTTATGCCCTGCATATATGTTCCGTTGTTCAATTTTGTGGTTGATCTATTAAAAATACAGTTAATTGGGAATAAAAATGAGTCTAAAAAATCTTTTATGATATTAATATGATTTAGGTCATTTCTTAAATATTTTATAGTATAACTCACAAAATAAGGAAGACAATAATCTCTATATCAAAAATAAAGAAAATGGATGAGATCAATGACTTTTTAAATGTACCTACTGAACAATGAGAGAACCTAATATCAAAACTTTGAAACAATTTTTTAAAAACTAATGAAGACAATATATAACAAAACATTAAAGAATAAGATCTATGATTTTTCAGTGTTCCCAATGAATATCATCTGTTCAGGTAAGTATCCTAAGCAGACATTTTGAAGACAGTGACAGAGTTTGTGAGGAGGTAAAATGAGAAAAGCATGTCCCCTTTCATCTGTTTTACCATTGAAAGAATATTACCTAATTTATTTTTCCTTTACCACCCAAAACAGTCATCTGCCATTGACTGCACTACTAATTTTCCACAACTTTTTCCCCCTTATGGTACATGGGGCATGGTAGGGGTAATTCAATTTATTTATTGCACACTTAAATGATTAGGTATTTTAGAATTTTACAAGCACAGTTTTTCATCCAACTCTTCCATGAGCTCATGCTAACAACCATAATGGTCTTTCTTTTATACTCTGAAATAAGAATGGTTTGGATTTTATTAAATCAAAGAGAATCAATAAGAATAGGAATGGACTTTGTCCTATATCTATCTCTTTGATATCCATACCTGAAGGTAGTTAGCCGAAGCATTCAAAATATAAACTGATGAGTCCGTGTCATGGAAAGAGAGACTGTTAGGTTTTGTACATCAAATTCTATATCTCAGGTTTCACCTTTGAATACCATGAATATGTAGAGTGGAGTTTCAAGCAGTCAATACCTGTGACAGACATAGTTTTCTGTTTGGAACTATTGATTGCTTTTCTGAATAATCTCCAAATCTCACTTTGCAGTCATTCAGCTTGGTGTTCAAAAAGACAGATATTAGGAACTTTGAGGTATCAAAAAATAGAAGTATCAAGATGATTAAGAAATTTGCCAGGGGTATTTGGAAGAATTTTTTGGCTTCCTTCTCAAGTTCTTGTAGCTCGAAATCAAGGTTTGATATTTTATGACAAGAGCCTTCCCCTTAAACAAAAGGTGCTTTTCTGCCTTTAATCCCAACCAACACTTTTAAAATAAAGTTTGAAAATAGAAGATTCAGGTGACTCTAGTTTTCATTAACTGTTTTAAATTCACTTAATTTTTAACTGGAGTTGTCATTGCCCCCTGTCTGTAATGTACTGAACTTGTTCTTTATTACTAGCAGTTTGTGGTTTTATATGCTTCTAACTAATCATTGTTCACTATACCAAGAGAATCAGATTTCCAACTATGGTTTGATGTCATTGTGTATGTACAGGACGTCCACAGGTGCCTGGAAGGCCAAAAAGGAAAAGAAGGAAACCAGCCAAGATTAAAGTTGCATAGATCCAGATGTTGCTGCTGCTGTTTGAAAAAAAATCACATTTTAGAGTTCGGCATTTCAGTCTTACAGTTGGCAAGTAATAAGAGGGAATGAAGTCTGTGTGTGTGCATGCATGCTCCTTTAGTGGCAGAAAAAGGAGAAATGAAAGGAAGGGGAGTCCAATCTGCTGAAATAAAATAGGAATGTGGAAAAGAGCCTATTCAAACCCAATGGCAATGAGGTATTTTCTGTTATTAACAAAATGTTCTGACACATTCGGAAGAATACAATTTGCCTGAATGAAGTATAGAACGAAGAATGTAATTGAAATCTCTGACTCCTACTAATATCTTTACAGCTCATTCACAAAATTATCATAAGCAGGATTCAGTTGTCTTTCTTTTTCACTCAGTAACTTGTTTTTACCATTACTCATTACTCCTTTACCAGTACTCTTTCAGAGACAGTTCCAACAAAGGATCCAAAGACTTACATAGCTCACTGAATCATGCAACATGCTAATGTGAGTATTGGTGTGGCATTATGAGTTTTACAAGTGGCTCATACCAGATGTTTCCATCAGGATATTACAAATAAACCCAACATTCTAAATCCCAGTGACTCATTTCCAAAAAAAGACACTATATCCGCTGCACATTAAAATGTGATCGACATGATTGTAAATAATTACAAATTCTTATTCACGGAAATGTAATTACCTTCTTTTATTTTTTTTCACAGTACTCAGATGCACTGCCAATGAAGGGATGTATCAATACTTAATTCTAGTCTAGGCTGTCCTGGACAGCAGTCTGTCGAAATGTAAATGTCTAAATAAGTAAAGGTCTATTAATTCCTAAATTCGCTATATTAGATCCTGGGCCAAAGTGGGAGTCAGCTTTCAAAGTAATGGCTAAAATTAAGACAAGATCAGTGGGAATTGTCTTAATATGAAGAAACTAATCTTTTGGTTTTTCAGTGGCAACTCAGTATAATTAAAGGAATATAAACAACATATGGCTGTATATATAATAAATATAATACATTGATAAATTGAAATATTTGTCTATTTTCATATGCTCTACTAATGAAATAGGTGTTGATATGCTTTGAGATATAGATAGATAGATGGATAGACAGACAGGTAGCTAGACAGATGTGTGTTTCATAGAAAAAACTTGTAGCAGAAAAAATATTTAAAGTGATTACTATATACTAGCTTTTACTTCAGAGTAAATATTCATAGTTCTTGAGCATAGTTAAAGATTGAGTAACTTTATAAAGTTTGCTACACCCAAAGAGATTATTTTCAAATGTCTCTACTCACAGCAGGCATGTTGTCAATACAACAATTTAACATCATAGGGTTACGAATCACTGTATTATTTAAGATATGAAAGAGAAATAATGCAATCTCATTTTTTTAAAAGTCATGATTCAGTCTAAGACTGCTGCCTTGAAGACTGTTTCAGGCTTGCTTTAGGGTGTCCGTTAATTACCTCTTTATTTAGCTCCATTAACACGATTTTTGAGACAAAAATCCAGCTTTGATGGAAAGTTTCTTATGTAAAATAGGAAATGGCAATAGTGCCTACATACTGCAAGTGAGTGTCAATTTAGAAATACCTGGTAAAATCACCATCTTCCAAAGTTCTCAGTTGGAGCTACAATCAACGTCCTCATCACAAACGCATTTACAGCCTCCCTTGATTGTCCCTACTTTGGTGTTTAGCTTCCATCAGATTGTAGAAATGCAACACAAGAAAATGACTCTCTACTGGCTATAAGCAACTTCAGTAACACTGTAACTTGAAAATGATGATGTTTCAGATTTCCCACAATGACTCTATACTCCTCATTTATACTCTTATATACTTTTAACCTCCTCATTTGTCTCTTTATCAAAATTCTCAGAACTCACAGAAGAAATTAAAACAAGCAAAAAAAATAATAACTAGGAAACTAGTTGCCTCTAATTCATAGAAAGCAACCAAAACATTCTCATAACTATTTCAAAATTTCAAACCCTTCCGACTTGCCATGAAAAACCCCCCCTCCAAAAAAAAAAAAAAAAAAAAAACTGCTGGTGAAAAAAATATTGCTCCAAGGCTAGAAAGTCAGAAGATATAGTTTGGTACATGTGCTAATTTGAAATATTTTAGAGAAAGGAAATGTTCAAAGGCATAATGCCAATGAGTAGTGACATTTTTCTCTTTTGTTTTCAGTTTGTGACTTTTATCCGAGACATATGCTATATGTGAATACAGAGACTAAGTAAGTATCTGTTAGAAGTTAAATGAATTTGAAGGCTTGGGGCATCAAGGAAGCTATTTTTAAAATTTAAATGGAAACAATTTTCAAATTTCCCATATTACATTGTGTTCTACTGCCAGAAATTTAAACTATGTACTGGAATGAAGTAATTTTCAGATTCTGGACTGTGTTATCTACAGTATTTAACAGATTTTGGTATATACCTAAAGTCCACCAAGTATAATGGAAAAAAAAAAAGTGAATATCCATGACTGACTTTTCTTCCAATTGATTAAATACCAAGAACAAAGTTTACTATTAAAAGTTAATTAACTAAAAGGTAGAAAGTAATCAAAGACAAGACTAAACCTACTATTAATTTCTGTCTACATGACTCCAAATTATGGATTGGTCTTTTCTAGGAGTAAATATTTTGGAAATGCAAATTTGTTTGCCATTTTTACATTTACTATTCTATAAATTTTATTTTTATAAATTTATTAATATATTATACATGAAATAGATTTCAAAGTAAGGTCAGAAGTATTTTACAATTAATTCTAGAGAAAATTTAACCTAATTTTTACCTGAGATCATGCTTTATGGGTGAAAAAAATTTCCAGAAAACTAAAATTTATTTATAATTTATAATAAAATAAAAACTAAAGTAAATAAGATAGACAATTAAAATAAATGGTTTATAAAACATTAAATTTATTTTATTTTGCCTTTTTGGGGTGAAAATGTTTTTAAAATGTATTACCAATTTCTAATATTGGGTATATAATTCCTATTATAAGTACTTTCAAATGTCCTTACTGACTCAGATTCACCCATATAAACTTCAATTACAAGACTTGAAATAATTTGCGTCTATTCTATGAGATGGGGAGGAAAAATTCTCTAAATTCCTATGATTCCTGAGTAATTCTTTTCTCCCCATTATAAACTTATTATTAATATTGGTTGCATGTAGAACCTAAGATAATAGGCTTATAAAATGTATATAGCTACATTTTTACATAATTGTAATTGTTTTTGATATGATGGGCTACTCCCCTTTCATAAGAAAATACATGAGTTTTATGTCTTTATTCCTCAGATCTTTTGCATGTATATTTTGACTATGAAGGTTTACTCCCTGCTAAGAGATATTTTTACATTGGCATATAGAAGTTATAATTGTGGAAGATAATAATTTATTAGATCAATTGAGAAACTGTATATATAATATTATCTATAATATATATAATATATTATCTATAATATCTATAATATATATAATATTATCTATCTATCAATCAATTCACCTATCACACATACACACACACACACAGACAGACACTGTTTATTCCCTGCTGGAAGGTAAAGATTATGTGATTCACATTTTCTTAGTATATTCAAACATATTACCTTTAAATAACAGATATTTATGAACTATGGAGCCATGAATTTAAGAAAGAAATTATTATAGCCCGCAGTAAGAATTCAAACATGACCCCAAATAATGAATATACTAATTACTGTTATTTGTTTGTGTGTTTACTGATATCTCAACTCTCAGAAGTGGTTTAAGCAGCAAAGTCTAATTAAAGTACAATGTGAGCCATTATTTAATTTTAAATTTCCTAGTAATCACATTAAAAAAGTAAAAAAAATTAAGTGAAATTAATTTAATAATACATTTTATTACCTATTGTAACAAAAATATTATTATTATTTCGTGCCATCAATATGTAATCAACATAAAATTATTGGGATATTTTACATTCTTTCTTTCCTATTAGGTCTTCAAAATCTGCAAAACTGAACTCAGACTAGCACAACTGAAGAACTCAGTTGCCAAACAAGGCTACTGGCTATCCATCCTGTTGAACAACACAGGTCTACAGTGCGGCTAAAATTTACTAACAGACTAACAGCATGATCTTCTTCAAGAAATATCAGAACTTTTTCTTCCTAGATACCATATTTAGAAGAATATAAGCAGGCAACTGTCACATTTAACTATCACAATGACTATAGAAACAAGCCCTATATGAGTGCAATTAAGGGGAAACTTTTCAAAACAGAGGGAGTAATTAAGTAGAAAATGTGTAGTTAAATCCACACAAAAAAGTTGGATGGAAAGATCCTTTTACAAACAGAAGAACACCAAACAAAAAGGAAAGAGGAGGGGAGGAAACTCAACATAGGCAAAAATTACCATATTTACTGAATAGAAGGCCAGTTTAGCTCTGGAAAACTTTTTCTTTTTTCCTCCCAGAGAGAATGGCCACACGCCAACAGATACATGCCTAAAATAGAGTATATACCATGGTAACCATAGTAATGAGTAGATGGAACTAAAAAAAGCTGGTCTTGGGTGAGCAGATGTTCAGTCAAAGCCAGAATGAAAACATGAACTGCATTTCACAACCTCCATTTTACCTCCATACAGTAGGACAGTGTTCTATGAGCCTGTGGGAGAAATGCATCTAAGGAGGAGAGACCAGCCACCAGGGAGGCCTTGCCATCTACACAGCACACAAACGGGTTCCATTAGGAGAACGCACTAGGGAGAAAGGTCCCCTAGCAGGCCTATTAAATGATGATAAATGTTACCATTAGATATGTACACAAACACACACTTACTGAGTAGTGTGTCTTACAGTTGTTTAAAATAATCAGTCCAAATTAAATTATGAAAAATCTATTTACCATCTCAATTTTCTTCAGGAAGCCTAGCTTAGATACAATTTTTCTAAGAACAGCATAGTTGTTATCTCTATTATGTCAACACCTTTTCTAGACTTAAAGTTATCTTTGTAATAGAAATGGGTTGGTGTTTCTAGTTAAGAACAAGATGTGTTATGTAGATGGCCTGGGTTTGAATTCTGGCTCACGAGGTGACAGGACAAGTAACTGACACTTCTTAAGCCTCAGTTCACTCACTTTCAAAAGGGGATAAATTGTGCCACTTCCCAGATTATTATGTGGATTAAGAAATGAAAGGTGACTGGTACATAATTAGCAATGGATACATTTCAGTTATTTTATTGTTATCCAATTCAATGAATTATTTTTATGCCATATGTGATTTAATTCCAAAATAGCTGTCAAGAAAAATACTGAAACTATGTTTTATTGTCTAGCACATTTTTGTTGATACATGTGTGCACAAACACAAAAAAATACACAGACCTTTGCCTGCATCTATATCTATATATTTCATCCCTTAAAACAGGTATTTTAAAGAGAAAACAAAGAAGCCACACTCAGAGAAGACAGGTAGCTCTCATCTTTCCCCAGATGCCAATGGACCAATACTCCATGTGTGCCACACTTTGCTGCATTCATCTGGCAGTGTTTCAAAACCATATCCTAAGCCACAGAAGCCTACTAAGGCCAAGCAGCATTGAGTCATAATTAGCTCAAGATGAAAGTTCACTGAGGAATGGATTCAAATTCAATTTAATATAAAAAGGCTTTAGAGGGAGGGATCATTGTGTGCAGATCTGAATGAAGAAAGCTTGCATTCTTGATCATTGGAAACTCCTTAATAAAGAATCTCCCTAGATCCATAAATGCCTCGTGCAGCTGGGGTTTGATGTCATACTTCTCACTACATTTAGTGTGGGAAAGGAGGGTTGGCACATGTTCCTCCTGATCTACATGTAGCATCCAAAACAGTCTCAAAGAAAGAAAGAAATTAAAAAACAAACAAAAACCAAAAACGGTAGAAAGTTTTTGAACAATGAATTTCAGGAAGCAGTGAGATGTCTGGGAGGGGTACATTTCAAGCAGAAGTTGAAGATAAATCTCACTGTTCCAGAAATATTGAATCTTATCAAAACTTTATTTATGAAGATATTCATCACAATCTTATATATATTTATGTGTATATAATACACACATGTGTGTATATATATAGGTATATATATGTTTATATACACATACACATATATGTACGTATATATATATATAAAAAACAGTGGAAAATATTCTACTTATCCCAATAGAGGTTGATTAAATAAATATAATATGAATGAAAAGTAAATGCTTACAAAATATGACTGTGTAAAAGACATCCATTAAGAACACTATAGTAGGGCTTCCCTGGTGGCGAAGTGGTTGAGAGTCCGCCTGCTGATGCAGGGGACGTGGGTTCGTGCCCCGGTCTGGGAAGATTCCACATGCCGCAGAGTGGCTGGGCCCGTGAGCCATGGCCGCTCAGCCTGCACGTCCGGAGCCTGTGCTCCGCAAAGGGAGAGGTCACAACAGTGAGAGGCCTGCGTACCGCACACACACACACACAAAAAGAAAACTATAGTAGCACAAATCTGTTTAAACTATAACTAAAGTTTAGGCGGAGGAGGACGTTAAACCCTAAATTAAATAACTGTTTAGAATTATGCCCCCCTCCCAAATTTTAACACTGTACCTGTGCCTTACATTAGAATACGCAGTAAGAGTTGATCATTACAATGTTGATGTCTTTTGTATTTTATAAATTGAAAATCATGATGCCTAAGAGCTTAAACACACATTAGCCTGAATTCGCATTTAAATTATTCTTAGACTTCACTTATTTCTAACTCCAGGATTATTCTTTTGCCTCTAAGGATGAATGTTTGAAAAAACTGGACGTTTAAACACAGAGATTGGGCATAAATTAATATAATGGCGCTAAAATGGCAGAGATGGGGACTCAGCTTGCCCAGGTCCACAAGAAAAAACCTTTAAATGCCAGCTTCTGTGTGTGTCCATTCAACTGAATAAAGTCAGTTAGAAGCTGAAAGAATAGAAGAGCAATTCACAAATGTTCAGTTTTCTACAGCCTTAAAAAGCAAAGGGAAAGAAGATTTAAGGTATTAACTGAATTTATTGTGATCTTTTTTGGGAACAAGAGAACTGCAAGGCAAATCTAGTATTTAACGTTTGGAAGAAAAACATGTTTTAAGTTATTTTCATCAGATGTGGGGTTTTACTTGAATTTGCTCTTTGTTTTTATATGGTATAGCTCAGATGTCTGTGGTAGTTTCCATTCTCAATGTTGGGGTATATATATATATCCTATATATTGGGTTGCTGGTAATAATTTGGTGCCAGGAGTTGCTTTAGACTTTTCAAGAATTAACTGTTCAAATGGTGCTCCCTTGAAAAATTACAAATCAGAGATGGGGTACTAACTGAACCAATGTAATTGCACTTTATTCGGTGTGGGTTTGTGTGTTGAAAAACTATATAATCCTAACAAAAGTAGATCATCTGGGGACTAATGAAGGCACAATAAGGGCGATCAGACTCTCCCTGCAAGGTCAATTAGAGACTGCTTGTACAATTTCCCTCTTGCCTAATGGCCTTAATATAACCACATACTTTTATTATTGCTTTAAAGTTATTGAACATATGTAATCTGTGTATCTGCCTTTGTGGGTCCTTTCAGTCGTTCTACTCGAGGCAGCTGCACTTGAAGCTTAAGGGTTTGCAGCTGTTAGAAGCTATATGAGGAACGTGAGGTTTTGGCACTTGTTTTCACAGTTCCTACTGTGTAGAAGTTTGGCAAGAACTATGGAAAGGGTTTGGTGACAAAGTATGTTTGTAAAACTTTTCCCCATAGTTGTGGTTCTGAGCACAAGAGGTATGGAGTCAAAGAATATAAGGGTGGTTATTTTGATTGGGGTATTTTGGTCCCATTCATACAGCAATGAGGGCAAAATATTGTGCAATGCTGTTTAAATTTTGTTTTTTCTTTGAGAAGTACAGCAAAGAGGAAAATGTTGTGAAGTTGGTCTGAAAGTGTTCCATCTTCTCAATTTCGACGGCAGTTTTCAAAGCTTTCACATGATAATTTACACCAATGGCATCTTTAAAGAACATATTAAGGGTAGTATTCTTGAAAAAAATTTCAACATTCATAAATGAACTATTTCACCTACAGGCATTAATTTTTGGGAAAAAGTAATTCCAGTACTCAAATCATCACTTAGGATATATATTCCATATCATTTTAGAGAGGAAAAAAACGCAGGGAGGATTTTTTAATTCAATGGATTGTAACTTTGTCTAGAAAACATATTTTCAAAAATTACCATGATGTGATATAATAAATTTATTTTTAAATTATTTAAATCTTATAAAGAAAAATAAATACTTACTTCATATACTTCTATAATTCCTGTACAGGAGATTATTAAAGTGAATTGTTTAAATGTGTATTTAATTGAATATTATATGAATGTAATTATAAGCTATGAATTCTCAATGCTCTGAAGAGGCAATGTGAGAAAGTGACATTTTCCTAGGTAAATTAAAAATAATATATTAAAATTTATTAATAATTCAATGAAAATCTGTTCCTTGATTGAGAATAACATTTGTAGTTGAAGAATATTTTTTAAGCCTAGCAATTTTATATCCTAGTTACGACACTCAATTTAGCCATAGGTTTATACTAAGTTCAAGATGGATTTATGTAGATGTACTTAAAAAGATATACATGAATTAGAAATATTTGTGTCAGGTTAACTATAATATTAATAAATTTATAACTGGCTCGGAATTTCTGGTGGAAGTGTATCAGAATTTTTTCTTTTTGTAGAAAACACTTAAATTTTTTATTGACAGTTGAATGATGTATAAAAAGAAAAGAGTAAAATTGTTTTTATAAATATTTTCCATAAAAAAATAAAATGTAAAAGTGAAATTAGAATTCTTCGGATAGTCAAAGTTTCTTAGCTTAATCTTTACAGTGGTTATATCTCCATGTACAAAGTAAAACAGAGAAGTGAGGCAATTTCAAAAGAATAAAAGGATCACTTGAAAAAATATGAATCTAATTATTAGAATAATCTGATCAGTAAAGTCTCCATTTAACTTCATGTAGACATGAATTACCACAATATCAACTACATGATAAACACATACTCGTTGCTCTCCCTGCAGTTAATGTGATTATGTATCTAACTTTGATATACTTATCTAGCACCCACTTATTAAGCAATTTCTAAATGCGCGATATAAAGATTTAAATATTGCTTTCAAATAGTGGACTGTATGTTTTATCAATCTTCAAAGATTATCTCAAGGCAACATTATATCTTCTACTTTTTTAGAAAACACCATTTAAATTCCAAATCATCTAAAGGAGGCAAGAACATACAGTGGAAAAAAGACAGCCTCTTCAATAAGTTGTGCTGGGAAAACTGGACAGGTACATGTAAAAGTATGAGATTCGATCACTCCCTAACACCATACACAAAAATAAACTCAAAATGGATTAAAGACCTAAATGTAAGGCCAGACACTATCAAACTCTTAGGGGAAAACATAGTCAGAACACCCTATGGCATAAATCACAGCAAGATCCTTTTTGACCTACCTCCTAGAGAAATGGAAATAAAAACAAAACTAAACAAATGGGACCTAATGAAACTTCAAAGCTTTTGCACAGCAAAGGAAACCATGAACAAGACCAAAAGACAACCCTCAGAATGGGAGAAAATATTTGCAAATGAAGCAACGGACAAAGGATTTATCTCCAAGATTTACAAGCAGCTCATGCAGCTCAATAACAAAAAAACAAACAACCTAATCGAAAAATGGGCAGAAGACCTAAATAGACATTTCTCCAAAGAAGATATACAGATTGCCAACAAACACATGAAAGAATGCTCAACATCATTAATCATTAGAGAAATGCAAATCAAAACTACAATGAGATATCATCTCACACCAGTCAGAATGGCCATCATCAAAAAATCTAGAAACAATAAATGCTGGAGAGGGTGTGGAGAAAAGGGAACCCTCTTGCACTGTTGGTGGGAATGTAAATTGATACAGCCACTATGGAGAACAGGATGGAGGCTCCTTAAAAAACTAAAAATAGAACTACCATACGACCCAGCAATCCCACTACTGGGCATATACCCTGAGAAAACCATAATTCAAAAAGAGTCATGTACCAAAATGTTCATTGCAGCTCTATTTACAATAGCCAGGACATGGAAGCAACCTAAGTGTCCATCATCAGATGAATGGATAAAGAAGATGTGGCACATATATACAACGGAATATTACTCAGTCATAAAAAGAAACGAAATTGAGTTATTTGTAGTGAGGTGGATGGACCTAGAGTCTGTCATACAGAGTGAACTAAGTCAGAAAGAGAAAAACAAATACTGTATGCTAACACATATATATGGAATCTAAGGGGGAAAAAAAGAAAAGAAAAGGTCATGAAGAACCTAGGGGTAAGATGGGAATAAAGACACAGACCTACTAGAGCATGGACTTGAGGATATAGGGAGGGGGAAGGGTAAGCTGTGACAAAGTGAGAGAGTGGCATGGACATAGATACACTACCAAATGTAAAATAGATAGCTAGTGGGAAGTAGCCGCATAGCACAGGGAGATCAGCTAGGTGGTTTGTGACCACCTAGAGGGGTGGGATAGGGAGGGTGGGAGGGAGGAAGACGCAAGGGGGAAGAGGTATGGGAACATATGTATATGTACAACTGATTCACTTTGTTATAAAGCAGAAACTAACACACCATTGTAAAGCAATTATACTCCAATAAAGATGTTAAAAATAAATAAATAAAAGAAAATGTAATAAAAATGGAAATAAATAAATAAATTCCAAATCATCCAAGATATTTCTTCTGAATTAAAAAGTGTAAAGCACGAACGAGTTGCCTACATGGCTATAATTCTCACACCAGTTCATGAATCTAGGTGCTTGAAACCTAGGAGTCATTATTTACTCTTTCTCACTCCACATTCATTCCATCAACGGGTCCTGCTCTAAGTTTCTCCATCTCCACTGATAACATCCATCCAAGCCTTCATCATCTTAAACCTGGATGACTGAAACAGCCTCCTTTTTCTCCCATTAACTCTAGCTGTTCTTCAATGTAGTCTTCTCAATGCTTGACACTACAATGATTTTTTAAAATTATAATTCTGGACATGCCATCTATATACCCCAGCTCCTCTCCCCTTCAAGGACTTGAAAGTAGCAGTATAACTCTAGAGACCACTCTTTTAATGAATAATTTCTATTGTCATTTTGGAAGATTATGCTCCCTTACACCTTAGAATCTTTGTCCACAATGCATTTCCTACTTTCCCACCCCCAAACAAATGGACTTCTACTCCTTCTTTACATGTCATTTATGATTCACCACCTAAAGAAGCCTTGCCTAAACCCTCAAGTCAGATTCATTTGTTCTTTGCTGCTATAGAAACTTTTTTACATCTCTTTGGAATTCATGTCAAAGTTTGTAAATGCATTTTTGTGATAACTTATTTAACATCTACACTGTGAATGCCATGAGCACAAGAACACTGTCTCCTTGAATAAATAAATGGAAAATTAAGAAAATTTTTTAAAATGTAGAAAGAATACAGGCCTTCAAATTCTATTTTTCAACTAAATAAATATTTCAGGGAAAATAAGAGATCTTTAAATGCAAGGAAAAGGAGGCTTTTAGGCATATGTATGTAAATACACAATTTAATATTTGTCAATGGACTTAATTGTAAATTTTCCAAATCTCTTGAATGAATACACAGTCTAGTGAGGTTGGTAAAAATGGTTATAAATAATTAGTTACTAATACAATTCTTCTAACTGAGAAGGAATAATAAGAATAACATATACTTAGCACTTCCCAAGTGCCAGACACCATGTTATATGTTTTGAAAGGTATACTCTCATTTAATTCTCACAAACATGTGAAATAGGCACTACTGATACTATCTAAATTCACTTACGTGAGTACTCTAAATTTAGGATTAGAGCATTTTGGTAAACTTTGCAGGAATGTATAGCTAAGGAATTAAAACATCTGAACTCTGGAGCCCACAAATTTAACCACCAGATTAGACTATTCTTGAGGAGGGAGAGGTAGAGAGAGATGAAGCTGGAATTATAAACCTGAGTCACATTTGTGAAGAATGTTTGATACCATGTTTAAATTTCAGCTTTGTCCTCCAGGCAATGGAAAACACTGGAAGGTCTGTAAGGAGAGGGATTATATGATCCAAGGTAATTTTTAGAAAGATTTCTATGGCAAAACATATGGAAAATTAATGAAGGTGGATTGATTAAATTGCCTATGACTACATTAAATTGCCTATAACTGAGCTAGGCAACTAGGATGCTTAAAAGTAATTTAATTCAGTCTTACTCAAATGAAATCCTCCAGAGTGACTATTGAATCCTACCTCATCCTCTGCCAAATACTGATTCGCTAAGGAAACACTTGTCTACTGAGGATAATCTGGCATTGAGAGGTAGCTGATGTGCTTATGGGACAACCAAGTGGAGATGTCAAAAAAAGATAACAGTATGAATCAGGAAAGGAGGAGTCACTCAAGATACAAATAGAAAATTAAAAGTCTAAACATAGAAATTATTTAAGGAAACAACCTGACTTTATGATTTTAACACTTCTTCAAAGAATTCATTAGAATCTATTTGAATATGGATATTCCTGACATTAAAATTTGCTCAAATGGAAATGTTTGTCAATCTACTCAATATGGATTTTTTTTTAATTTTTTTATTTTTTTGCGGTACGCGGGCCTCTCACTGTTGTGGCCTCTTCCGTTGCGGAGCACAGGCTCCGGACGCGCAGGCTCAGCGGCCATGGCTCATGGGCCCAGCCGCTCCGCGGCATATGGGATCCTCCCAGACCGGGGCACGAACCCGTATCCCCTGCATCGGCAGGCGGACTCTCAACCACTGCGCCACCAGGGAGGCCCCTCAATATGGATTTTTTACAATACTTCCAATATTATGGAAGGTAAAGACTAAGATTTCTGGCCAATGTGTAATAACAGGAACCAGATCGACCCTTCTGCCTTAAACAATGAACATAGAACAATGGTGTGAAGACATTGAACAAAAGGTGGTGCAGGACTGGGGTCCCTCAGAGAAGGGAAATTAACAAAACGAGCCCTACAATTGCATCAGCTTGTTTCTTGGAAGCAGTATCCTGACTTCAGGGCAGAGAGGGTTAAAAGATTCAAGTATAAGACAAACTTCTTATTGAGTTGAGGATACAGAGAACCAAGCTCTGAAAAACCAAGGCAGTTAGACTTTGCTGACCTGAGTCCTGGAGAGAATTCTCCACAGAGGATGAGAGACCTTTGTATATCTGCAGAGGGGTCTCTTCAATCTTTGGGGAACTACTGATTTCATGTGTGAGAGTAGACTATTCTAGGAAGGAGAAAGAACCACTTTATAAAGATTAGGCAGAAAAATAATCTGCAGGTAAAGGATCATAGGTCATGCTTCCACTCTCCATCATAGAAAGACCTAGTAGGGCATAAAGCATCAGTTAATATCCTTCGACTTATTCAAAATTAAAAGGCTAAACTAAACTAAAACACTGGGAGAAAGTATGTTCACAACATATATCTGAAAAAGAACTTGCATCCTGAATATATAAAGAATTTCTGCAACTCAATAATATTAAGACAACCCTATTTAAACAATGTTCACAATATATGCATAGACATTTTACCAAAGAATAAATGCAAATAGCAAATAAGCACAAGAAAAGAGGCTTAGCACTATTAGTCATTAGGGAAAAGCAAAATATCAACACAATGGGATTCCTCTACACACTATTTTTTGGCTACCATTAAAAATACTGATAGAACCAAGTATCGATAAGGATGTGGAATTTGCATGTGTTATTTGTGAGAATGCAACATTGTATAGCCACTTTAGCAAAGAGATCAGATTGGCAGTTTCTTATAAATTTAAACACATAGCTTACCATACAATCCAGCAGTCTAAGTGCTACGTATTTACCCAAAAAAATTGAAAACGTGTAACTACACAAAGATGTGCATTCAAAACTCATAGCTTTATTATTAATAATATTAACATTATTATCATAATATTAAAACTAAAAAACAAAACAAATTTCCATCAACTAGCGACTAGATAAATTATGGTATACCCGTACAGTGAAAAACTACTTAAGAATCAAATGGAACAGACTACATGCAACAAGAATGACTCTTAAAAGAATTCATAAGTAGAGGAAACCAGCCACAACAGGATATATTCTCTATGAGGATACTTTTATGAAATTCTAGAAAATGTAAAGCTTTAGATTCATAAAGCAGATAAGTGATTTTAAGTGGCCAGAGGTGAAATGAGGGAACTGACTGCCAAGGGGCATAAGGGAACTTTGAGGGTGATGGCAATGTTCATATCACAATTATAGTGGTGGCTAGATGATTGTATGCATTTGTCAAAACTCATCAAACTTACACTTAAAATTGGTAAATTTTCTTATATGTACATTATAATCCAATGAAGCTGATTTTAAAATTAATGTGAATGTTGACAGCAGAGGAGTCTCAACATGTGAGAGGCAGGGCAAATATGGGAATTTTTCACATTTCACTTAATTTTGCTGTGGACCTTAAACTGCTCTAAAAAAACTAAAATCTATTTTTTTAAAAGTCAACTAAAGATTAGAGGGGAAGATGGCGGAGGAGTAAGACGCAGAGATCACCTTCCTCCCCACAGATGTACCAGAAATACATCTACACGTGGAACAACTCCTACAGAACACCTACTGAACGCTGGCAGAAGACCTCAGACCTCTCAAAAGGCAAGAAACTCCCCCACGTACCTGGGTAGGGCAAAAGAAAACAGAATAAACAGAGACAAAAGAATAGGGACGGGACCTGCACCAATGGGACAGAGCTGTGAAGGAGGAAAGGTTTCCACACACTAAAAGCCCCTTCACGGGCGGAGACTGCGGGTGGCGGAGCGGGGAAGCTTCGGGGCCGCGGAGGAGAGCGCAGCCACAGGGGTGCGGAGGGCAAAGTGGAGAGATTCCCGAACAGAGGACCGGTGCTGACCGGCACTCACCAGCCCGAGAGGCTTGTCTGCTTACCTGTCGGGGCGGGCGGGGCTGGGAGCTGAAGCTAGGGCTTCGGTCGGAGCGCAGGGAGAGGACTGGGGTTGGCGGCGTGAACACAGCCTGAAGGGGGCTAGTGCGCCACAGCTAGCCGGGAGGGAGTCCGGGGAAAAGTCTGGACCTGCCGAAGAGGCAAGAGACTTTTTCTTCCCTCTTTGTTTCCTGGTGTGAGAGGAGAGGGGATTAAGAGCGTTGCTTAAAGGAGCTCCAGAGACGGGCGCGAGCCGTGGCTAAAAGCGCGGACCCCAGAGATGGGCAGGAGACGATAAGGCTGCTGCTGCCGCCACCAAGAAGCCCGTGTGCGAGTGCAGGTCACTGTCCACGCCCCCCTTCTGGGGAGCCTGTGCGGCCCGCCACTGCCAGGGTTCCGGGATCCAGGGACAATTTACCCGAGAGAATGCACGGCGTGCCTCACCCTGGTGTGTCACGCTGGCTTCTGCCGCCGCAGGCTCGCCTCGCATCCGTGCCCCTCCCTCCCCATGGCCTGAGGGAGCCAGAGCCCGCCAATCAGCTGCTCCTTTAACCCCGTCCTGTCTGAGTGAAGAAAAGATGCCCTCCGGTGACCTACACACAGAGGCGGGGCCAAATCCAAAGCTGAGCCCCGAGAGCTGTGCGAAATAAGAAGAGAAAGGGAAATCTCTCCCAGCAGGCTCAGAAGCAGCGGATTAAAGCTCCACAATCAACTTGATGTACCCTGCATCTGTGGAATACATGAATAGACAATGAATCATCCAAAATAGAGGAGCCGTGTGGATGAAAGGCTCTTGGTGCTGCAGCCAGGAGTCACTGCTGTGCCTCTAAGGTGCGACAGCCAACTTCAAGACACTGGTCCACAAGACACCTCCCAGCTCCACGTAATACCAAATGGCAAAAATCTCCCAGAGATCTCCATCTCAACGTCAAGACCCAGCTTCACTCAACGACCAGCAAGCTACAGTGCTGGACACCCTATGCCAAACAACTAGCAAGACAGGAACACAACCCCACCCATTATCAGAGAGGTGGCCTAAAATCACAATAAATCCACAGACACCCCCAAAACACACCACCAGACGTGGATCTGCCCACCAGAAAGACAAGATCCAGCCACATCCATCAGAACACAGGCACTAGTCCCCTTCACCAGGAAGCCTACACAACCCACTGAACCAACCTTAGCCACTGGGGACAGGCACCAAAAACAACAGGAACTACGAACCTGCAGCCTGCAAAACGGAGACCCCAAACATAGTAAGTTAAGCAAAATGAGAAGACAGAAAAACACACAGCAGATGAAGGAGCAAGATAAAAACCCACCAGACCTAACACATGAAAAGGAAATAGGCAGTCTACCTGAAAAAGAATTCAGAATAATGACAGTAAAGATGATCCAAAATCTTGGAAATACAATAGACAAAATGCAAGAAACATTTAACAATGACCTAGAAGAACTAAGGATGAAACAAGCAACTATGTACAGCACAATAAATGAAATTAAAAATACTCTAGATGGGATCAATAGCAGAATAACTGAGGCAGAAGAGCGGATAAGTGACCTGGAAGATAAAATAGTGGAAATAACTACTGCAGAGCAGAATAAAGAAAAAAGAATGAAAACAACTGAAGACAGTCTCAGAGACCTCTCGGACAACATTCAATGCACCAACATTTGAATTATAGGGGTTCCAGAAGAAGAAGAGAAAAAGAAAGGGACTGAGAAAATATTTGAAGAGATTATAGTTGAAAATTTCCCTAATATGGGAAAGGAAATAGTGCATCAAGTCCAGGAAGCACAGAGAGTCCCATACAGGATAAATCCAAGGAGAAATACACCAAGACACGTATTAATCAAACTGTCAAAATTAAATACAAAGAAAACATATTAAAAGCAACAAGGGAAAAACAACAAATAACACACAAGGGAATCCCCATAAGGTTAACAGCTGATCTTTCAGCAGAAACTGCAAGCCAGAAGGGACTGGCAGGACATATTTAAAGTGATGAAGGAGAAAAACCTGCAACCAAGATTACTCTACCCAGCAAGGATCTCATTCAGATTTGATGGAGAAACTAAAACTTTTACAGACAAGCAAAAGCTGAGAGAGTACAGCACCACCAAACCAGCTTTACAACAAATGCTAAAGGAACTTCTCTAGGCAAGAAACACAAGAGAAGGAAAAGACCTACAAAAACAAACCCAAACAATTAAGAAAATGGGAATAGGAACATACATATCGATAATTACCTTAAATGTAAATGGACTAAATGCTCCCACCAAAAGACACAGATTGGCTGAATGGATACAAAAACAAGACCCATATATATGCTGTCTAAAAGAGACCCACTTCAGACCTACAGACACATACAGACTGAAAGTGCATGGAAAAAGATATTCCATGCAAATGGAAACCAAAGGAAAGCTGGAATAGCAATTCTCATATCAGACAAAATAGACTTTAAAATAAAGACTACTAGAAGAGACAAAGAAGGACACTACATAATGATCAAGGGATCAATCCAAGAAGAAGATATAACAATAGTAACTATGCACCCAACATAGGAGCACCTCAATATATAAGGCAAATCCTAAGAGCCATAAAAGGGGAAATCAACAGTAACACATTCATAGTAGGGGACTTTAACACCTCATTTTCACCAATGGACAGAGCATCCAAAATGAAAATAAATAAGCAAACACAAGCTTTAAATGACACATTAAACAAGATGGACTTGATACTTATAGGACGTTCCATCCAAAAACAACAGAATACACATTTTTCTCAAGCACTCATGGAACATTCTCCAGGATAGATCATATCTTGGGTCACAAATCAAGCCTTGGTAAATTTAAGAAAGTTGAAATTGTATCAAGTATCTTTTCTGACCACAACACTATGAGACTAGACACCAATTACAGGAAAAGATCTGTAAAAAATACAAACACATGGAGGTTAAACAATACACTACTTAATAACGAAGTGGTCACTGAAGAAACCAAAGAGGAAATCAAAAAATACCTAGAAACAAATGACAATGGAGGCATGATGAACCAAAACCTATGGGATGAAGCAAAAGCAGTTCTAAGAGGGAAGTTTATAGCAATACAATCCCACCTTAAGAAACAGGAAACATCTCGAATAAATAACCTAACCTAGCACCTAAAACAATTAGAGAAAGAAGAAAAAAAAACACAAAGTTAACAGAAGGAAAGAAATCATAAAAATTAGATCATAAATAAATGAAAAAGAAATGAAGGAAATGATAGCAAAGATCAATAAAACTAAAACCTGGTTCTTTGAGAAGATAAACAAAATTGATAAACCATTAGCCAGACTCATCAAGAAGAGAAGGGAGAAGACTCAAATCAATAGAATTAGAAATGAAAAAGGAGAAGTAACAACTGACACTGCAGAAATACAAAAGATCATGAGATATTACTACAAGCAACTCGTTGCCAATAAAATGGACAACATGGAAGAAATGGACAAATTCTTAGAAATGCACAACCTGCCAAGACTGAATCAGGAAGAAATAGAAAATGTGAACAGACCAATCACAAGCACTGAAATTGAAACTGTGATAAAAAATCTTCCAACAAACAAAAGCCCAGGACCAGATGGCTTCACAGGCGAATTCTATCAAGCATTTAGAGAAGAGCTAACACCTATCATTCTCAAACTCTTCCAAATTATAGCAGAGGGAGGAACACTCCCAAACTCATTCTACGAGGCCACCATCACCTTGATACCAAAACCAGACAAGGATGTCACAAAGAAAGAAAACTACAGGCCAATATCACTGATGAACATAGATGCAAAAATCCTCAACAAAATACTAGCAAACAGAATCCAACAGCACATTAAAAGGATCATACACCATGATCAAGTGTGGTTTATTCCAGGAATGCAAGGATTCTTCACTATACGCAAATCAATCAACGTGATACACCATATTAACAAATTGAAGGAGAAAAACCATATAATCATCTCAATAGATGCAGAGAAAGCTTTCAACAAAATTCAACACCCATTCATGATAAAAACCATGCAAAAAGTAGGCATAGAGGGAACTTTCCTCAATGTAATAAAGGCCATATATGACAAACCCACAGCCAACATCGTCCTCAATGGTGAAAAACTCAAAGCATTTCCACTAAGATCAGGAAGAAGACGAGGTTGCCCACTCTCACCACTCTTATTCAACATAGTTTTGGAAGTTTTAGCCACAGCAATCAGAGAAGAAAAGGAAATAAAAGGAATCCAAATTGGAAAAGAAGAAGTAAAGCTGTCACTGTTTGCAGACGACATGATACTATACATAGAGAATCCTAAAGATGCTACCAGAAAACTACTAGAGCTAATCAATGAATTTGGTAAAGTAGCAGGATACAAAATTAATGCACAGAAATCTCTGGCATTCCTATACACTAATGAAGAAAAATCTGAAAGTGAAATCAAGAAAACACTCCCATTTACCACTGCAACAAAAAGAATAAAATATCTAGGAATAAACCTACCTAAGGAGACAGAAGACCTGTATGCAGAAAATTATGACACTCATGAAAGAAATTAAAGATGATACAAATAGATGGAAAGATATACCATGTTCTTGGATTGGAAGAATCAACATTGTGAAAATGAGTCTACTACCCAAAGCAATCTACAGATTCAATGCAATCCCTATCAAACTACCACTGGCATTTTTCACAGAACTAGAACAAAAAATTTCACAATTTGTATGGAACCACAAAAGACCCCGAATAGCCAAAGCAATCTTGAGAACGAAAAATGGAGCTGGAGGAATCAGGCTCCCTGACTTCAGACTATACTACAAAGCTACAGTAATGAAGACAGTATGGTACTGGCACAAAAACAGAAATATAGATCAATGGAACAGGATAGAAAGCCCAGAGATAAACCCACGCACATATGGTCACCTTATCTTTGATAAAGCAGGCAGGAATGTACAGTGGAGAAAGGACAGCCTCTTCAATAAGTGGTGCTGGGAAAACGGGACAGGTACATGTAAAAGTATGATTCGATCACTCCCTAACACCATACACAAAAATAAGCTCAAAATGGATTAAAGACCTAAATGTAAGGCCAGACACTATCAAACTCTTAGGGGAAAACATAGTCAGAACACTCTATGACATAAATCACAGCAAGATCCTTTTTGACCCACCTCCTAGAGAAATAGAAATAAAAACAAAACTAAACAAGTGGGACCTAATGAAACTTCAAAGCTTTTGCACAGCAAAGGAAACCATAAACAAGACCATAAGACAACCCTCAGAATGGGAGAAAATATTTGCAAATGAAGCAACTGACAGAGGATTAATCTCCAAAATTTTTAAGCAGCTCATGCAGCTCAATAACAAAAAAACAAAACACCCAATCCAAAAATGGGCGGAAGACCTAAATAAACATTTCTCCAAAGAAGATATACAGACTGCCAACAAACACATGAAAGAATGCTCAACATCATTAATCATTAGAGAAATACAAATCAAAACTACAATGAGATATCAAGTCACACCAGTCAAAATTGCCATCATCAAATAATCTAGAAACAATAAATGCTGGAGAGGGTGTGGAGAAAAGGGAACCCTCTTGCACTGTTGGTGGGAATGTGAATTGGTACAGCCACTATGGAGAACAGTATGGAGTTTCCTTAAAAAACTACAAATAAAACTACCATATGACCCAGCAATCCCACTACTGGGCATATACCCTGAGAAAACCATAATTCAAAAAGAGTCATGTACCAAAATGTTCATTGCAGCTCTGTTTACAATAGGCAGGACATGGAAGCAACCTAAGTGTCCATCATCGGATGAATGGATAAAGAAGATGTGGCACATATATACAATGGAATATTACTCAACTATAAAATGAAACGAAATTGAGCTATTTGTAATGAGGTGGATAGACCTAGAATCTGTCACACAGAGTGAAGTAAGTCAGAAAGAGAAAGACAAATACCGTATGCTAACACATATATATGGAATTTATGAGAAAAAAAATGTCATGAAGAACCTAGGAGTGAGACAGGAATAAAGACACAGACCTACTAGAGCATGGACTTGAGGATATGGGGAGGGGGAAGGGTAAGCTGTGACAAAGCGAGAGAGAGGCATGGACATATATACACTACCAAAAGTAAAATAGATAGCTAGTGGGAAGCAGCCACATAGCACAGGGAGATCATCTAGGTGGTTTGTGACCACCTAGAGTGGTGGGATAGGGAGGGTGGGAGGGAGGAAGATGCAAGGGGGAAGAGATATGGGAACATATGTATATGTATAACTGATTCACTTTGTTATAAAGCAGAAACTAACACACCATTTTAAAGCAATTATACTCTAATAAAGATGTAAAAAAAAGAGTCAACAAAAAATACTGATATAGGCAAGACACTCTTGAAATACAGGGTTAAGTTAAAGGGGATTTGTCTTAGCAGATACAAAAAAATAATTCTAAAGATATGACAATTAATGTGATTTTGGCACATGAACAAACTGGACCAACAGACCAGAATAAAAGAATCCTTAAACAGATCCATGTACACACAGACATTTGAACAATGACAGACCGGCACTGCAGATCACTGGGTATGGATGAACTAACTGTGCAATAAAAACTGCTTAGGAGACAAAAATGAAAAAAAAAAAAAAATACTGATGAAAAGTAAATTTTATCATAAAAAATTAATGTAGCTTTGCTGAAGTCTTAACTAGCACTAGTATTATAAAAGAATAGATAAAATTTACAGGATTTATAATTAAGATGATTGTTTTTGTGGGGCTATTTATGAGAGAAAATACTAAATATTTGTGAATATACATTTGACATAAAAATTAGCTTTTCCACATAGATAACAAAATGTAATTTCACTGAAAATTATCTGGGATTTCTGTGTTCTTCTTTGACTAAGGAAATTATACCTCTAAAAATAATAATTTAAAATCTCTGAATGTATATTCTGAGATTTCAGTTGACTACTTTCTACAGAAAAATGATCAAAACATCACAATGAATCTAATAGTTATAATGTTGAGTAAAAGCCAGACTCCAAAAGTAAATACTATATGTTTCCATTTATATAAATTTCAATTAGAGGAAACACTAATATATAGTGAAAAAAGTCAGAATGTTAGTTTTACTTGAGGGACTATTTTCTGGAAACTGACATGAAAGAATCCCATATTTTTATCTCAGTGGTGGTCACATGAGTTTGTGTGTATCAAGTTATTTAATTTATCAAGCTGTGTAATTGAGTGGTTCACTTATCCATGTGGTTTGTACTTACTTTCTGAGGGGTTTTTTTCTGTATTGGAGTCATATAATCTACTTAATATTTTTCTGAAAGTCTATTAATTCCCCGTGGCTTCTTGTTCTTCATTTACTCCCTTAGTGAATGAGACTTTATAGTTTTAACTCTTTTTCCTTTTCCCTTCCTTCAGCACCTTCATCTTTCCTTCCCATATCTTCTCTTTTTCTCAACAAATATTTTTTAAACCCCTACAATGTCCCAAAATGGACGAGGTGCTTGGGATACAAATGAACTGTAAAAATAGTATGGTCCTACTCTCATGAAGATTAAATTCTAGGAAAGGAGACTAATATTGGTTTTTTAAAAATTCAAGTCAATGGAAGAATGATAAATATCTCTGAAAAACATATAATATAGAGATTTGAAGTAGGCAGTAAGGTCAGAAAAGGTTTTCCTGAACAAGCAAACATAGGAAGATGAAGAGGGGAGGAAGATATTCGCTGCAGAATGGGCAACATCTGGACAGATATTGTGGCTGGAGGGAAATTGTAAGTATGAGGGAATAGGCTTCCCTCCACTTCAATGTGGATCCACCAGAACCATAGGTCCTTTGTTTACCCATGGCCTCCATGTTAATAAACCCAACAGTATATTTTCAAACATTATCTTATCTGATATCTTAACAGCATTAGAATTTATTGATAATTTCTCATAGAATTTGTTCCAGGTTCTCCTTTCTTTTTCCACTATAATCTCTAGATATTCTCATATTCATCTATGATTTCAATGAGTAACTATGTAAAGATTTTTTAACAATGTGATCTCTAGGCAAGGCTGGTCCTCTGAGCTCCAGATTTATGTATCTTTCTCCCTTCTTCACATCTCCAGGGAATATCAATATCTCCTAATTAGAAATAACATTCTTGCTGCCCTAAGTAACCCCAAACTGACCTAACTACTAGTGTTCCCTATTTCAGTGTTACATCTGTTCTGTCACAAAAGCCAGACACTTAGAATTTAACCTTGACATCTCTTTCTTCTTTATGTTCCTCATCAAATATATTTCCATGATCTTTCAGTTAATCTATGCCAATCTCTATTTCATTGATCACTAAAATATCCCTCTTATCATTGTATACTTCCTTTTTTTCATTCCCCTAGTCCTTGTTCATATCACATCATCTCCATCATCACTGTGCTCTAACATACTTGTCCACAGCTTCTCATCACTGATGTATTATAGAGCCTGAACAAGTGCTTTGCAAGAGGTTGGGAGTGAGGCAATATTACCTCTTAATCATACATAAAGCAGTAAATTTTCACTGAAAACAATCAATACATTTAATTTTTAACAGAACACAGTTTTATGTGTTTAGTAACTTCACTTTTTTAAAACCAGAATAATATTTTCTTTGTGATTGGACATGCATGGGGTGAAAGTCATAAACCAGTGGCCCAAATTACACGTACACGGACATTGCTACTGTGTTCCTTGTGTTCTGCATTTCCCCCGTATTGAAGACATGTTTACTACTAACAATGGATATTTTCACTTTTATTTTTCATTTATCTTATTTAAAAATACAGTGTCTTCTATACCATATTAAAATCTAAATTTAGAATTCTTAAAAGCATCACCAATAAGGCTGCTTGGTAACCAAAGAATGTTTCAGAGCACAATCATGCCAATAATACATAAATCCTTAATTATCATGTTTGTTATTTTATTTTCATCACTTGTATTTCCCAACTGTTTTTATCTCTCAATTATTGTTTCCAAAACATTTCAAGTAACCTTTGAAATGTAGTCAACTTGATCTGTCATGACACTTGGCGTTCCTGAAGAATTTTTAGTAATTGAACAGAGTGAAGACAAGATGAGTTGTGTACATTTTGTGATCCCTCTTGGAAACCAGACAGAAAATTAGTACTGTAAATACAAAGTTATATGAAAGCATGTGTGCAAGCACACACACACATACACACATACACACACACATATACCTTAAAGTAACACATTAGAAAACATTTTTTGGATAGTCAGGCATTAGGAGCTTGTATAGGGTAAATATTTATTCACAGTACTTATATAAAGTCAATGTCAACATTGTTAATGATTTAGATGGCCTTCAAAATGCCTTCCCATCCTTCTCATAAATAATGCCCATATCCTCATTTACACATGGACTTAGACCTTGCTTACTCTCCTCTAGTAATATCATATCTTGAATAAGCCTCTGAAAGATAGCTCCCCAAATACACAATTCATTTTTCCAAATATATATTGCAGTAGGAATTGAGTTTTCTGATCTTTAAATTGAGTTTTCTGATCTTTAAGCCTAGCATGATAGCCTTTGCCTCTCCATTTCAGAATATAGAAAGAGAACTTCAAAAATTCAACTAGATTTCTTCCTCTAATAAGGCAAGAAACTGCTTGGTCATGTTGATAGCATACTAAGGGCCAAGACTGAGGATGGATTGTGGAATGTTTCAGGGACATGGTTATGTAACACGGCTATAGTGTGAGAAGAAAAGGAGGATACATTTCTGTAACAATATGCTACTGCATCCTGGAACACATCTGAAACTATTAGAAAGTAAGCAGATCAGAGTCATACTGCCATATCCTTCTTTTAGATTCATTACATCCTCAAATAGGTATTGAAATCAAATAAGGGGAGACTGATATTTCACTTATGGGAAGTTAATGGGTAAGAAAGTTTGGGTTGGTAAACACAAGCATCAAATTAAACTGTAACAACTTTATACTATATAGTATATTATATACCTACATACATGCACATACAAATACATAAACATATATCCTCTTTTATTTTTTTAATTAAATAGAGTTGTTTGGAAAATTTGTTCATCAATTGTACCAGTTCTCAGAATATCCTTAAACAAAATAGAAAAGTAATCCAGAAATAACAAGTTTCATTACAAGAAACTCTTCTCTATGAGATAAATTATTTCTTTGTATATCTTCCAGATGCCTAATATATTTTTGTGATCCTACATAACATATATAGTTGATATAAAGATACAGATGGGTAAAGCATAGTTCAACATAGGTGAGTGAATTAATATGAAATATGGAAGAAAAGTGTTTCATTTTCTTTGTCATATTAGAGTAGAAACTGACATGCTATGCTATTTATAGAATTGAAATAAAATTTTGAAATGTTGCTTTTTTTCCATAGTATATTTTTCAGAGAGAGTAAGTAAAGCCTCAATGATCACAACATTAAAATGTCATAAAACATGGAATCTAACCTAAGAAGTAGTTTTTTGCCTGTGAGCTTTTAGGTCCATATTGTTTATTGATTTTATCCTATTTTCAAACCATATGTTAAGTTACAAATACTGAAATTGCTTCATTAAATCACATTTTTCTTCTTTTATGTGTCAGTTACCTATTAAGAACATATGTTATCTCAACACAGTAATGCTTACTCTCAAGTCATATACTATAAGCTTAATGCTCTGAAAAAATAGAGAAATAAAAATGTCACCATGTTCTAGATGAAAATAAAATTTCTTCAAAATGATATTATAAACATTTAAAATTTAAAGCAAAACTTATAATGATGCAATAACAAATCCACAGAGTTCTTGGACATAAAGGGATATACTAAAGAGCATTGGCAATGTATTTCTCTCCATATGAAGTCATTGTGTAATATTTACCTGATCTACACAGCTAAGAAAACTTAGACCAGAGATTTGTGTTCATCGCAACCACTTACTTAAGTGGTAAGATGGCTCTGAACTTACTCTTTTAATAAACAAACCATTTCTCATTTCCTTTTTTATACAAGAGAAATAAAGCATTTAAAATAGATTTTACTATTAACTGTAAGAAGGTATGTATCTATACCATTATTCTACCCATTCAATTTCCACTTCCCTCCCATTTATATTCCTTTCCCTATATCCCCCATTAAGATGCCAGCATTTTGGATAGAGTTTCTTTTAAGAGATTTTTCTAAAACAACATATTCATTTGCAACAGCAAATGAACATTAAATCACACACACAATAGGTTTTATCCTGCCAAACATAGATACAAAACAGTACTGTTGGAATGTTTCTGCCTTTGGGGTGGGGTGGGGGAAACTATTCTTTCAATTATATCATTTTTTAAAAAGTGCTTCTCTAAAACAGAAGAATTTGGTCCTAGTCCTTTAAGACGTGATTCTTTATAAATGTATTTTCTGAGTCCATGTGTTTCGTATGCACCACCACGAGAAACAAATAGTTGTATAGTTAGAATTTGGTAGGGAAATGGAGAAGATAAATATAACTTAGAATTACTAAATTCAGGTCATTCCTCCAAAAATGATGTGAAAATATGCCCTTATTATTCTTTGTATCATAGCAAATTTTAGTCTTCCCACCAAGTCATGAAATCAATTTATCCACCACCGTAACTTCATGAGAATGAAATACAGCATCTGCACACCAGACCTTCATGGCTGACTGAGGATAACGCAGATCATTTCCAGTTAAGATTCTCAAGGAAATTAAGTATACAGAATGGAATTCCCTAAATTAGAATGTCCACAATATGAAGGCAGAAACAACTGTTTTGACCAGAAACCAAGTCTCTAGGGTTTCACAAGTTCAGTATAACAAAAGCAAAGCTGCTTCTGGTCAATTTCTCAGCCATTTTATAGGATATAATGCTTTCATTCATTCAATAAACTAAAATTTAACCTATATTCAAGTATAGAAATGTACCACACTTATATATATGTTGATTCTGTAATAAATGGATAATCTGAACCTACATAAATGTTTTATAAAAAGCTTGAATTTACTAAGTCAACAACTAACTTTTAAATTACTCTCACCAGTAATCTCTTATTACACTCTTCTTTTTTGGTATTTTTTTTTATCTGATTAAGGGTTCATATTATTTCCACTTGGAAAAACTTCTGTCTGCTGAATCTAGACAATCAAAACTAAGGAGTAAATTGAAGAAAGCTAAAAAATATATGATCCCAAGTTAACGTGCTTTAAGGCAAAAGAGCAGGAATAAAAGACAAGTTTGTAAACACTTGAGAATGTAATTTCCTAATGTATATTCCCTGATCAATAAAATGTTAATGAAGAACCTGGTCTGTCTGAAGTGCCCATGGCTCTTCATAATGGTATAACTGGAAATAAATGGGAATATCCTAGAATGAAAAGAAAATAGCTTAGAAAAAGTCTTCAGAAATGGTTTTAATAAGAAATGGCAGTGCCATACAAATTTTTGCTACATTTCTGATTCATGAATTGTGTTTTACAGACCTTATTTACCTACTGTGCACAATAAATGATATATCTATGAATATTAAAAATATATTCTTCTTTTGAAAATTATTTTAGTGTTTTAAAAGTATTAAGGATTCGGATCATGTTGATGTTACAGTGTATGCAATATAATGAGTTTACTTTGTCCTTTTAAAAAGATAATTTAGAGGTAAGATAGCCATTTACTTATTGTACCTCAATGCTAATTAACTATACTTCTAATAAGTGCTTATAATCAAATTCAAAATTTCAATTAACTTATTCACTTGAGTTTAATTCCAAGAGTATAAACAGCACTCTATTCTCAACCTAGTCCATATTATAAGAAAATGGCCTGGAATTTATAGGTTAATCTTAAATACCTCTTTAAACATAAGAGTTTCAGAAATATGTTTTTTAATTATAACCAGTGATTTAGTAGAAGCCTATTAAATGAATGTAAATTGAATTCCATAAAGTAAAAGTAAATCACTATGAAATCAAGACCTTTACAACATGCATTTTAATGAGAAAAATACGCAGTTTGGAAAGTTTGCAATTTTTTTTTTAATATATATAAAGTAAGTTTTGCACCTGCAAGAAATTCTAACTATAAAAGGATGTCATTTGGGTCACTTAGTCTAACTTCTTTATGTATTTTGATTTTTGAAATGTCCTCAGTTTAAGTAAATACAAATAACAGAATTACTTTATTATGAAACATGGTTTTAATATGATTAAACATTTAGTTCTGATAAGTCTGCACAATGGTATTTAAGTTTTTTATGATGTTGGAAAAATGATTGATTCTGAAATTCCAGGTATGGATTTCACAAAGCAGCTTAATTCTGATTAAGTCTATCTGAGAACCACACAGGTAAATTATGACACCTTTTTCTCTATTCATGTTGACAAATTAAAGCCTAAATAGACTCACAACTTCAGAATCCTTGCTCTGCTAGATTTGGGGGGTATTACATTGAAAGACATTATAATTACAAAAGTACTAGCATATTTTTCACTTGCCCAAATTTACTTGGAGCAGGTCAGAATGAAATCTAGAACATATAGTTTATTATGCAGGTTTTGCTAATGTGCATAGAATTCTTAAATTATCTAAACTTCAAAGGGGAATAAACACCCTTTGGGGCCAACTATTCTTATCTACAGCTCTTTAAAACAAATCTACAAGTTTAAATAACTCCTTAAAAATTCTGTTAGCAAAGACTAAAATCTACCTTGAATTTTTAAAATGTAGAGCTATAAATATCTTTTTAAAAATTTTATTATCAGGAACTGAAAGTTTAATATTTGTTTTTTTGTATTTCATCTTTCACTTGAATGCTTGAAAACGTTTTATAACTTCATATGCTTATTACAGATTTCATTGTGAGAGATGTTTTCAACAGGCCATATTAACCTGTATAGGTATACTTAACTTTTGCTATAAAACTGTGACAAGTCAGAAGGGAAACAATATAGGAATGAGGCAAAACAGGGTATTCTAGATTGGTTGTCATCTACTCAGTAGTAATGGAATGAAATTAAATCGTTCAAAACAAAATTAGAACTGGGTCGTCTTCATTCTTTCCCACATCAAATGTAATTGACAATAAATTCTGAGACATGAGGACACGCGGTCAACAAATGTGCAGTCTATCAAATGAAGGAAGAAAAGAAGGATGAAAGGGAGGGAAAACAACACAAGAGTTATAACTATGCATAACAATGTCAAGAAGGGCAAAAAAAGATTTTTGAGATATTATTTCAGTATAGTATACTGGCTAATAGTATACTATTAGCCAGATACAAAGATGATAGAAAAGACATGTAACTTTAGGAAACAGGAAACTTTTTCACAAGCAATATAAGAAATTAACTAGGAAGTTAATTAGGAAGAAATTTATTTAATCATCTCAGAGAGCATGGGGTAGTTTTACAAAGAGAAAATCAATGTAATTTCCTTTCTTGGCAGGGTGGCCAAGCCACAAAGGCAGAAAGAAAATGCAAGATCTCAAATCTCCTACAGAAAACTTAGTAGATTTGGCAGGAACCAAGATTTTTTTTTTCCATAGAAGGTGGGTTTAATTAATTTTGTATAATTCTTAAAGATCTTATGCTCTGATTTTTGGGTGGTTTATAACTAATTGACTTTCAAAGGCTGGTGTTAATTACTGTTAATTGGTTCCTGGTGGATATCAGAAACGAAAAAAATAAAAGTAAAAAAAACTAAAAAATAAGCAGGAGCTCTTGAAGCAAGTAATGACTACATCTTGGGGAAAAAGTAAACTGTTTTTCAGAATATCTTAAGTAGTCACCAGGTAGAACCACAGTGGCTCAGAGTTCTACTGGAGATTATGATCCAAAGGAGAGATGACTAAATTTGGAGCATGTTCTTGCTGAGAGAGCTTGTTTTGAAGGAGTATAGCTAAATGGACTTGAGAAACTTCTAAAATTTGAAAGAAAGAATATTTATATTGAATTGCAGAAATTATACATAATTGAAACCAGTGGTTATAATATTCCTAAGTGGTAGATAGGAACAAATGAAAATAACAAAACACAAAAATAAAAATGTAGAGGTATCACAAAATAGAGGAGATTCTACCACTAGAGCAATGGATCTATGCATATATGCAAATAAATACATTTATTTTTACTAAGCATGGGAATTATGTCTTTTTAATATGAAGCAATTGTTTATATTCAAAGGCAAAAAATAAGTGGACATCACACTAACATAGAATAGGAGAGTGAAGAAAAAGCTTTTGATTACTAATGATGCCATGATAATGATGAGTCTCATGACATAGAACAGGAAGCTAAGCCATCTGGAAAAGTGCACTGTACAGCAAGGAGAATCCTCAGAAAACTTCCTATTGCTCAATCATGTGGATATAAATGACATCATCTTGGGAGTCAGAGAAGCATCTTTAGGGTTAGGACTGGGAGGTTAACTGAAGAACTTGGGAGAAGATGGTGCATCTTTCATTCCTTCATTCCTACAAGTGAATTGGAAGGTGAACGTGGCTCTAGGCTCTCCCTTCTTCCATTTCTATGATAGTTTTATAACTTCTTGAAAATAGTTTGTCTATTTTTTTGTTTGTTTTTTAATGATGTTCATGTAGTTTGGGATTCTTTATTTACTGGTTAAGAATTGGAAGTCTGAAGACACTCTCTGAGATAAATATCCTTCCTTCACCACTGAATAACTGGGTGATTTCAAATAAGTTATTTAATCTCTCCAAGACTCAGTTACCATATTCATAATATGGCAATAAAAATAGTACTTACCTCAAAATGATGATGAGAGAATTAAAGCACAGAATTCTCAATTCCAACCACATAATAAATGCTTTAAAAAGTTAATTTTATTACCACTATTACAGGCTTTTATAGGTCCATCCACAACATTAGAAGTCATATTGAGCACTTGTTCTGAAAATATCAGAAAGATCCAGGAACTATTTGACAGAGCTGTTTAACAATGAATATGATGGTGACCAAGGGCAAATATATCATTGTGAGATCATCCTTATCAAACTTTCTAATGTCACCTTTCAAAACACCAGTTATGGTGTTTTATGAAAATTCACACCCTTGAAGTTTGACATGGCCCAACACATATGGAATCCCTTTCTATATTTTTAATAGAATTCTGTTAACTATTAGTATGTACATACTTCCACAGAACTGTAGTATTTTCCCTGGTAATTTTACATTTCCATCAACTAACTTTGATATAGTTATCTACCTTTTTTTTAACATTAAGGGTGCACATCACAATGTGACACAATAAAGATGAAAATGTAATTCAAGCAACAAACATGAAGTAATTGTTCAAGTACATGAAAATGGGTTAATTAAAATAAACTATCCCATAAATGAATGTTAGCTGAGACAAACTAATCAATTCAGTAATACCTGAACACATTTTAAAAATGTAACAATTAAGACTATCATGAGAGGTCTGTGAAAAATCAAATACCTATATTCAAACTTTATATATTATATGTACACAAATTTGCTTCCTGTGTGTTTTCTCAGAAGCAATCAATCTGTCTGCAGACCCTGCAATGGTAACCCACCAAGTGTTGTAGGAGCTCTCTTTGAAAACCGAGGACTGAACTGTGGACTATTCCAGAGACCGAGCACACAGAGACCCACACTGCCTGCAGGAAATAGACACTCATTCATTCATCTAGGTAGGGAAACATGCTGCAGATCAAATGGATGAGGAAAAGAATGGAAAAGAATGGGAAAGCTACAAATCAAACAGCGGTGTGGAAGGGTACCATGGAGCAACAGCTGGAGGAAGGAAATGGATGACGTGTCCTGACACAGATCACCAAGCTGCCTCAGAAGCCAAACAAAGTAGCAATGGGAGAGTCAGTCTATAGACATATGCTGAAACTCTCTTTCAGCAAAGTCACATCATCTGACAAGTTCCTGACACACCTTATTGAAAATTCCATCCGTCATAGATAAAGGAAATGAATTATTTGGGAAATGACTACTTTGGTTCTAATTCTAACCAACAAAGAATTGATTCACTAAGTGAGAGAAATAGGAATCCTGAGAGAAAACAGTTCAGTGGCCTAAAATTCCATGATAGCCCAGATGGGACTGGTTTCTCACTTTTCACTATTGGACATTTGGAAATACATGTCTATGTCCCAAAGGCAGCATTGATGGGAAATTTGCTTCCAGTTTTTTCCCAGTTCTTTAAAAGAAAGTTTTAACAGCTTTATTTAGATCTAACTTCAGTCATTTCTAAAATGTGAATAGATGTAGATTTTTAAATTGGCCTCATTAAACATACAATTTTGCAATCTTTTCGCATTCAGTTTTATAACATAAACATGTTTCCATTTAATCAATGTGATTAAACTAATTTGAGTGGCTACATAATAATAAACCTTATGGTTTAGAGAACTTTGTGACTTACTTTCACACATCTTCTAGTCCTGCTTAATTATGGAGCAACCAAACTGCTTTTGTGACATTGTTATGAATCCCAACTCCTGGTATGGATATGATTGATTTAGGACAATGGTTCTAAGAATGTGAGCTAGAGACCCCTAAGTTTCCTCAGTAAGTTTTCAGGGGCTTTGCAAAGTCAAAACTACTTTCAGAATAATATGAAGATCTAATCTGCCTCTTTTGCTCTCATTTTCTGGTAAGCATACAGTGCAGTTTTCCAGAGGCTACAGATGGGGCTGTCACCACAAATTGAATACAGATGCAGATATGAGAACCCATCTATTAAGGCACATATTAAGGAAATGTACAAAAATATAAAACAATGCTACATTCTAATCGGTTTTGGAGATTCATTTTCATTCAAATATGTATCTGTGTTAACATATGATTATTTTCTTACAATTTAAAATAAAGTAATAAATACATATTTTTAATGTCCTTGTTTTAATTTCTATTACAGTACATATTTACAGATATAAACAAAATTTTTAGGGTCTTCAATAATTAAAGAAATATAAAGAGGTCCTGAAACCAATAGTTTTGTATGGTAACATAACCCTTTTTCATGTTCCCTAAAAACTCTTTGTCTTAATTTTAAGTTTGCACATGACTATTGGTTAAACAAAAAGGAAATATTGAAAAAAAATGATATTTATGTGTCTAATGAAAACTTAATTTTGTGTTATCAAGTACTTACTTCTTTCCTTACAAATTCTTTGTCATTTAAGCTTAGAAATCCATGGCCTTTTTGGGATTTAAGCTATTTATTTATTTTTCTAATATTTTAATTATTTGAATTTTTTATATTTAATTATTTTAGCCACAAAAAAGTATACTGTTGTGTGGAATAAGAAACAAAGTATTTTATAACCTGAGATGTATTTTCTTGTGTGCCACAAGAATTTAAGTATATCTTTCTAAAGAGCAAAATCCAATATTCTATTAACATTACTGTGCTATTGGTTCCTGGGGGGCTTTTGGTGTGGTTTTTTTTGGGTGGGTTTTTGTTTTTGAGTAGAAATTATGGATCAGAGGCAAAATTCATTATTGAAGAAGGAAAAAAGAAAGAAGCAAGAGTAATTTTTGCAACGAAAAGAAGTTAGTAAATTCTGAGTAGACCGTTCAGGTCAGGCAGGTCCTGAGGACACAAAGAGACCTTGAAAAGGGAGAGGAAAGAAAAAAACAACAGAACAAGGGGGAAGAAAAAAGAGGTGGAACAGTAGAATTGTTTGCATTCTTTTAACCACAAGAATGAGGGCAGTTACAAACACAGAGTGCCTTCAACCAAGGAGAGTTAGAATCCTTGATCAAAACTGAGCTGTGTACTGTCAGCAATAGGATCTCGCCTTACCATTACCTTCTGGTTATGACACTACAAAGTGAATAAAAACATACGACAATTATATAATAATAATAATTAGGAGTAGAGATGGAGGTGAAAGAGTCAGTTCAACCCTGCAGGGAGAATCGAGGGATGTTTGGGTGGGGTTTGTGCTACAGGAAAATAAATGACATGACAAGGAGGAATTATACCTGAATTCCCTTTATCCTGCATGCTGGAGAGAACATTGTCTTACACAGTCTACTGAAATAATCATGCTTGGAAGGGAACGCTCACATATTTAGAGTTTGGAAGTAGAGAATGATTACTCTTTTGGTGCCTTTATGGTTCAGAATAGTCCAAGTATGAGAGCACTTTGTGCTCTCTGCACTTATTACAGCTATGCCCATTCTTGTCTCTTGAAAAAGAGACAAGAGTTTAAATAACTTGCTCCAAGGTCCACAGCTCATATGGGGTGAATCTGGACTTCAAACCCTTATCTCTTAGACTCCAAAAATTATTCCCTAACCTGTCTCTCACTTTTCGAAAGACTCTTCCTTCCCAAACTAAATTCAATTATACCTCATACTCTATTATTGTCATTTGTTCCATTGATATGCTCATTTATGTTGGTAACAACACTTTTACTGTGGTGTCTTCTAGTTATCCCTTATTACTCACCATTTTAACATTTTGCTATGTTCTTACCTTTGGAAACAACTTCAGAATTACTCTTAAGATATTCCTAAATGAATTATATATTTAACATATTTATTTTTATAACCAGAACCAGATACTACTCTAGGATACTGAGACCCATATACATATTATAAGATGATATTTCTCTAAGAATTTAATAAGTAATTCTAAGAGATTGTGAATAGATAGTACACCTGTGATCAGAAACATGAATTTAGCTTATATTTGAAATACTTTATCTTGAATGAGATAAAATTATAGTATTAGAATTATAATTATATTTGAGTAATTATAACATGGTTAGAAAATTTAACAGAATTAGGGACACTACTGTTCAACTAAATTATTTGAGCATTATATTTACCAGGAAAAATAAAATAAAGGCTTTCCACTACTTTTGAAAGCTCACATTGAAACTACCATAGACAGATAAATCTTTGTTCAAAAAAATAAAAAATGATTATTTTTTTAATTGATGAGTTTGTGAAAACAGAAGAGAGATATCCTTCTCCTTGGTTTATGATATCTCTCATGCCCCCATGTCCAGATGGAGAAGTCAAAGACCTTCTTTTTCTTTAAGTACTGATTTCATTGTACCCTATGATCTAATTTTATCAATTAGGCAGAGGAGTACATTGTAATGCCACAACAATGAAAATTTGCTTCATCATATATTTATTAAGAAGCTAGTAGGTGCCACAGACCTGAAGTAGGCCTGCATTTAATTTTGAATAAAGCAAAACTCTATTATCCTCTTATAAATCTGACAGTCTAGTGGAGAAATATAAGCATTAAACAATTCCCAGTGGGAAAAGGGGTATAAAAATGTGTTATTAACATGTAACTTATGAGGACATGCTCAATATTCATTTACTAATACAGTGAATTACTCATTTTTATTAATCTGCTATAACCAATTACTTTTCTGAGCAAACCACCATACTAGAAAATGTGTCTTTGCTGTCCAAATCTCACTTTGCCTTGTAGGACTCTGTAGGTTACAACCATGCTTCATGCCCAATCAAGCAAGAATATAGAACACACATTTGTTTCTGTCTTAATAGATGAGCACTCCAAGGCAGAATGACTTCAGGCTCCCTCAAGAGATACACTTGGTTCATCATAAACAACAACTGAAAGGGCTTTTGTGTTCAATGAAAATCCACATGTCATTTTCTACGTATTGTAAGATGACAGGCATACTGGCAGGTAATTGTTATTCTAAAACTATTTTAAAAAGATGATTCAAATTTTTATTTTCTTGGTCATGTAGGATTTCTCACTGTGCTTTCATTTAATGATGGCAGAAACTTACTAAGAGTTTGTTAAGTGGGCCAATGTTTTAAACAATTTACATATAGTTCATTTAATCTTCAAAAGACAACACAAAACAAAACAAAACAAAACTTATAAGGTGGGCTCATCTCATTCCAAGTTTAGTTTTTGTGCAAATTGAAAACCTAAGAATTTAAGTAACTTGTCCTAGGTCTTTACAATAACTCTATGAAATACTCTGTGAATCTACTAATCCTGCTCTTCTCTATTTCTCCCTGTTCAAACACATCTATGAAGGATATACAAAATGATTGACAGCAAACTCCATCTAGAAACGGGGTAGAGTGTGAGTAAAAGACTTTTTCTGCTAATAAACAAATGTATAGGCTATGTATGGAATTACCAGTTATGGGGATGTCTCCATAATTTAGTCTAGTTACTTAATTTTCCATCTAAAGAAACAGACTAATAAATTCTATTTGGTTTATTTTAAGTTACATACAATTGCCCTTAAAAAGAAGTGTTCCTAAACTAAGCCTATAAACTCTCCAAAATAATCTACATAATGTGTTTATGTCTTTAAGAATTCTAAAATAAATTTAAAGCAGTAAGGTATATGCATAAATAAAACACATCTTTTTTATAATATAACTGCTAAACAATAGTTTTGCTAAAAATTTCTCTGGATTTTCAAAGGACAGATTTGCTATAGATTACCCCAAAGATGGTATTCTAGTCTAGCTCTCTGCAGCTATTGTAGTTACTTCAGAGAAAAAAGACTAGATTTGAATTAAGGTTTAACAAGAATCTGAGCTTTTGATACAACCTGTGGAGGAAAAACAACATCCCAGACAGGAAAAATGGAGTGGGGAAAAAAAACATATAGATGAGAAGACAAGGGATACATCTGGAATAATGAGTAGACCTATGTGTATACAGGTAGAGCGACATCGGCTGGAAATACAGGCTGAAATCCAAGTACGAAATATAAAGATTAAGCTAAAGAGATTGGACTTAATTCTTTGGGAGCAATATGATTTCCCTTAGCCAAATCTACAAACTTGTTTATTTAAAAGGATCTCTAAGAAATCTTAGGTTTATAAAATATTAGACCTTGTATCAACAAATATGTAGTAATTTTACACGTACTCTATAGAAAGTACTACAAATAAAAACATGACTGAGACAGAGTTAATGCTCCCAAGGACATTCTGATTTAGTTGACTAAATAAGGAATCATGATGTAATGCTATAGGTGCTGTGAAAAATTAAACACATAAAGTGTTTAAGCTTATAAATAGTACACCATAATATTTTTTAAAAATATAGTATAGGGCTTCCCTGGTGGCACAGTGGTTGGGAGTCTGCCTGCCGATGCAGGGGACACAGGTTCGTGCCCCGGTCCGGGAAGATCCCACATGCCGCGGAGTGGCTGGGCCCGTGAGCCATGGCCGCTGAGCCTGCGCGTCCGGAGCCTATGCTCTGCAACGGGAGAGGCCACAACAGTGAGAGGCCCACGTACTGCCAAAATATATATATATATATATATATATATATATATATATATATATATATATATATATAGTATAAACCTCAAAATGTCTATTTTTTTGTTACAACTTCAAGAATAGAATGAAAATTCATTTATTGTATTTTTAGTGAATCTTGCTCACCAAAATAGAGTTTCTGACTAGGACCCAGTACTTTCTCATTATATGTAATCTTTTCCTTTCTTTCTTTCTTTCTTTCTTTCTTTTTTTTTTTTTTTTGCAACCCAACAGAGGTGACTTGTATGTCAAACCTAGGCAGTTATTTTGTGGACCACTTAAATATTACATCACTGTGTCAGAATTTTGATTTGGATTTATTAGTTTTACATTTTGCTGTTTGGAGAGGCGTCTCAAAGTCACATCATACTTTCACAACCTTGTTACAAAATGAAAATCCAGAGATTTTATAGTTGAAGATTTGTTTTATTTCTCAAAACACTGAATCCAATCTTATCTCAGAGATATATAGCCAAATGATAATAATAGAAAGTATTTTCTACTGAAAAAATGTGTTAATTAGAATACTTTTTAGAATATTATATTAAACATTTAGGTAAGGTGTTTATTTTTGCTCAAGTTTATTTTTGCTTTACATTGATCTTACCTTGGTTATTATATCATATATATGTATACTTTCTCTCTATCTCTGTCTCTCTCTGCATTTGTGTGTACATTTGTGTCTACACAGTAACTGGATTTTATCTTGATGATGTATCTTTAGTTTAGATTTTCTTTCAAATATACATCCATCCTTGAAACTGAAGATATCACTAAGTACAATGTTAATTCATCTCATTTAGAATTATATTATTGTTGTTCTGACTGAAAACAATAAACCCATTTTGCCAAAATTGCATCCCAATGGAAATCAATAATTATAGAGATGAACACATAAAACACACAAACCTATGTTTGGAGTCCAAGCAAAACCTCAAACCAGCTTGGAGCCAGACATTTTACAAGTTTAATATGTCTGCAAGCTTTTTTTAAAAATGTATTTTAATATCCTGTATCTATATAGACTTATTTCTAGGGGATTTTTACCAAATATGCATTATCATCTTTCTTTGAAACCAAATAGAAGAATTATTTTTAGTCATGTGCAGGAATTAATAATAGTGTGCTGTTGAAAATGATTTTTGGTTCTTAAAGTATTTTGTTAATCAGTTTCATGACACCAAGTGACAAGAACAAAGACAAATAATATTTATCACTGTTTCATGAAGAGAAACTGAGATGCAGAGTGTTTATGAGATTTAAAAGAAGCTGAAGACCTGGGATAAAAGAAAGGCCTCGTCTTTGGATGTTTAGAACAGGCAATCTTTTTAAGAAACATCATATCAAACACCCTAATTCTGCAAACTAGAAAGGACGTGTATGTTTCTTATCTAGGTATTTGAAAATATTTATTTATTCAAAATAAATTAATTGAACATATATTATATACCAAATGGTAACCTAGGTGTTGTGAATAAAATGGCAAACAAAACAAAGGCTCTGCACTCACAGATACGTCATTCTTTTATGTGGTGACAGATAATAAACAAATGACCAAGTAAATATAAAATATAATGTTAGGTAGTAATAAGTGTCATAATGTCAAAATGGTGTGAGTGGATATTGAGTGATGGGGTTATACATTTTGAGGCTGGTCAGGGAAGGTTTCTCTAAGGATATGGTGATGTGTGATGAGAGGTGAAGCATGAGTAATGCTCATATCTGTAATGAAACATTCTTTATCATGGTCAAGGAACAGCAAGTAGGTCAGCCTTGTTCAAGTGGAAAGAACAGGAGGAGGAGTGGTCAGACAAAACATGAAAGTCATAAGTATGAGCCTGGAATTTACTTTAAACTGCAAGTGTTCCATTGGCATGTTTGGACAATGAAATTATCATATCGACATTTAAAATGATAATTCTGGCTGCTGTGGGGAGACTAAAGTATAGAGGCAAAAGTGAAAGCAGTGAATCCAGTTGAGGTGAGAGATGATGGCTTCTGGACAGAAGAATGAGAGGTAGAAGTATTGAGGAATGCAATATTTAATTTGTATAGAAAAGCTATACAGTTATATGTCAGTACCAAACATTAGTATTTCAAAAGCAAATAGCTGTTTCCTGAGTTCCTGCTGTTCAGAGGATATGATGGGACACTAGTGGTTATAAGAAATTATAATACTTCCTTCCCTCGAGTAATAGATAGTATTTTACTAGTCATCTAACATTGTTTTTCATTTTCCATAAGTTGGGAATATATACGTGTGTGGAAAAAGAATAGCAATGTAAATCAAAGAATACGTTATTAAATACTTTATAAAAATTTGCAATTTACAAAAACAGCCCATTTTGTAACATTCATTATATTAGTCAATTATATCTTTATTAATAGAAAACACATCAAATTTTTTTACTAATTAGTAAATTACTAATTTTCTACTAATGAAAATTAGTAATATAGATATTACTTTTTTAGATGACAGTGGAATAGTCATGGGCTAGGATGATGCAGAAATGCCACCAGGTAGAGGCTAGACCTGTTATTCAAAGGATGTAGGATGCATAATCTTTGGTCAAGTTGTGTAGCCATCCCAGATGGGAAAGAAAACTATGAAAATAAAGATGAGAACGTTACTGTCTGTGGAATTGTGGGTGGAATGAACAGGGTTGTCTGATTGAAGCAGAGAATCTTATTGACAGAAGTAGAAGATAACCCCTCGGAAAGGTAGGTTGTAGCCAGAGTCTTAGTAACATGGAATGGAAACTTAAGGAACTAGTTAGTAACTTACTCTGCAGGCAAAGGAAGGCATTGCAGATTTTGAATATAAGCATGAAATGATGAAAGATGTGTTTAAAAACATATGAGGATTAAATGTGATAACATATGCAAACTACAATTCATACTCTTCAGCTCCACACTGTGGTATTCATGTTCCATAGCTCCAGAGCCTCATTAGGGAATCAGGAATGTGCATATACATATGCCAATACCTTATATTATTAATGTATAAGTTGTCTCCATATTTATATAGTTTAACAGATACCTTCTTAAATAAAATATGGAATAATTATGGAAACCATAGATGAATTATAATTTCCAGCAAATCTTAGAGTAGCTAGGCTTTAAATACAATTAAAAATATTAAAAACATACAATCTTTTTTTTTTTGCGGTATGTGGGCCTCTCACTGTTGTGGCCTCTCCCGTTGCAGAGCACAGGCTCCGGACGCGCAGGCTCAGCGGCCATGGCTCACGGGCCCAGCCGCTCCGCGGCATGTGGGATCTTCCCGGACCGGGGCACGAACCCATGTCCCCTGCATCGGCAGGTGGACTCTCAACCACTGCGCCACCAGGGAAGCCCCCAAACAATCTTGTTTGCTCTGTTTAACTATTTTAGCCATGGATCAACCCTCATTTACTTCATTCTATTAATTCTCCATTTCAATTTGTAAGTGTAAACATTTGCCCTTTCAAGGTTTTTAATATGCATTGTTTTATTTACACCTCAAAAATACTTTTACAATATATATTTTTATTTTCATTTTATAGAGGAGGAAACTGAAATTCATGGAGATGAAGTTGTAAGGTGAAATTTTTTTAGTAACAAAAGATGAGGGGACATACAAAGATGATTACATAAACCACAAACTAATAGAGCATGCTCCCCAGCCACAGGTAGAGCTTTCCAGGGCCCTAGGGCTCTCCATGATAACAAAAGCTATGGATGGTACTACCTAACCAGATAGAAGATGGATATAGATGATGGATAGATAGATAGATAGACAGATAGGAACACAGACATATATATATATATATATATATATATATATACACACACACACACACAGAGATGACAGATGGATAGATAACATATACGTGCAACCTATGTACCACATATACATATATGTGTATATATTGATTTCATTTGATGGGTCCTGTTGTACACACATACACGTACATGCACACATGTACACAGACACACATACATACACACAAACATCTATATATATAGGATTCCTCTCTTGCCATTCTCATGGAGAACCATACACCAGATCACATAAGTAATTATTGGCAGAACCTCCTTCCAGTAACACTTCCTCCTTTATTGTCTTGTTTCCTCAGAAACTTGTTATAGTATCAGATATACCTATCTGTACCAGCATGCCAATGGTTACTACTGGACAATGTGTAACGTGTCTCAGAGATTTTATCTATAGTATATAATATGGGAGAGGTAGACAGATGAGACATTTAGAACAAGTAGGATTTGAGGTTACATTAATAATATCCAGATTTGTAATTATCTTTATTTTCAACCCTGATGCAGAATACTATGATATTTTTTCAAAATAATCCTATGACATAAAAATTTAAATTTTCATGTGAAACTAGATGATTTATTTAGGTCTTCATTATTGAGACCATAGTGTCAAACAATGCAAGAAAATAAAATATTAAAACATGTTAATTAAATACATTTAACTACTTATATCAAGACAAGCCCTATCACTCACAGAAACTGAAAAACAATTAATGTCCTGTATATTTGAATTTGGAAAAATGAGAAGACACTTAATTGGACTTTCTGCTTTGCTTTTAGATCATTTGAAGACTTTGGCTTTAAGAATATAAAGATATTAAAAATTTCCTGAAGACTGTTTTAGGTTCCACCTAGAGTCAAACACAAAGAGTCATAGGACTCTTAGACAGGGCCTGCTAAAGGGCCTCTTCTTGATGAATACTTCCCGTTGTTACTTAAGATTGTTTCATTGATGTATTTTTAAATATTCTGAAAAGCCAAGCAAGCAAACAAGCAAAAATCTTTCATATTTGAACTTTTATCAAAACCTGAACTTTCGGGCTTCCCTGGTGGCACAGTGGTTGAGAGTCCGCCTGCCGATGCAGGAGACACGGGTTCGTGCCCCGGTCCGGGAAGATCCCACATGCTGCGGAGTGGCTGGGCCCGTGAGCCATGGCCGCTGAACCTGCGCGTCCAGAGCCTGGGCTCCACAACAGGAGAGGCCACAACAGTGAGAGGCCCGCGTACTGTAAAAACAAAACAAACAAACAAACAAAAAAACCCTGAACTTTCTTAGTGAGCTGGTTTAAAAAAAAAAAAAGGCAAAAAAGAACACATCTCTCCTACTGCCAGTGAACTCTTGTACGACACCTTGGAAGCATTACTGATCTCTCTCAGGCATCACTAACCTCTTTGTTCTCTCATCACCAGCCACTCAGAACTCTATTATCTTCCTTACTTCTTCCCAAACTGGATGTTCAGAGATTATTTCCACTATTTTTGTATGTAAATTTGGCTCATGACTTTTCTCTCTCAGTTGTCTTATCTTTTTAGACAAAATATGTTCACCCTTTCAGCTGCTTTAGACATTTCTGGCTTTCTATCTTCGGTTATTCTCCTGGGCTATGATTCCCTCCTTCAATTTCCTCTTAACTCACTGTGAGTGAGTAATAGTCACCTTAGGATCAGGTTCCCCAGCAATCAAGCTATTTTTCTTACAGACGATTACTCTCAAATGCTCTTCTCAAACTTTCAGACTTGATTTTTTGGCACTGGTTGAATAGGAATTCCGGATTCTACAGTTTTCATGCTTATATGACACTGCAGCCGCAGATTTGGAGGCTGTGGCATGAGGTTGAGTGGGTGGTGGAAATAGTGGCGACTAGTTTAATGAGTCACTCGCTGAGAGGTTTTAGTGCCGAAAACTGAACCCAGAGAGACGCACAAGAGGATCTTAAAGAACATGAGCAATATCATTTCCTAAGAAGAAAACACCTGATCAAAACCCAAGAAGTCGGCAGCATCTCCTCTCTCCCTCAGGAACTCGGAAAGTTTCACTGTATCCCATGATCAAGTGGTTAAGAATATAAGTTAATAATTTAGTTTGAAACTACAACGCGGTTTTAAATAAAATGCAATTGTTTTGTTGGTAGGTCACATTAGTGGCCCCAGTTCTCCCTCTCTTCTTATCCTCATGCTTTTTTCCACATGACTTTGCAGTTTTTTCCTCCACAAAAAGGGCTGATTATATTTCCATCCGTAGGCTATGAGTTTGGTCATGAGACTTGCTTTGGCCAATAGAATGGAGTGAAGGTAATAGTGTGCCATTTCTAAGCCTAGGAAATATTATGTACTTCCATTTACTCTCTTGTTCTTCTGCCATTGCTATAAGAAGGACATGCCTGGGCTAACTCACTGGTCCCAGAAGGATAATGAGAAATGTGTGGAACAGAGCTGTCCTGATGAGCTGCCCCAACACAGCCCAGATTAGATCAGTGACCTGAGCCAACCTGCAGAAACTAGTGTGAACTTACATTAGATAAACCCCAGCTGACTGAATGGACAGTTGTTTTGAGGCACTGAATCTACAGTGCTTGTTATGCCATAACAGTTATTCAGTACACACTGAATAGTCTGTCGTATAAGTACAGAATTATTTACTTACAAGCTTGCCTAAGTTTCTGCTTCATCATAATTATATGAATATATTTTAACTAGATATCTCTTAGAAAATATCTGCAATCATTATAAAAAAATACAAGCGATAACCCTTTATTATGGAATCCAATAACAGACATTTGCTCAAAAAATAATATCAGCCTAGACTTATCCTGAACTAAATTTATATTTTTCATCACACAGTAATTTATCAATAATATTAATTTCCAGAATCATGCTTTTGAAGTTCTGGCAAAGCCCTACATTTGTCTCTGAATCTCCAAATGCTGACAGTATATCATGGTAGTTAAGAACAGAATTGACCATAAAATCAAATACTGGAATGGTAGTTATCAGGGACTGGGCGGAGAGTGAAACACAGAGTTATTAATCAACAGGCATAAATTTCTGTTAAGTAAGATGAATAAGCTCTACAGATCTGCTTTATGACACTGTACCTTTGGTCAACAATGCATTATACGCTTAAACTGTGTTAGGAGGATAAATCTCATGTTAAGTGCTCTTACCTCAATTAAGAAGACAAAAAGAGAGTAGAATTGAAATCATACAATCATGGATATAAGCCCAAGTGTGCTACTCATTGGCTATTTGCCCTTGGAAAGTAATTAAGATTTTTCTGAGTTTCAGTTTTTTATTGCAAAGGTAAATATTAATAATGGTATTTAATTATTTTTATAATACATATACAGAACTTAGCCTACTATCTGGCAAATAAAAATGAGCGTTATAACTTTCAAAGAAAGTTTAAATTACGTTTATTAATATTGTAACATTTATCCTTATTTTCTATTATATCTTTTAAAAAAGTAGTTGTTGAAAATATGCCGTGAGATGAGATTGGCTTAAGGGGTGGAGAAGGTCAGCAAGGGAGTCCTCAATGTTGAAGAAAGGGACCACCTGAAAGAGTTACTGAAAAGGCATGGTCGAGAAGATATGGCGTGACAGCAGGGGGAGAGTAATGGATCTCAGGCAACATCTCATGGGCAGTAGCCCAAAGGAGAAAAACAGTGGGAATAGAGAATGAAATTCATATAAACTTTAAGACACTACCTTTTCAGTAGTGACAAAAAATCAGTAATGGATTTGTGAAAGGCAATATGTACCAAAAATGTTAATGTGTTTAACCTTTGCCCAACAATTCCATCCTAAAGAATTCATCCAAAGAATAAAAATACATAGGTATGCAAAGACATTTATATAAAGATGTCCATTGCAGCACTGCTAATATCAATAATAGTCGAGATGGAAAGTGCATGTTTATCCAAAAAGGAATATTTAAGTAAGTTATAGAAATAAACACTATGCACATAAAGATGCATATATATTAAACACGTGTATATTTAATACATATATATTTTATGAATATATGTGTATTATATATGTACATATACACACATTTTATATATATATACCTATTATATATATTCAGTGACAACATGTACATTTCCCATAATATATTGTTAAAGAAAAACTTAAAAACAGCATTTAATATGGTCTCATCTGTGGGACATAGTATTTATGCCTACATGTGTGTGTCTGTATGTGTACACCTGTACGATGTTTAATGTTTAAGAGGGCAATTAACAACCTGTTTAAAACTATCTCTGGTTTATAAGCATTTAGCATATTTTATCATTTTTATATTTGTCTCTATAATTAGGCTAAAATAATCTTCTTGACCTGTTATTACCAGAAAAAAACATAATAAACAATTTAAAATATATTTAGGAGTATTAGAATTATATGTAAAAGCTGAAAAGGTAAGCACCCAGTAATATAATTGGCCTAATGGATTGGTAACAGGAGTTTATCTAGCCATGTGATACTAGATATATTTCGTGGGAGTAATTGTTTTCAGAGTATATGTTTTCTGATGTACAGGGAATCAGAGAGCTTTACTTATGTTGGTGAGATGGATGCAACTGGACCAACCATTCTGCCATAGTATCTACATATGACAGAATTATGTGTACTATGGTTTTGTCTGCAATCTTGAGGAGAGATGTGAATGCTTGAAACATGGCATAGTACTTTAAAAGAGGCAGTTTCTGGAGGAAAATAACACTATCGAGGACATTAAGTGTGACAAGTACCAAGTTCTATTGTTTAATTAAGATAACTTACTCATCCCTCTAATAACCCCACAGCTTCCATTGATTGAAAATTTCCTCATTATCAGAGCTATATGGAGAGTTGTGGGCATTACTTCACTTTATCTAACTTCCAGCCCAGAGTGGTTGATACTCTCATCCCTGGTCTCTTCTACCCAAACTCAGAGACAGAACTTTCTGACATGCAAAGACATCTTGGGACAGTAGGAAGAGGTTTCCATCCAAAATAGGGCCCTAATTAAACTCTAGCTATGACTCACCAAATGGTCTCCTCTAGGATGGTGGTGACTCCCATTCTTAGTGGTGAATCTCTTCCAGCTACCACTGATCAAAAGGCATTTACCTGAACATAGCCATGTTTCCAGTTATAGGTGGTGATTTCTTAGGGAATGGAATTCACACAAATCCTCTCAGGCTCATCTGACCACGTACCCCAAAGCCCTCCCCCATTGGTCCAGAACAGGGTTCCTCTCCTTGGGAACGTCCCATTGATGGCAATTTCACTATCACACAGTGATAAGAGCAGATGATACAACACTTCATCATAGGCAAAAATAAAATCTCATTTCCCAATATTTATTGGTAAATAGAGTTGTCCATAATATCATGTTACCCGCAATCTAATTTTTTGATATTCAAAACAATCTTAAGTTTCTTCTTTTTACAAATAAACTAAAGAATGCATATCCTATCAATTTAAATATAAAATACTTTTTATATACTTTACAGTATCCTTACTTAAAAACCGAAAATTGGAAAGATTATAAATGAATGTACATTTATTCATTTGTTCTTATGAATACAAAAATTAACACCCATGACCATATTTTCATGCATTTGTACCAAGTTTTAATAAACTGGAAGAAACCTTAAGGTTTATAATAATTAGGAGTTAGTTTATAATTCATGGAGTTAATTTATAGCTATAGGTTAATGTCACCAGAGCTTGTCTAATACAATTAAGTACATACATACAAGATGAAGTGTGTGTTTATGGGAAAAATATTGTCATCATGAAAAATTATTTTTAAGATTGAACTGTCTCTACTGATTCTGTACAAGAGTGAAATTCCAAAGAACTGAGGAAGCTACTCATGAGAGATTCTGTTCAACACTCACACTACTGGATTCATCTACCAAACATATGAACATAATTGTATCTACTTATAAGAACAAAGCTTCTACTTGAGGAAATGATCTGGTCTTGAAAAATATCTCGCAAATCACCAGCTTATTCCATAACTAAAATGAGACGACAAGACTGAAGCAGGAAAAAACAAAAACAAAAAACTAAGCTCCATGCTCATCAAAATCAATATGAGAAGACCCATCCAATTTTTGTAACCAACAAACTTCAGAGTATTGGTGGCTTTTCTCTTCATATTTTACTGCTACAGTACTTGCCAACTAGGGACAATTTCTAACAAATAAGACAAAAACACTGGCAGCATGATTCACACACAATTGCTAAAAACATAAATTAGATTTGTTTGGCAACTAATTTGTGGCTATTCTGATACAAATGCTAACAATGTAAATGAAAGTTATGGTTTCAAAATGAGACTGAGTTTGGTACATTAGACTTTGGAAAAATTGTTTCAATGAATTATAAGGCATTATGAGAAATTCCATCACAGGTTTTATGTGAATTCAGAATATTGAATCCAGCATATATTCCCAAAGAAATGAGATTGATCTTCTGCAACGTATTTCAAGTATATACTTTATCACACAATATCATAAAAGTTGGGACAGTAGATGAAAATAAAAGGATATATCCCTGGATTGAAAAAAAAAGATTTAAATGATTAATTTTATTACTGTAAATGATTTTGAGCAATAAAAATATACACTGTTCCAGATGAACTGGAAGACACAAAAGAAAGATAAAGTTAAATCATACTTGTGATATGTTTATAGTCTAGTCTGGCAGCAGAAGCAAAATGGACAAAATCTTTAGATAGCAATTCAGGGTTCTATTGTATGATATGGGATACAGGTACCACAGTTCAAGAGTGGAAATTAGAGTGAATGGAGTAACAGAGGCCACACTCTGAATTTGTCTGCACTTTGGCTAGGCAGTGGAAGCAAGAGGCTGCTTTGATAGAGATCATGAGCAAACTGAGCAAGATGTAATGGATTTACCAAGGAAAATTAATAAAATTTGGTACCTGAAAACAACACACATTTATTATCTTCTATAGTTCTATAGGTCAGAAGTTTGACAACTGGGACTAACTGCAAAGCTCAGTTCCTTACTGGATGCCCTAGTGGAGAATTCTCTTGACTTTTCCAGCTTCTAAAGGTCTCTCTCTGGTTCTTGCTAAAAGACCCCTACATTTTAGAATGAGCAACAGGGAACTGAATCCTCATCTGGCCATCTCTCTCTGACCATAGGTGGGAAAGGTCCTCTGCTTTTAAGAACTCATGTGATTAGATTAGATTATATTCAGGATGATCTCCCCATCACAAAGCCCCTAAATTTAATCAAAGCAGCAAAGTCTTCTTACCAAGTAAGGTAATATATTCACAGGTTCTAAAGATTAGGGTGTGGACCTCTTTGGGAGTCATTATTTTCTTAGCACGTCATCGGCATGGGATGGGATAATCTCCCTTTGTTTCTTTCTTAAAGATTTCTAACTTTTAATATGTTGTTTATTAAACTTTACATTAGACTAAGCATCCAATAAACAGAGGCTGATCCTAATTTGAGTATGAAGTTTGGGAACATGGTAAAGGTGGAGAGGGAAAAAAAGGACCTCAATTTTAATCATTTTTCTAATTTGCTGCAGGTTACTCATGATGTTCACCTGGAGAACTTAAGCCCATTACCATAAGAATATTTCATCTTGGAGCCCCTACTTCATGCAAATAAGAGTATACAACAGCCTTGGTGATAGTTGTTTACAGGCAGGACAAGAGGTGGGCTGCTCTTGTGCTGCCTCCAGTCATCAAGATTCCCTCAAGAACAGGCATAGATACCTTTTGCAAAACAGTCTAATTCAGACAGCTTCCTCTGGCACTCATTTAGACCTCAAATACACACAGACTTAAATGTTCAACAAACTACTAAAAGCATTCAATTTCTGCCTACCACCCTCTCCTATTCCCTTGGTCACACCTGTCTCACAAAATTCCCCTCTTTGATCTTCCATTTACTAACCTACATTTGGGTTCTTTGTCCTAAATGCTGTAATCTGCAAAACCAACACTGTCCAGTTTGACCCCTCTTTTCTTATCCAAGCTAGAATTCTGATAGAAGAAAGTAAGGAGACACCCATAACAAGCAAAAGTTAAACCTGATTCTTAATAGGAAATACAATTGATTGAATATTTTGAGGTTATTCTATGCGGGGTCTTAAACATTGGACAGAGAATTTTGTCTTGATGAAATAACCCAATGTGAATAAGGATGTTTCAGGGATAAATTGATATTTTAGGAAGATTATTTAGATATATCTGCTAAAAGAAAAACAAAAACACAAAGTGGGGCGATGCAGATAAGAGACCAGGTGTGATATTTATTTATTAGTTGAGGAACTCAAGATGATATCAATTTAAAGAAACATTGGCTTGATTCAGAAAGTTACAAAAAATTTTAAGGTGGCATTTCTCTTTTCAAAATTCGTATGCTATTTTTAATTAAACTACAGACTTTAGATTCTGGTTATGATGTGTGTGTGTGTGTGTGTGTATGTGTAATGGAAACAGTCTAAAGAAAATTCTCAGAGGGATGAATGAGTAATAATTTTACCATTTTAGATTTTGTTTGGTATTATAGTTAGTCACAGTTAGTTTAACTGTGCACAAATATCCTATATCACAAAAGTTAACTCTTTTAAGAAGATGCATTCTTGATCACAGTGAAATATAAGGGAAAACTGAAATCATTTTCCTTATAATTGAGGAAATGCATATAAAGTGAGCCAGAATCATTTCCTAGGACATCTATTAAACATTTTTGTCATTACATATTTTATTTTATTTTATTTTATTTTATTATTTTTTTTGCGGTATGCGGGCCTCTCACTGTTGTGGCCTCCCCCGTTGCGGAGCACAGGCTCCGGACGCACAGGCTCCGGACGCGCAGGCTCAGCGGCCATGGCTCACGGGCCCAGCCGCTCCGCGGCATATGGGATCCTCCCAGACCGGGGCACGAACCCGTATCCCCTGCATCGGCAGGCGGACTCTCAACCACTTGCGCCACCAGGGAGGCCCTGTCATTACATATTTTAAAAAAGAATTCTCTCTAAAGTTTTAGTATAAGAATATATGAATAATAATAGTTTAAAAATCCTTGTTCTGGAAAGCTCTTACTTTGAACAATGAACTGGAAAAATTCAAGTTCTATTTATAATACATATTTAAGAAACGAAAAAAATGAACAATCGATGTATATTAGGCCAATGTACTTCTCTGCTAGAGAATATTAAATAAATGGGATAAAATATAATTGAATATTCCCACTACACATTAGCTAATTTTTATACTTTACTGGATGGAAAATTCAAAAAGGGGGTATTGGTTACACAGATAAAATGTAACAACTGTTAACTCATCCTTAACCAGAAAGAAAGTTCCAAAGTCCAGTTAATTTGGAAAAAGAAAAATTCTTAGTTCATTTGCAACAATACACTGCTATATTAACATTTTCTTAAATTCACTTTTGACAGTTTACTTCAAATTTACAGCTATACCAACTTACACTAGGAAAAGGGAGAATTTAACCATTGATGCACATTATTCCAGTCCTTAAGTTCTACTGTTTAATACAAGTAGGAGTCTAATTATAATTTATTCAAATGAGCCATATACTGTGATCAAACGTATCAGATTGCCATTCAAACTTCTGTGGTACAGGTAAAATTATAACTCATTCATTGACCAAAACAGTGGGAAAAATCTAATAAGTTAATTATTTTGTGCAATTCAATGCATTTGTGGAAAGTTTGTTACTAATATGAGTGAGGTCAAAAGATTTCTATATCTAAACCTGCTTTACTTTTGATCAATTTAGAGAAAAATGTTGATAAATGTATGGTCTTACTGACCTAGTTTATTGAGCTCTTTAAACTTTAGGAAAAATAACTGCACTTTTAAGTGCTTAATATGAGACACTATCATGAATTATTTGAGATAAGTCTTCCCTTTTGCCTGGACCTCACAGAGATTTGGCTAAAGAACAGGACAACTCCCTTCCATGTCAGTCATTTTAACATGTTTTCAAAGCTCATTAATCATTTCTTGGAGGGTACTTCTAGGACACAACTGTCTCAATTACAAATAGGGTCATGTGAAACTTAATGAGTCCTTTAAATAACTCATTGGTTCCTTGTTCCAATTATTTTTGCTAAGATGTTAAGGCAGAGATCAATCTTCTATGACATTGAGAAATTTAAAATAATTATCATCTGCAGGTTTCACACTATTTTTGATTTTTATTATGTGTTAAATTTTATTTTAGGCCTATGTATCACAGAACCCTAGCCATAGAAAATAATCCCAACACTGTGACTTCAGAAGAGAAGAGAGATCGATTTCATCATTATTATAATATGTAAGAATGAAAATGAACAAACATAAGTCTGTTTAAAATGTTAATTAAACATCACTTCAGTCTGAAACCAGAAAGCAGTATGTCTCTCCAAATTTTACATTAAATGCTGTAGTAGTAGTATTTAGACAAGAAAGGTGAGGTTATGTAGAAGTTAAATAAAGAACCTCAGAGGCCTAACACAGCAAAAGTCCATTTCTCATTCCCACAAATGCACTGTGGATCCCATAACATCCCAAGACCACTATTCTCTATACAGCAACTCAGGGATCCAGGCTGCTTCAATCATGTGACCATTATCTCAACACAAGTATTTGTTGTTGCCAAGCTAGGAAGAGAGAGAGAGATTGGAAAATCAAATATGAGCCAAACTCTCTTGGACTGAAAGTTTTATGTGTCACTTCTATTCACCTTTCATTGACCAGATCAGTTTTCATAGTTCTTGGCTCCACTTAGCCTCTGGAGCAAGGGAATATAGAAGACTAATGGAATATGTGGGAAGTATTATTTGAGGACTGTTTCCATCACCCAATATCCTTTGTTCCCATTAATGTACAAAGAAATACAGCCAACTACTCTCCAAATGAGACAACTCAAAGGTCCAATCCAGTCTCTGCTTGTGGATCACTCAGACCTCTGGCTGATATTTGAGTCTCTTTATCAGGTTCTGGTGTCAGTACTTTTAAATGATACATATAAACTAAAAAGACAAGTTTAGGCAGCCTCTCCATATACATACATACACGTACATGAACACTCAATAATAAATGATAATAAAAAATACTACTAATAATGGTGGAACAGAAACAGAACAGATACTAGTTAGAAAGGAGAAGACTGAGACATACCTCAGTCACTGGCACATAGATATTTCGGCCCCCATGAGCAGGCATTGAGAGAAGTCCTAAACTGGTGTTGGGGAACGTTCGTCCATTGGGTCTAGATCCTTTGGGGAGCCTCCAGAAAGTCCATTATTCTCTGTAACTCATGGCTTCATCTTTAAGGATGCTTTTTTCCCCCATTATCCTTGTTCCCATTGGATATGGATTTGGGGGAATATCCTCTACTTGTAATCTAAGGAGTTTTCTGAGCCAGCTTTCTGCTCATAGAAGTTTGGGAATTTCAAGTCATTTAAAGCCTTTAAGTTTTGTTTGTTTGTTTTTGTTTTGTTTTGTTTTTTGTCCAAACTCATAGTTCCTTACCAAAGAACTTTAAATAAATCCAGTAAGCTTCATTCTAATCTTCTTCTTGTACCCAGACTATACCCAGTTCTTTTCTATTTTATACCTCTCTACTCTTCCATTTCATTATTCATCCTCTCTATATAACAGGGTTACACAAAAGCTGTTTGAATTTCTGGGCAAAGCCACCCTCCTAATCTGACCTTTGCCCTGAATCATTTTACCAAATTATTGACTGTCACTTTCTTAACCTGTTCTTTGCTTTGAGGCAATTTAATCAGTTGGAAATATATCACCAGACATTTATCTGTAAAGACTTTTGTACTCTTATCATTTATGAGCAATTGTTTTACCAACACCGAAAGACTGTATTAGACTTTCTCTACCCATTTCATCTCTGCTTACGAAGTAGCCAGTTCTATTCTGAACACATTTATTACTTAATATACCTTGCTGAATAGAGTTAATAGCAATTCACACATGTTATTAACATCCTGCTTCCAACCAGAGTCCCAACTTTGTTAGGCACATGAACTGCTGCTGCTCACATTATTCTGATGCTTTGCTACTGTATGAAATAAATCTCTATCTTTCAAAAACCTCTAATATCAGTTCTCTCTCTGTTCGTCCATCACTGGATCACTAGGTCAATGCCAAATATATTAGGTTTTTAAAGATATCATCTCACTTCTGTTACCAACTTCTACAATAACCAGGATAGGCTAGCTAAGACAGACAAGCTAGGTAGGATAGATTAGATAGACAGAAACAATGCTCACATCTCAGTGCTCAGTACAACAAAGGCTTACTTCTGGTTCATTCTGAATTCAATGCACATTTGAGCAATTCTTTGGACACTGTTTGCCTTGCAGCAAGGCAGTAACCCATGCTGTTTTGATGTTTTAGGTTCACAACACAAGGCCTTCTAGGTACACAGCAGAGCAAGAGAGAAAATGAAGAATGGTGCCTGAGATATCCACTATCTTAGCCTAAAAATAATTCACATGACACTTCTTCTTGCACTTTATTCTCCAAAAATAGTCTTGTGGTTCAAAATAATTGTAATAGAACATAGGAACGTAGGGAAGACAATAGAATATTTGGTGACTATTACTCTATGCCACAAGAGAGGAAACCTCCTGCATCTTTGTAGAGAGAAGACTATAAATATATTGACCTATTTAATAAAAGAAGTTTCTGTAACTAACACTATCTCAAATGAAAATTTTAACAAGCTGTATATTTTAAAGCTTAGGACTGTAGTTTCTTTTTTAGATAATTCTGGTTTATTAGCTCTGTGATTTTGGGTCCAGAGAGGTTAAATGAGATAATTTATATAAAAATACCAGACATCGGGCTTCCCTGGTGGTGCAGTGGTTGAGAGTCCGCCTGCCGATGAAGGGGACACGGGTTCGTGCCCCGGTCCAGGAAGATCCCACATGCCACGGAGCGGCTGGGCCCATGAGCCATGGCCACTGAGCCTGCGCGTCCGGAGCCTGTGCTCCGCAAAGGGAGAGACCACAACAGTGAGAGGCCCGTGTACCGCAAAAAACACACACACAAAAAAAACAGACATCTATGAAGTATTTGATGGTTATTAGCTTTAATTGGGAAACACAATCTATCTGCATTTTTCCATACAAATAATATAGATAATTAATTCACAATTTCCTGCTAAAATTAAAAAACATATTAGTTAACTTGCCAGAGAAATCTAATTTTATTGTTACTGGAAAAAAATAAAGCCAGCACTTGAGGACTTCAAATTTAACTGGCTTCCCCAGAATTAATTTTAAATGGTCTGAAAATTACAATATGTGGTGTGACACTCTTCTAAATAAATTAATAAATTAGAGGAAGAGGGATGGTGATGAAGAGTTGAAAAGGTTAGGAAAAGGACAGATTAGATTTAATGACTAAAAATATTTAATTTTGTCTTGGACAAAACCTAACACTAATTAGTGTTAATTAATAGACACACATGCCACCACCATCTTAATTTAATACCTGCAATATTATTCTGTTTGATCTCTTTTCTTTGAAAACCGTTGGCTAAATGATACAGATACAGAGAATTCTGCCCTAATCAGAGAAAATGAGTTTTGACTTTGAATCTGATCTGTAGTCTGGCTCTTTTATAGCTGTCCTGATTTCTAAAGAAACAGATCTCTTTAAAAAAGAACCTGTTAGAATGTAGACATGTTTGACATATTAAAACTCTACATTTGTTTGATCTTACCAAACAATTTGAATGTGTATCAGAAAGCTCGCATCTGCCGCAACAGTCATGTTTACAGTCGTTTTAATGATACCATTTGATGCCGTTCTTCAGGTGTTGCTATTCTAGGCTGTTATATAAAAACCACATGAGATAGGTTTACCACCTGTGGGCAGTGGAAGTGACCTATTTACAGGAATCATGGTAAATACAGATAGAAGATAGAACTCAATTTATTTCCTATGTTAAAATATCACCTTAAAAACAAAGGATATTTTGTGGTAGAATATACTTTTACCCTAAACCAGAAAAGAAAAAAAAAAAAAAGGAACAGACTTCTTTCTGATCTCAAAACATTTGAATTTCAGTGTCTCTGGAAAAGTCTGTTAGTTGACAGGTAGGTTCTTAGCTCACGTAAGAAACTTGAGTTTAAAAAGCTTTTCCAAAACATTTACCTGGTTCTTAAGCTGTCTTGGATTTAGATGTTTTTAGAGAAGTTGGTAGTTAAGTAACCATAACTTTATTGCTTCTCTACTTCTCTCTAAAAGGGGTGGAAATTGTTGTGTGCTTTTTGAAGACTGAAAGAATTACAGGATAACTCCTCTTGAATCTGTACTGTTTTTAAGCACATTTTCTTTCATTTTTGGGGGCCAGGGATTGAGAGTACTGTTGATTACACTTAAAACCATTATTAAATGAATCCCAGAGTTTTTTTTTGTTTAATTTTCAATATCTTAATTTTATACAGCTCTCTAGATTTCCAGATGACCAGACTGTAACAATCAACAGGATTCTTAGTAATTCTTCATACAACTCTATATAACAATGTGAAATACAAAGGAAAACTGAATATTCTTTTATTTATTAAATAATTTCTATGGGTCTGAAATTATACTAAGACCTAGGAATGAAAGCACAAATGATAGAAACATAAATAAGTTTGCTAGTAGCTAGTAGGTTATTAGAGTGATGTTGTATCTGAGGAAATTTTAGCTTCTGATAACAGTCTCAGAAACACTTTCCCTAAAACTCTGTTGTACGATCCTAGGAAAACTTCCTGACTGCTTAGCTTTCCCCAAGGGCTGTGTAGAAACAAAGCTTCATTAATATGATTAGGAAAATAAAAGTGTGAAATTTAGTTGGAATATTTACTTACTGTTATGAAAATAGGTAGTAATCTAGGTTATCAAAGTCAAAATTTCTTTTTATAATTACAGAGGAACAAATTACAAGGAACAATTTATGAAAAGGAGATATTATGAGGAGGAAGAAAAAAGAGCAAGGGCCCATTTCTATGTCTCACATCATGAGGATTAGAAATGTTGGTGGTGAAGTTCTCTGCAAACAAAGCTTCTTTCTGTCAGGTACCAATCAAATGAAGAAAAAAAATAGTAGGTGTTTTCTTGATTAGATGAAATAGAATCAAAGCTTGTTTTGGCTTTGACATTCTAGGTATACTGGAATTGCTTCACTTAGGTAGAAAATTGCTAGAGTGAAGCTAACCTCCCTGTATCTCTCCCCACTTGTCAATGGGATGCACTCTCTGATTTCCCTATCTACTATTTGTAGGAGGGAGGCCTCTTTTGTGGGTCTGAAGTAGGTAGTGATGCGCCCTGAGAGTGCATTTGACTTTCCTGTCTACTTAGCTTTTATGGTTTCATTTCCCCCTTTTGATTTTCAAGTATGTAATTGTGTAACTCAATGGTACACGCCTGGCTTCTGAGTAGCCTAGCCCAGGCTGGTAAGAAAACAATTTGCAAATCTCTGAAGGTTTGCAACATTAATACATCAAATTTAATAAAACTGTACAGAGATCCTAAACATACCTGCTGAATACTGATTGGAGATACCCTTCCTAGGCATAACATAATATCCATTATTTAGCTGAGGAATTCTACTTAGAAACATTAAAGTAGTTATCACGGTACAGAAAAATTGTGTACTTGAATGAAAATGTATTCCACCTATTTTTTTGCCACTGTATACTGACAGTAAGTTTCTAAAACTTATGACTAAACTTACACAGAATGAGGATGAAGGAATGTTTATGCATGAAACAGGACAGATATAACTGTAGGCATATAAAACAAAAGAGAGAGAGAGAGAGAAATTATAGCCTGCAAAATATTTAGAATACATTCGAGGGCACTCAAAAATTTATAGAATTGAACATTGCCTATGCAAGTTGAGATTAAAAGAATATATGTAATTTCCTAACCCTTTTGTCCATCTCGTTCTATATGTTGACCTATTAAACTCAGTTGGGCATGGTTATTTTGTAACCAAAGTAACAGCCACAAGTGTCTTCTACCTAAAGTAAAAAATAAATAAAAATAGGGCCTCCCTGGTGGCGCAGTGGTTAAGAGTCCGCCTGCCGATGCAGGGGATACGGGTTCGTGCCCCGGTCTGGGAGGATCCCATATGCCGCGGAGCGGCTGGGCCCGTGAGCCATGGCCGCTGGGCCTGCGCATCCGGAGCCTGTGCTCCGCAACGGGAGAGGCCACAACAGTGAGAGGCCCGCATACAGCAAAAAGAAAAAAATAAATAAATAAAAATAACAATAATATAGATGATGGTGTTTCTGAGACACTTTGTATTTATAAAGCAAGTGCAGCCACTGGTTGTCTTCAAGTTCTATTGAGATCTGTACAGGTCCTTCCAATCCCAATGCCAATGTGGTAGGAATCCTCCCTCACATCTGGCAGTACAAGATTTTTTTTTACCTATACTTCGAATATATTGAGTTAACTGAAAAAAGCTGGAGGTGTCCAAGAATTATTATGATTGTAACAGCTGAGAACCAATTCATAGGTCAATTTTAATGATATTGAGAGTATTAACTCCTTTACTATATGTAATAAGAAATGGTCTTTCTGGTCACAAATATAGTCTGTGAGAATATTATCCAGTTTTCCTCTGTTTTCTGTATCTTTTCTCCCTTAAGTGCTACTTTACTCAGCATACTTAGTAATTAAAGTCACAATTAACGAGACATTCTAATGCAGAGGTATCACATCATCTGTAAGATTCCCAAGCCATCAATGAGTGCCAATACATATCCTCAACAGAGGAGAATTGGGTTGATGCCAGTGCCTCTAAATGTGGTATTGTTTGGTAATAGGGTGAAGAATAGCCAGAAATGAACAATTCCTGCTCTTTAGAGATTGTTCTTAAGCTTTGGTGAAACATTTCCTCAAACTGTTTCCTGAACTACTTTGGGATGTAGACAACATAGTAACAGAGGTTGAACTGCTGGTGAATGAGTAGTTAAAACTCAGAATGCTGGCCTGTGTTCAGTTACTCTTTGAGGCTAGACACTCTCTGCCTGTGGCTTACAATCCAGGCTGACTGAGAGTCCATCCTCATAATTCACAGCTTGGCACGACTAGAAGAGCTAACTTCTGTATGCCAACTTGAAGCTAGTATAACTGCCAGCATGGAAACATCAGTCTCATTAGGAGGTATGATAAGGAGGTGCCTCAGACTCTCCCCAGCACCTTTCATTAAGGGGACACACTCTCTAGCAAAGACCCAATTGCAAGTTATGTCTACCTAGCCTAGCTTAAATATTATGTTTAAGCTATTTGGGCCATAGATACAGGAGCATGGAATTGATTAAAAAGTAAGTAAATTAGAAGTCCAATGCGCTCTCCATTGCACCATGGAGCCACCTTAAAAGCAAATAAATTAGAACCTACTAAAATTTGAGGGAAATACACTAGCAGTAAAATAGGAAATCTAGCTAGGAAACATCTGTGGGAATCCCTGGGCCTCCGAAGTGGCATCAAAGAGAGATGCTAAAGCAGTGGATCCTCCGGAAGGAGCAGCCAATTCAGATATGGATGGGAAGGATAATAATGAGGAAAGATGCTCTCTTGGTGATAGAACTAAAGATTTTGGAATAGAAGTGGGGACAGAATGATTGGCTAATCAGGAAACTTACTTCACTGCCAGGATAGGATTTCCTGCCATTACTAAATAGCAGGGTAAGATATATGCTCTCAATAGCAATTATTGTGTGTTTCCAATTGTTCACACTTAAAATGAAAAAAAACTAAGTTATAGCATTTCTTCTTGTATATTGTACGTGTTAAAGGCAATACCTTCTGTTTTAACTCAGTCTCTGGATCATGAGTAGTCACATCTAAACTTTCAGAGGGTATGCATGTCACCCATTTATCTTAGGAAAGGAGCCATATGTAATAAATGGTAAATGGATGAACCTTCCTTTGTGGTAGACGTGAGCATCTTCCATGTGAAATGAGTATGGATGTTGAAGAGCCAGTAGAGGAACTACTGCAGATACCATTAGTTTGCTTCCCTCAATCCATTCCCAACTTTATTCCCCCAATGGATTCCCAGCAGATTCTCATTCTTATAGTCTTCTTGAAGCAAGAAATAGTCATGTGGCCTAGTTCTGACCAAAGTAACCTAAGAAGAATTTTATTGGTGTCTTGTTCAAAAGATAATTTGCTGCAAAGAAGTAAAAGAAAATAGCTTGCTGGCATCTCTCCTTCCCCTTTGCTTGTGCCTTACTAATGTGATTCTTAGAGTTATGGAAACCATCTTTAGCCAAGACACAAGAATGATTAGGACAAATAATCAGCATACTAAAAATTAGAAAGAAAATAGGTGAGTTTTATAGTTCTTTAATCACTGAATCATTCATGAAACAATCTACCTCTAGACAGCTTTTAAATAAACAATATATGATATATTGTGTGGTCACTGTTGGTCAGGTATTTTGTTACTTGCAGTTTAATGCATTTTTAACTGATAGATGCTGACAGATCATTAAGTCAACCTTACCCCAATGTTCACCATGTGATTTGGAAAATCAAGAATTTATAGAATGTCACTGTAAGAAAAATTTTCATATAAAATCAACAGGATGTAGCATTCTGTATGTTTGCTAATCTTTGAAGAACAGTTAAGGTAAAAGTGGGATGTTATTTCTGAGGTATAATTCTGAGGAACTTAGTTCTCTAGAGGCTGATTTCATAAATATGTTATATCAACATTCATTTGTGTTTTGTATGAGTTCTAACAAAGAGCCCAGTATCAGTAGGAGTCATAGTTGAGAGATGATTGAAACAACAAATAAAAATTTTAAAAACTAAAATCTACACATTTGACACATACAAAAAAATGTTAACATATAATAACAAGAAAAGGCATATGTAATTGAAGTTTTGAAAATAGGATTTTCAATGCAAGAATTAGACAAAACTAAATGGACCTCCCAATAAAAAATAAATAAGAAATAAGTATCTTTTTATTTGATTTTACATTTTACAAATAAAATGTAGCAGGTATCTTTTTCAATGTCTTTCTGTAGTGAAAATGAATTTAAAAATCCATAGAGGCTAAAAGGAGTGAAAATGGAAGCCTAGGAATTAGGTGTGCTTAAAAGCCAGTTTTTACCCTACATTGATGCACCAAACACAGGGGACTTTAGGTTTCTATTTTGATGACTGTTCAGGGTATGCAAGACACAAGATAAAGCCCTGGGTATGCTTAAAGTAGAGTATATGATAGGAGATTGCTCTATAAAGCTGGGTTCCCAAAGGATTACACCTGCAATAAACTCACAGAAGGGACAGTAAATAAACTTCCTTATGTCACTAGTATTGTGTGAGGGGAAAACGATATGCTTTGAGAATTCATAACCATAATTTGGTCTTCATGCAGATTTTCTCAACTTTACACAATTTAGTTGGAAGGGGACACCCCCAGGCAACTGACACAAGTGTAGAATCTACACTAGTAAATCTTAACTTCAATTTCAAACTCTTATACACAGACAAAACCCAAGAAACTCATAGGGGGAAAATGTACCACGAGTTGAAAACTAACAGAAGTATACTTGCAGAGATATCATATATTAGCTGTATAAGAAATTAATTTAAATATTTATGTTTCATATATTTCAGAAAATAGAAACATGAAAATCTGAGTGAAGATCAAGAGACTTTAAAATGTCTGTGAATATTTAAAAAGGAATCTAAACAAAGTTTTAGAAATGGAAAAAAGTAAAGTAAAAAAATTCAGTGAATCAAGGTGGAAGAAGAACTGGAAGACAGACTAAAGAAAATATTCATGAGGCAATCCACAGAGAGGAGTTAAAATATCAAATAGTGGTTATGAGACATAGAAAGTAAATTGGGGAAGGCTGATATAAGTCTAATTGAAATTCCAGAATAGAAAGAATAGAAGAAGAGTTAAAAGGCAGTATTTGATATGAAAATTTTAAAGTTATGAATTTTGAGATATAATTATGAAATTATGAATATAAATTTACAGAATAAATTAAATAAATCTAATGTTTTATCCTGGAAGAGCTAGAAATTACTACCAGGGTAAATGAAAAAAGGATCTGGGCAAGATACAGTATAGCAATAAAATATATTATAGAATAGTACTATAATCATAATTATAGTACTATAAAAGAGTAATAGAACCTCAGGGACAAAAAGAAAATTTTAGAAATGACAAGAAAGATAAACCCTTTGCTAAAAAATGAGAGTAGACAGGTAACAACCATGGAAGTTAGAGGCACTGTAATAACTTCAATATGTTGAGAGAAAATAAGCATTATAATTTATAATTCCATATCTAGCACTACTATCTTTCAGGAACCAAGGTGTAATAAATATTTGTTTTCAGTAAAACCAAAAGGGAAGGAATTTACCTGCCAACTGACTCTCATTAAGCAAACTTCCAAAGGGTGAAACATATGCAGCTGGGAAGCATTCCTGGTTGAAGCTTTGACATGTAAGAAGAAATCATGAGAATAAGAAAGTTTTCTTTCTTTTCTATCTTTATACTCTTTATTTTACTTTCTTGCCTTAGAGGAATTATATAGGACCCAAACTTTAATCCCTGATTTCCTTATTGAGATAGTATTTACCTCATCAGGTATGAAATAAGGATAAATTCTTAGCAGGATAACAAGTAGTCAATAAGCCTTTAGTACGTGTTAACTTTTGATGATGCCTGTGTATCACTGTCAAATATAAGTTAACAAAAGGTGTATGTTTTCTTTTTTGTTCTGTGTGCAAACAGTTGTATAATGGCAACATGACATATATATTCTCTTGCAAAGAAAACACAAAAATGTAATGGTTATTGTTCCAGATTTTCAAAATCTCGATGATTGGGCTTCCCTGGTGGCGCAGTGGTTGAGAGTCTTCCTGTCGTTGCAGGGGACACAGGTTCGTGCCCCAGTCCGGGAAGATCCCACATGCCGCGGAGCAGCTGGGCCCGTGAGCCATGGCTGCTGAGCCTGTGCGTCCAGAGCCTGTGCTCCGCAACGGGAGAGGCCACAACAGTGAGAGGCCCGCGTACCGCAAAAAAACAAACAAACAAAAAACCAAAAAAACTTCGATGATTTACATTTCCAAGTTGATAATAGAAGGTTTTTAAAATTTATTTATTTTTTGTTTTTGTTTTTTTGGCCCAGCATGTGGGATCCTAGTTCCCTGACCAGGGATAGAACCCATGCCCTCCAGCCCTCTCTATGCACTGGAAACGCTGTGTCTCAACCACTGGATTGCCGGGGAAGTCCCTAGAAGTTTTTAAAGGCATACCAAAAGAGCAAGTCAGGAAATCAAAACTGTACAAAGCTACAGCTTTGCTCATAATATCAAATAATAATCTACTTCATCCTATTGTTATTTCACGTGTCCAGCTCTAATTAAAATTGTGATATACAGAAAAGGCAAATGTGTGAAAAGTATCAGTCACCTGCTTAATAAACATTTATCAAATGTTTATTTTACATAGAAACTTCTAGCATTTCCATGAAAATACTCTGTAACCTTGGCCATAGCACTCTCCATGAATTCCTTCCCCTTATATTTTATACATATGTAGGCACAAGGAACTTTTAACATGTAATGTGGCATTGTGGAGAGAAGTCAGACAAAACCCCCTAGGTCAGTAGTTATGAAAAACTTAGTTAACCGCTATGGAACTTCATTTCCTGATATGTAAATTGACAGAATGAGATACTATTTCTGGTAGAGTGGCACCCAGCCCAGGGGGTTTTGTGATAATTAAATGAGATAAATCATGCAAAGCTGATAAATCTGGGCATGGCACATGGGAAACAAAAATATTATTTCCCCTTTGCACCTGCATGCCAGGCATTGTGCTAGGTGATCCATGTCTTACTCAATTTACTTTTTCAAAGGACTGAGGCAGTTATTTTGAAAAGTAAAAATAAGCAAACTAACAAAACAACTAAAAGACATGTTGAGTGATGATCCATGTTTGATTCCTCGCTCTCAACTTTCAAGCATGTATATAATTTAGCTGCTTCCTCACTTTCCTATCCAACTGGTCTTTTAAGACTCTAAGATTGAGTTTAATCCCACTCTTTCTTATTGAAAATAATAATAACTACCATTTATTGTGTTCCTGCAATTTCCCAGAACCTATAACAGGAGCTTTATGCTGTTTCATTGAACATAAAGGAGTCTGGTGGCTTTTTCTCACTTTTGTCCTGATTAATATCATGGTGGCATGTGACATTTCTGACCATATACTTCTTAGAAAAGTGTTTTCTCTCAATTTCAGAAGTATCAAACATTTCAAGCACATCACCCTCCTCTGGCAATGTAGCCTTTAAAATCACAGTTACAGGATACTTCAATGTTCTATTTTGCTTCTGCATCCCCCTAATATCTGTCACACTAAGTCTGCCACACTATACAAATCCCAGTGTCACCTTTCCCATCAGACCCTTTTGTGTTACTTCTTTGGCATGTTACAACTGCCCAGATATTTTCATATCAAAACTTGAAGATAGTAACTTTGACATTATTAACATTTAACTTAGCATTTACCAGAGAATCATAGCTGAAAATTGCTCACTTCCCTGAAACACATTTACTTATCCATGTATATAAAACATTTATTTTTAAATCCTTCTTGAATTAAAAGAAAAAAAATCTAACTTATTTGTGATTGATTTAATTGTTTCCAAATGAGAAGGAGAAAGCAAATGTGTTTTCTGAATTGCTGACATTTTTGGACCAAATAAGTTAGGTGAGAAAAACTATGCTATAATGGCATATGATTTGCAGAAGCAAGTACTTTTAAAATTAGTTTAGATACAAACTATAAAAATTGTGTCCTAATTTAATGTATCAGGGAATTATGTAATGGTTTCCAAGTTTCTTCTATTGTGAGGTATAAAATACAGGAGTATTAATATCATTAAAGAAATGTAAATATTACACTTATTCTCTCAAAAGTTTTGATTTTTTTCTGTTGGAAAGAATGATTAATATAGATCACATTATGAAGTAGCATAGTTATATGATAATTGATCTTAAAGACAATTTTCCTACTGGGGAAGTCAAATTAAATGAATATCACAAGACAGTTAAATATTTCTGTGGTCCTGTACAAGAATCAACAAAAGTAAATTAATGTTATCTTCTTGTATTATATGATCAATTGTTTGCTGTTCAAGGGAAAACAGAAATTCACATGAATCACTGTGTTTTCATAAAATATACATGCATATAACTCGTATATATATGAACCATGCACAACATATTTTTCCTTACAAGTAGTGATTGTGGTTACTCATCAGAGAGCATTTTTCTTCTATAATCTTAAAAAGTCATTCTTTTAATGTCAACCCATGCCTATATGGTTATGTATTATACTATTAAGTGAACAACCTGGATTTAATTCCCAGTCCAGATTGCACACTCCCCAGGCTACTTTGTTCAACACCTGTAAAGAAGAAAATTACTAACGCTACATGAAAGCACTTATCTTAGTTTTAAGGAAAGGTGCTAGTTTCCAATAAAGGAATAAAGTGTTATTTTGCTTTGTTTTCTGTTGGAAATATAGTTGTGGCCTTTCAGCAGGAGATATAAAACTATCCCACAAAGGGTTTCCTTCCCAGTGTATCCAATGCTCTGTGCATTACCACATGTTTTTCTCATAAAGAAAAGAAAAATGCAGGTATTACAGATTCTAATTATATGTTTCTACAAACTGAATTAACACGGAAATAGCAAATTGCTTGGGGGAGCATTTAACCCCATGCCTTTAAAGCATTCAAAAGTATTTGTGTTTCTCCACATTTGGACTCTGAAAAGGCATCTGACAATTTTCCCAGGATATCTGCACCTACAGGACTAACATTATATTCACACAGTGACAACTATTAGATAGAACTTCTCCCAGATTTTCTTGAGGGGTTGTAACTTTTCATTGTCCCCAAATCTTAAGGTTTAAGATAGAAGTATATGGACTGCAGTTAAGTCAGTGTATTCAAAAACTTTTGAATGCATGTGAATTTGTGTGTCTGTATGTGGGTATGTATTTAGGAGAAAAAGCTAACCATATTTCAGAAGCATCAACAGAGGCCGAGAGATGGCCTTCTTCCCTGAGTGATACTTGATTTCTGGAATAGGAGAAAATTGGTAGCAGACTAGTTGGAGTCTGTTTTATAATGTTGTAAGATGATTGTAACTATGAATATCTATTTTAACAACTAAACATATTTAAGAGACAAAATAGAAAACATAGTCACGCAAGCAGAAACTTGAGTAGGACATATTAAGACATTTTATTGTCAGGAATAATTGATCTTGGAGAGATATTAGAATGCTAGTCCTTGCTTACTTCCTAATTATGATGAAAGTAATTCATTCCACTATGGTGTTTCCAAAATACCAGTCAAATCAGTCTTTTATATTAAACACAGTTGAAAAAAATGTGTTTAATATAAAGACTACTAACATAGACTACTAACATAAATACATCTATATCTTAAAATATTGATATTTGGGTATGATGATATAGTCTTGAATTCTACTTTTAAAACAAGTGGGATTAAATGGGATGGGCTCAAATTTATTAACCTTTTAAAAATTAAGTCTATGTAAAAATTCTATTGAAAAATCATGTTTTTCCCTACATACATTGATAAAGTTTCTGGTGTTATTTATTTATTTATTTTGTCATGTCAACATGAAACAGCTGGATTAAGAAAGTATTTCACATTCAGATTTATCTTCTTTCTTCTTTCTTTTAACAAGAAGTCATGGACCACCTGTAAACTGGATCTTGATGGATTAAATAAAAAGTTGTGAAGTTGAATCCTGGTAACATACTGGAGTCTATAAAATAGACACCTGTATCTCTCTCCCCATTATTCCATTCTCTTGTAATTCTTCCCTAATTCCAATGTGCACTTATTTAAAATACATGATTTCTACAACATTTTTCACCTTCTTTCCTAAGAAACCCATTGTGACTTTTCTTATTGTGCTCGGCAAACTTTGAACTCCTAGATGCTATTTAAGATAGCTCAAAATGAATGCCTTCGTGAGGCTACAAAGCAAAGTAGCTAGAAAGCCTACTGATGAAAAGGTCAGTCGGGAGGCAGTGCTAACCACATACATGGATCATGTAAGAGGCTACAGGAAGTCACAGGTTTTTAAGGAGTGAGGATCAAGCAGGGTCAAGATTGGTTACAGCCAATTGCATGGCTGTATTCTTCTCTAGTCATCCCCAGCTGAATCTCTAATCATGACCTACACAATCAGTGCCAAAGCACTAAAGAGTGGAACTGTATTGTTCCATGGTGTGTGCTTAGCAAAAAAGGTGGAATTTAATACTTAGTCACAGTTTGCAAACAATGTGGTTGAACCACCTGAAGGGTCACATTTTTACATTCTGAGGCAATTTATTTGTAATGGTACCTGTCAGTCAGAAATTCCCCCAAAGCTCTTTCATTACTAGACATGACTTTGATACAGAAATGGTTCAAAGTAAGAGGCAAATAAAGTAAGAGCTAGATCATTTACAAAGAAACATCACCACATTCCTTTTATCCTTTCCTGATGAGCAATCTTTGTAGTTGTGCTGTAAGTGGTGTAAAGATTAGGCTGGATGGGTTATTTTAAAAGCAAGCCTTTTTATTTGTCTATGAGGAATTTTGAAAGTTTCTAAACCAGCTCCATGACTTCTTCAATTTTAACTCAAAATAAAAACAGAAGCAAACACTATGGTTGACACCTTCCCAGGCAGTCATACTCCATATAGGAACAATTCAAAGTATAAAAAGCTTTAAAAACAGTGCCCTGCATAAGGATGTTGCACAGCTTTCTGCCAACACAGATACACACATGCACGTGCGCGCACACACACACACACACACGCAAGTGCACTTACATTTCTAATACACCGAAGCAAACTTCCATTCCTGATTTTCAAACATTACTTTTCTATCCTTGGAAAGAAATGTCACTTTTTACAAACAGATAAAATATTTTAATAGTTTTCATTTAATTAATTTGCCATACATGATCCTGGAATTATTACTCTTTTGTATATTCCTTTCTTTCTACTGCAGACTTCCAATTAGGAACTTACTGTTTATAACTAATACATTTATGACATCACAGAATGTATTACCATATGTATAGAATAATGTTGCTATTGCCACATCCTCTCTAAATGAATGTCTTTAAGAATGAAAGTCACATTTTCCAAGGATTTTATGTGGGCCATTTTAAAACAATGAACAAAGGATTTAAGGCAAGAAACAGAACATACAGGAGAAAGCAAGTCCATCAAATGAAATTGCATATGTAGAGAGGAAAAATCTTAAAGCAGCCTAGATTTTATTCCCACTATTCCTTTGTTTTATACAGTAATTTTTAAACATTAAAAATTCTAAATCACATTATGGGAAGGACAATGTAATGCAGTAAAAATAGCTAACATTTAAAAATCATTATCACATTCTAGGAAATATGATCTGTGCTTTACATGTAGCATCACAATTAATCCTCAATACAACCCTGTGAAGTAGATATTATTTTTCCAAATTTAGCACGTGCTGAAAAGTAGGCTCATACTGTTTCACTATGAATTCCAGATCCCTGATTGCTCTCTTAATTGATATATTGAGTTTTAGAATGGTATTAATGGCTTAACCCCTGCATTGTTAACCTGAGTAACTTCTTTGACACCAGTTTATAAAGTAAGGTGTGATACTTGTTTACTTGTTTTATATCTTTAAAAATAGTTTTATACTCAAGTGTTTACCTTTTGTGTGTGTGTGTGTGTGTGTGTGTGTGTGTGTGTGTGGTACGCGGGCGGGCCTCTCACTGTTGTGGCCTCTCCCGTTGCGGAGCACAAGCTCCGGACGCGCAGGCTCAGCGGCCATGGCTCACGGGCACAGCTGCTCCGCGGCATGTGGGATCCTTCCAGACTGGGGCACGAACCCGTGTCCCCCGCATCGGCAGGCGGACTCTCAACCACTGCGCCACCAGGGAAGACCCAAGTGTTTGCCATTTTTTGAAATTTGGATATACATGCACTTAGATATACATGCACATTTGTATGTATATCTGACTCCAATCCTGAGCTCCTTTAACCATTCTATTGCTCATAAACACTGACATTTTAATATTAAAGAATTAGTTTTGCAAATACCAGTGTAATATTAGCCCAAGCAAGAATCATCAGAACATGCGAAATCACTGACTAAAATGCTTTTGGAGAATGTGATCTTTACATAGTCTCAGAGTAACACCTCAAAGATAGCTTGATAAATATGTGCAGTGAAATGTAACATTACAATAGAGAAATCCCAACAGAAATCAACTTAATCACCATGTGATCAAACTTAGCATTTTCAAAAAAGAGACAAACTATCATTAAGTGAATCTGATATAATAAGATGTACACAACATCACCTGTAGTATTCTTGCCAAAGTTGCTTAACCTTAATTTAATCATGACTAAAAGACAAATCCAAATGGTGGAACATTCTATAACACAATTAGGCTGCATTCTTTTTTTAAAAAAGTCAATATTATGAGAAACAAAAGCAACAGGATGAAATGGAAAGGCTATTCTTCCACATTAAACGAAACTAGGACATGCAAAACAATTACAATGTAGGATCCTTGATTAAATCCTGGATCAAGATAAATAAACAAAGAACAATAAAGAACACTACTGAAACACTATGGGAAATTTGAATAAGAACTGTATATTAGATAAGACTGTTGTTAAAGTGTAACTTTCAAAAAGTTAAAAGCATGATTCACAAATATAAAGTCAAAGATTTTATTTAGCCTATCAATTAATGAGTCAGTAAAATGTTAAAGTTAGACCAAAGATTATATCAGGAACAAGGTTTCTATAGGCAAATTAATAAGGGACTAGTAAAATAACAGTGCTGGGTTAGATATAAAACTAGGACAATATACTATAGCTGTCAGGGTTATCTTTTTGAAAATAGATAGAAATTATTCATCTGTGCAAACAAAATCGACAAGTTAACTTCTGCTATTTTATAAACCCTAAGTGTTAAAATAGACTAGTTGATAGAAAATTTACCAAATTTACCATTTAGTACTATTGAGTACCAAAGGAAACTCAGAAATCTCTTTTGCCTATTTACAAGTTTCAGAATTTTTTCTGATGTTGTATCAAAGTTAAAGTTCTTGGGCTTCCCTGGTGGCGCAGTGGTTGAGTCCGCCTGCCGATGCAGGGGACGCGGGTTCGTGCCCCGGTCCGGGAAGATCCCACATGCCGCGGAGCGGCTGGGCCCCTGGGCCATGGCCGCTGGGCCTGCACGTCCGGAGCCTGTGCTCTGCGGCGGGAGGGGCCGCAGCAGTAAGAGGCCCGCGTACCGCAGGAAGAAAAAAAAAAGTTAAAGTTCCTGGGTGTGATAACAAAATTCCCATTTATGTGGAAGAATATCCTAGCTTTTAGAATATGTATGCTGAAATATTTTGGAATTGTGTTTCGTAATGTCTGTGATTACTTTCAAATGATTCAGAGAAAAATATTGCTCAGGGATAGCAGAAAGCAAATGTGGCAATACTGTTAATACCTGATGAATCTAGTTGATGTGTTATATAGGTGTTAATTTTGCTAATCTGCCAACTTCTCCACAGGTTGTAATTTTAAAAATAAGCTGTTTGGAGACATGAAGAATGAGATATTTGGCTTGCTTTGGCAATTTTTCTTATTTAAATTTTAAATGATATCAGTTTGGGACTTCCCTGGTGGCACAATGATTAAGAATCTGCCTGCCAATGCAGGGGACATGGGTTCAAGCCCTGGTCCAGGAAGATCCCACATGCTGTGGGGCAACTAAGCCTGTGCACCACAACTATTGAGCCTGCGCTCTAGAGCCCGTGGGCCACAACTACTGAAGCCCACGCACCTAGAGCCCGTGCTCCGCAACAAGAGAAGCCACCGCAATGAGAAGCCCCAGCTCGCCACAACTAGAGAAAGCCCGTGCGCAGCAACGAAGCCCCAACACAGCCAAAAATAAATTAATTAATTAAAAAGTAAATAAATCAAAATTAAAATGAAAACATAAAAAAATAAAAATAAAAACAAATGATATCAGTTTGCTTGTACATGTGCCCTGGTTTTCTAGCCATTGGAAGCAGTATAGCTTGGAGTATAGGCTCTCAAGTGAGAGTTTGTTAGCAGGTTTCAAATATCAAAATTGCTGTTTATGAACTGTGTATCATTGGACAATTTAAGTATACTCTGCTTACTTTTCTCAGCTGAGTGATGGGATACAGCATCCAAATTACCTAGCATATATTTCATACTCAATAAATGCTATCTAATTTAATAGTGTTACATTTTATATCTTTAGTAATTTATACTAATAGTTTCTATTTGGTTAACTAAACTCGTAGGAGTTCTTTTAAAGCATAACGTGGGCCTAATTCTTCAAGCCTCAAAAGATATATCCAAGTAATCCAGATTTGTTTGTACTGACTTAAGAAAACCTTCCATACCTTTTGTTATTGGCAGGACGTATATGAACTCATTTTGTTGTTGCTGGCTATCTCTTGCTGATAAGAATCTCTAAAAGGAAGTTATAGTCACATGGATTTAATTCATAAATACAAAGCTTTAAAGTTGGGAAAAAATATTTCAAACATGGAGCTTTGGGTTTAAAACAAGGTAGACGGGAGTTATCTGAATTAGACTATCAACTTTGAATTAGATACCAGATTGGAAAAGTTATAGTAACTGGAGATGCAAAAAAATAAAAATGTTCTCAAGTTTTTTTCCTTTAATTTGAAATTAGACGGGTATAATTTAAAACAATATTTGGAGAAAGGCTTTGGTGAAAGACAAACTTTCAAAGGGGAAAATGATGCAGAGGCTTTTTGTTTATTCTTAATCCATCAGGAGAAACAGCTCTGATATAGCAGACTAATTAGAAGAAAAAATCTGTTCCAAGAAGGAATAAAATTCAGTTCTTGGCTTCTTCATTAAGGTCCCTATGGTACTTGCAATTTTTAAGGTAAAATCCTTTGAAAAATCCTAATTTGCATGATTATTATAACTGGCTATAGTATTTTTAAACTTAACTTCTGTGCTGAACTTCTTTTTAATTTGGCTGCATTACAAATAGATACTTCAATCATGAATAAAGATTATTTTACCTATACTGTGATTTAATAGTGTTCTACTTTATTACAAATAAACATTTCAAACCTATTTCAGATATGCTGTACTCATTACAAGACTCACTACAAAATGTAAATTTATGATAAATATGGATAGCTAAAATGTTGTTTGGTCTAGAACTCAAAAGGTGATGAAAACCTTCCTTTAGATTTTAAGTTAATGAATATTTTTGAGTAAAATATTACTTACACGACAGAATATAGGAATATTCACTTTAAAGTTTCCGAAAAATGAATTGATATAGATGGGTTTTAAATTGATTTCCTCACGACAAAAATTCTATGACTAGTTTATGTTTCCATTACAAAATTCTGTTTTATTTCAGTTATAAACATTTATAAAATTTTTATTCAAAATTTTAAATTTTATAGTGATTTAACAATACCACGGACAACATTGCTACTGCTTGCATTTAAATGATGTCAATTATAATAACAAATTGCAATTTTAAAATGTCATATTCCTTTCAAACTTTTAATTGGATATTGCTCTTAATAATCAGTTATGTCCAGGCATCAACTTAGAAATGAGTATTACAATAACCTAATCTAAACTAGTTTATAGGTAAGAATACTGTAGTAGTTATTGAGTTTTGGGTTTATAACTCCACTTCTTATTTGCTATGTGATTTAAAAGGCAAATGCAAAAAATAGTTACATCTACTATTGGGCACACAATATATACAATTATAATGTGTGCCACTAACATAAGGGGAAGTGGAGAACTCCATAGGAGTAGAACTTTGTATGGTATTGAAGCTAAATTTGCTATCAGTAAAAACTAGATTGTTATAAATTTAGGGTTTATAATGTTAATTGTAATCCCCATGGTAACTAAAGAAATATAGCTCTAAAGAGCCAGCATTCAAACTCGGCAGTCTACTCTCTGGTCTGTGCTCTTGATCATGTTATGCTACCGCTCAGTGTAAAAAGGGATTTGAATTATTCATTCATTCACTGAGAAATTATGTATATTGACCATCTAACAAAAATTAATGTAATAGATTCTGGCATTATAATGCAAATGAAGTATTAAACTTGCCTTCCAATAGATCATAGTAACCATTATAATATGTTCATTCATTGTAACACAATACAGGAATTTGTAAAAAAAACAAAACAGTTTATATACAATAAGTACAGCATAAAAGGAGACGTGCTTGCAGTGTTGGTGCTCTGAGAACACTATGGAAAAACTTACAGGTATTATACTTGAATATGAGTGTGTCACTAAGTGACTGTAAGTTTCATGTGGTCTTTGGCACCTCTTTGACCATACTTCCTATCCCTCTTCCTCTACAGCCACACTGATTTCCCTGCTGTTTCTTGAAAACACGAAGCACATACCGGCTTGAAATCTTTGTATTTGCTATTCCTTTAGCATAAGCACAATCCCTGTATATAACCTTGAGTCTTCCTACCTCATGTATGTCATTTCACCAAAGAGGTAGTCTCTAGCCACCCTGTAAAAAAAGAATTACATTCTTCCCCAGACATTTCCTACTTCAGTTTATTACCTACACCTTTATTTACCTTCTGTCATAGCAGTTTGAATATCTATCATCTATGTATCTATGTATATATCTATCTACCTCTGTATCTTTATTTGATCCTTGTCTTTGTTTCCTCAGGTGAATATAAGCTCCATGAGAGCAAATATTTTATCTGTTTTATTCACTATTGTATATCTAGGTCCTAGAAAAATATCAGGTTCATGGTTGGCCTTCAGTAAGTATTTGTTGATTGATCTGGTCAATGAAACACACAAATTTATAATTTTTCTTACATCTAAGAAATTAACAAACAAACCTAACAGTGCACTAACTAACTATGTAGTTATAAGATTAATAGGGACTTAAATATTCACTCAATCTGCTATTTTGCCTTTAGGTTAATCTTCTTTTTTTTTTTTTTTTTTTACAGTTTAAAAGAAGAAAATGTTCACAACACCACTCTTCTGCATTCCCAGTGTTAACTCATGAAATCATAGGATTCTTACTGATCTAACTTCAAAATATCTCCTAATGAGCTTTAACATTATTTCCCTTCTTGACTGTTAGAGATAAACTCATTATTATACTTGTTGCAATAACTTTTGATATTAAACTTGATGCCTTCTGGCATAAATCTTTACATTTTCAAATAAATATTTTAGCTTTTATTCAAACCATTTTTTCTTACTCTTCTGAAAGACTATGACTTTATTGTTTACACACACTATTCTACATCTTAAAATATTTTTAACACAATAAAATAAAATATTGGCTGATCAACAAACAACCATATTTTAGGTGCCTTCTCTCTGATCTAGACTGAGGAGACTGACCCTGGAAAGATGTGAGGACATTCACTACCAAAGGATCAGGCTTCTAAGTGAGGATTCTACCATCTGATAAAAATGGAAACCATGTTAGAGGGATTCTGAGTTTTAAGTTCTTCAACTATTGCAATTAATGCCATTCTGCTTCTCTATCTTTCTAGGGACAGAAGCTGTAATAATTCTACATGAATAGCTATGTTTACTTGCCCAGCCCCTCCAACTGCCTCCAAAATATATATAAATTATATGATATAATATTTATAAATGATAAATATTATAATTGAATATCATTGAATGATATCATATGAATGATATTTATACATTATTTTTTTGCCTATATCATTATTTTTTAAAAAATCAAAAATGGCTATGTCTAAGAATTTCAATTGCTTAAAACAAAGTCTTCATTGAAAAAAATTTTAGTTCTGGATGGAAGGGGACACAGGACAGATCTCTCATTCAGGAATGTCCTACCCAGTAAGATGTGCAAAATAAAAGACATATTAAAGAAAGAAAAGACAGTCAAAACCTTTACATCATCTTAATTTGCTGTTGGCAATGATGTTGGAAGGAGAAAAGTGAGGCAGGGAAATGAACAAGGACTGTTTCCTTCTGAATACAACTTATGAGAACACCAGTAAACAGCAACCACCATAAAAATACCATAGACACCATAATATGCTTTCAGGACCTTTATGCTATTGTAAATGTTACTCTCAAGTTGTAGAGAGAGCAAGTTAAAGTACAAATTAAATTTTACACTAAGTAAATGTCTCCCTCAAAATGTTGAGAAGCATGGATTTATTACTCCATCAATCTAAATGGAATATAGACCCAACTGGGGAGGTTATGTCTTTGACAATTCATTTCATTAAAATATAATAATCCTTCCTTTCCAGTTTTTAATAATTTTATTACTCCAGAGGACTGTAATTATGACACAATACATTCAAAGGAAAATATGAATATTTCAACAGCTTTTAGTTATTCTGAAAATAATTCAAATGAAATGTGCTTGATTTTAGGTAAGCAAAAATAATAAAAAGAAATTATAATATAATATATATATATATATTTTATCCAAACAATATAGTTAACCAAGATACTTTCCAAGAAGAGAGACATTTTGCATAGGAACTATAAAATTTCTATAATTCTAAAAGAACAGACAGTAACTTTTTCTATGCAAACATGATAAAGAATAGGTAAAATTTCATATATAATGGATAACAATTAAAATTATTACAAATTCCAATTGTTATTAGCAGGATATAAAAATGATTAGTTTAGGCGTGTGCATTTCTAATTAAGTAGATTATTATTATTCAATCATATTGATGTGAAAAATAAGTATTTCTAAACTTTCATATGTAAAATAGTAATCAGACTCCTTATCTGATGATTTTTTAAAGAAACAGGGTTTATGGAATGTATTCCTGGGAAACAGATCAGCTGGAAGTGTCAGGTGTTGGTGGATGACTCTGGTTCAAGGTACAGATCATTCGTCTCAAAGCCTTCCATATTTGTCATACATACACACAGATGTTCTCATGTGTGTGTGTGTGTGTGTGTGTGTGTGCATGTGTTTTACTGTGTTTAAGTCAACATTTCATTTTGGCAAAGTGTATAATATTTTCAAGATATTTATGGAGGGTAAAGGTCTAAAAACCTTATATATATAGAGTTTGGTCCATCAATATCAGTTTCCCAAAGAGTCAGATGATCTAATGGAATTTAACACTTATAGCTACTAGGTGCAGCTATTTAGAGTATTAATTTCTCCTAATAATCTGGCTGCCCTCAATATCTTACACAAAGTGCAGCCAGCCCTAATTAGAGGACATCTGGGGAAAATAACTTTTTGAAATTTTATTTAAATTTTGTGAGTACAGGAAAACTAAATGCATTTAAAATTGCCTTTTCTGCCCATAAGTACCTGAGGGAAAATTTAGATCCAATAATTATGATTCACTGACATCTAATGCATCAGATAATGTTTTATGTGCTATTTAACATTCACTAAGTCTTAGGAGTCTATTCACTTTTTAAAGCTTTTCTTTTCTGAACCAATGCCATATTTTGCCAAGCTGAGGATATAACTAGTTTTCAAAAAGCTTACACTCACTTTAGAGTCATAATTCACTAAATTTGAATTGAATTAAATGAAGAAAGCCTTTTGTTATCATTTACTTAAGCTAGTACATAGAAAAAATGGGATATATTCCAAAAAATTTACAGAAAATTAAAAATCAGAGTTTGAATAGCAATGCTACCTAAATGTGGTGACAAGATTGGGTTTATTAATTATTTTTCTAAGAATTTAATCTAAGCAATACAGAATAATAGATGAGATTTACATGTACCCTGCCTTCAAAGAGCATACAGTTGAGTAGCAGAGGAATACACATAAGCAAATGCCTATAATACATTATAAGTGAACTGACAGAACTACATGAATGAAGAAAAAGAAAAAGAATTCAGAGGAATGATAGTAAAGATGATCCAAAATCTTTTGGAAATAGAATGGAAAAATATAAGAAATGTTTAATAAGGACCTAGAAGAACTAAAGAGCAAACAAACAATGATGAACAACACAATAAATGAAATTTTAAAATCTCTAGAAGGAATCAAGAGCAGAATAACTGAGGCAGAAGAATGGATAAATGACCTGGAAGATAAAATAGGGGAAATAACCACCACAGAGCAGAATAAAGAAAAAAGAATGAAAAGAATTGAAGACAATATCAGAGACCTCTGGGACAACACTGAATGCACCAACATTTGAATTATAGGAGTCGCAGAAGAAGAGAAAAAGAATGGGTCTGAGAAAATATTTGAAGTGATTATAGTTGAAAACTTGCCTAACATGGGAAAGGAAATAGTCAATCAAGTCCAGGAAGCACAGAGAGTCCCATACAGGATAAAACCAAGGACAAACATGCCAAGAAACATATTAATCAAACTATCAAAAATTAATTACAAAGAAAAAATATTAAAAGCAACAAGGGAAAAGCAAGAACTAATATACAAGGGAATCCCCATAAAGTTAACAGCTGATCTTTCAACAGGAATTCTGCAACCCAGAAGGGAGTGGCAGGATATATTTAAAGTGATGAAAGGGAAAAAACTACAACCAAGATTACCCAGTGAGGATCTCTTTCAGATGCAATGGGGAAATTAAAATCATTACAGACAAGCAAACTAAGAGAATTCAGCACCACTAAACCAGCTTTACAACATATGCTGAAGGAACTTCTCTACCCAGGAAACACAAGAGAAGGAAAAGACCTACAATAACATCCCAAAACAATTAAGAAAATGGTAATAGGAACATACATATGGATAATTACCTTAAATGTAAATGGATGAAAAGCTTCAACCAAAAGACAGACTGGCTGAATGGATAAAAAAACAAGACCCGTATATATGCTGTCTATAAGAGGCCCATTTCAGCCATAGGGACACATACAGACTGAAAGTGAGGAGATGGAAAACATATTCCATGCAAATGGAAATCAAAAGAAACCTGGAGTAGCAATTCTCATATCAGACAAAATAGACTTAAAAAAAAAAAGACTACTAGAAGAGACAAAGAAGGACACTACATAATGATCAAGGAATCAATCCAAGAAGAAGATATAACAATTGTAAATATTTATGCATCCAACATAGGAGCACCACAATATATAAGGCAAAGGCTAACAGCCATAACAGGAAATCAACAGTAACACAAACATGGGAGGGGACTTGAACAGCCCACTTTCACCAATGAACAGATCATCCAAAATGAAACTAAATAAGGAAACACAAGCTTTAAATGATACATTAAACAAGATGGACTTAATTGATATTTATAGGACATTCCATCCAAAAACAACAGAATACACTTTCTTATCAACTTCTCACGGAACATTCTCCAGGATAGACCATATCTTGGGTCACAAAACAAGCTTTAGTAAATTTAAGAAAATTGAAATTTTAACAAGTATCTTTTCCAACCACAATGCTATAACACTAGATATCAATTACAGGGAAAAAAAACTGTAAAAAATACAAATACATGGAGGCTAAACAATACACTACTAAATAACAAAGAGATCACTGAAGAAATTGAAGAAGAAATCAAAAAATACCTAGAAACAAATGACAATGAAAACACGACAGCCCGTAACCGATGGGATGCAGCAAAAGCAGTTCTAAGAGGGAAGGTTAGAGCGCTACAATCCTAACTCAAGAAACAAGAAAAATCTCAAAAAAAAAAAAAAAAAAAACCCCTAACCTTACCCCTAAAGCAATTAGGGAAAAAATAACAAAAAAACCTTGCAAGTTAACAGAAGGAAAGAAATCATAAAGATCAGATCAAAAATAAATGAAAAAGAAATGAAGGAAACAACAGGAAAGATCAATAAAACTAAAAGCTGGTTCTTTGAGAATATAAAGAAAATTGATAAACAATCAGCCAGGCTCATCAAGAAAAAAAGGGAGAAGAGTCAAATCAACAGAATTAGAAATGAAAAAGGAGAAGTAACAACTGACACTGCAGAAATACAAAAGATCATGAGAGATTACTACAAGCAACTCGTTGCCAATAAAATGGACAAACTGGAAGAAATGGACAAACTCTTAGAAATGCACAACCTTCCGAGACTGAATCAGGAAGAAATAGAAAATATGAACAGACCAATCACAAGCACTGAAATTGAAACTGTGATTAAAAATCTTCCAACAAACAAAAGCTCAGGACCAGATGGCTTCACAGGCGAGTTCTATCAAACATTTAGAGAAGAGCCAACACCTATCCTTCTCAAACTCTTCCAAAATAGAGCAGAGGGAGGGACACTCCCAAACTCATTCTATAGGCCACCATCACCCTGATACCAAAACCAGACAAAGATGTTACCAAAAAAGAAAACTACAGGACAAGATCACTGATGAACACAGATGCCAAAATCCTCAACAAAATACTAGCAAACAGAATCCAACAGCACATTAAAAGGACCATACACCATGATCAAGTGGGGTTTATTCCAGGAATGCAAGGGTTCTTCAATATATGCAAATTAATCAATGTCATACACCATATTAACAAACTGAAGGATAAAAACCATATGATAATGTCAATAGATGCAGAAAAAGCTTTCAACAAAATTCAACACCCATTTATGATAAAAACTCTCCAGAAAGTAGGCATAGAGAGAACCTACCTCAACATAATAAAGGACATATATGACACACCCACAACCAACATCGTTCTCAACAGTAAAAAACTGAAACTGTTTCCTCTAAGATCAGGAACAAGACAAGGTTACCCACTCTCACTGCTATTATTCAACATAGTTTCAGAGGTTTTAGCCAGAACAGTAAGAGAAGAAAAATAATTAATAGAAATCCAAATCAGAAAAGAAGAAGTAAAACTGTCACTGTTTGCAGATGACATGATACTATACACAGAGAGTCCTGAAGATGCTACCAGAAAACTACTAGAGCTAATCAATGAATTTGGTAAAGTAGCAGGATAAAAAATTAACGCACAGAAATCTCTTGCATTCCTATACACTAACAACAAAAGATTGGAAACAGAAATTAAGGAAACACTCCCATTTACCACTGCAACAAAAAGAATAAAATACCTAGGAATAAACCTACCTAAGGAGACCAAAGACCAGTATGCAGAAAACTATAAGACAATGGTGAAAGAAATTAAAGATGATACAAACAGATGGAGAGATATACCATGTTCTTGGATTGGAAGAAGCAACACTGTGAAAATGACTATACTACCCAAAGCAATCTACAGGTTTAATGCAATCCCTATCAAATTACCAATGGAATTTTTCACAGAACTAGAACAAGAAATTTAACAATTTGTATGGAAACACAAAAGACCCCGAATAGCCAAAGCATTCTTGAGAAAGAAAAACAGAGCTGGAGGAATCTGGCTCCCTGACTTCAGACTATACTACAAAGCTACTGTAATCAAGACAGTACGGTACTGGCACAAATACAGAAATATAGATCAATGGAACAGGATAGAAAACCCAGAGATAAACCCACACACATATGTTTACCTTATCTTTGATAAAGGAGGCAAGAATATTCAGTGGAGAAAAGACAGCCCCTTCAATAATTGGTGTAGGGAAAACTGGACAGCTACATGTAAAAGAATGAAATTAGAACACTCCTTAACACCATACACAAAAAATAAACTCAATATGCATTAAAGACCTAAATGTAAGGCTAGACACCATCAAACTCTTAGAGGAAAATATAGGCAGAACACTCTATGACATAAATCACAGCAAGATCCTTTTTGACCCACCTCCTAGAGAAATGGAAATAAAAACAAAACAAAACAAAACAAAAAAGTGGCACCTAATGAAACTTAAAAGGTTTGGCACAGCAAAGGAAACCATAAACAAGACAAAAAGACAACCCTCAGAATGGGAGAAAATATTTGCAAACAAAGCAACTGACAAAGGATTAAACTCCAAAATATACAAGCAGATCATGTATATCCATATCAAAAAACAAACAACCCAATCCAAAAATGGGCAGAAGACCTAAATAGACATTTCTCCAAAGATATACAGATTGCCAACAAATATATGAAAGGATGCTCAACATCACTAATCAACAGAGAAATGCAAATCAAAACTATCATGAGGTATCACCTCACACTAGTCAGAATGGCCATCATCAAAATATCTACAAACAGTAAATGCTGGAGAGGGTGTGGAGAAAAGGGAACCCTCCTGCACTGTTGGTGGGAATGTAAATTGATACAGCCACTATGGAGAACAGTATGGAGGTTCCTTAAAAAACTAAAAATAGAACTACCATATAACACAGCAATCCCACTACTGGTCATATATCCAGAGAAAACTCTAATTCAAAAAGTGACATGTGCTACAATGTTCATTATAGCACTATTTACAATAGCCAGGATATGGAAGCAACCTAAGTGTCTATTGACAGATGTATGGATAAAGAAGATGTGGCACATGTATACAATGGAATATTACTCAGCCATAAAAAGAAACAAAGTTGAGTTATTTGTAGTGAGGTGGATGGACCGAGAGCCTGTCATACAGAGTGAAGTAAGTCAGAAAGAGAAAAACAAATACTGTATGTTAACACATATAATATATGGAATCTAAAAAAAAAAAAATTGTTCTGGCAAACTTAGGGACAGGACAGGAATAAAGACACAGACATTGAGAATGGACTTGAGGATGCGGGGAGGGGGAAGGGTAAGCTGGGACGAAGTGAGAGAGTGGCATTGACATATATACACTACCAAATGTAAAATAGGTAGTGGGAAGCAGCCACATAGCACAGGGAGACCAGTTCGGTGCTTTGTGACCACCTAGAGGAAAAAGGAGGGTTGGAGGGAGACTCAAGAGGGAGGGGATATGAGTATATATGTATATGTGTAGCTGATTCACTTTGTTATACAGCAGCAACTAACACAACAATGTAAAGCAATTGTACTCCAATAAAGATGTTAAAAAAAATTGATGTAACAGGTTGTATTTTCCAAACCCAGCTACAATATCCCATCTGACATTTTCTTCTCAAAATGTGACTTTTCCACTCTTTCTGTCATCAAAAATTAAGTCTATACTCCCATCTGTTGAATCTTGTCTGGCTTGTAACTACAGCTGAGGTAACACTATGTGACATCCAAGGCTAGGTCATTAAGGTTAAGTGGTATGGCTTCCACCTGGTATTCTTGGGACACTTGCCTTTGGAGTCCTGAGCCATTATGTAAACAGAATGAATTTCTTGAAGTCATGATGCTATGAGCAGTTCTCAACTACTGTGGGGAAACCGCACGATGAGGCTCTTGGACTACAGAGAGAGTGAGGGAGGGGCAGCTTCAGCACTCCACTGTGCTAGCTTCTGCCACCATTTAACTGCATAAAAGACCTCATCCAGAAGTGCCCGGCCAAGCACTTCCCAAATTTCTGATCCAGGGAGTCAAGATATCAATATACCAAGATGTGATATATAGGTCAAGCAGGACTTTGAATGAATTTTATAGATGAGAAAAAAGGTGTGAAATCACTTTTTTAGGTGAAATCATTTTACCTAAGCTGTCATGTTAGGAAGCTAGAAAAAGAAGAGTAAATTATATCCAAATTAAGTAGAAGTAAGAAAAAAAATAAAAGGAAAAATCAATGAATCAAAATCTGACAAATCAAAAAGTCTAATGTTAATAAAATCAGTTACATAATGAACATGCAATAAAATTATTAAACCTTTAGCTAGACTGATCAAAAAAAGAGGAAAATCACAAATAATAAATAAGAGGACTGAAAGAAGGGACATCACTATGGATCATACACAGAAAAAAGGGACTGTAAGAAGATTTAGTGAACACTGTTATGCTAATACATTTGCAACTTGGATGAAATAGGTGAATTCCTTGTAAAGTATAATTTACCAAAACTGACAAAAGAAGGAATGAAAAACGTTGAAAAGACCAATACAACTAAAGTAACTGAATTAATTATAAAATGCTTTCCACAAAGAAAACTCCAGGCTCAGATGGATACACCAGTGAATATTTTCTAACAATGAAGGAAGAAATAATATCTATCTTGTATAAACTCTTTCATAAAATAAAAGACTGACCACAACCAAATTTATTTTATGAGGCCAACATTCCTGATATTAAAACCTGACAAGGACAGAAAAAAAAATTGCCCATAGACTGATCTCATGAACATAGAAAACACCCAAGAAAAGTGTAGCAAATCTAATGTAGCAACATGTAAAAAGGTATATGCAACCTGACCAACTCTATTATGCAAAGTTGTACAACGTTCAAAAATCAACTGATGCAGTTTACCAATTAACAAAATAAAAGAAGAAAATTTTATGATCATCTCCATAGAGGCTGAAAAAAGCTTTTGACAAAATACAATCCTCATTTTTAATCAAAACTTTCCACAAATTATGGTGAGAAGCAATGTTTCTTAATATTATAGACCACCTGTGAAAATCCTATAATTAACATCAAAATAGTGGGGAAGCATGGACTATTTATCCTCTGTGATTAGGAACAATAAAAAGATGTCCACTCTTTCCACATCTATTCATTATCATCACCATCATCATCAACCATTCACCATCAACATTTTACTGGAAGTTTTAGCCAAAGAAAAAGGCAAGAAGGAAACAATAATAGCATAAAAAATGGGAAAAAGAAGAAGAAAAACCATTTTTATTTTCATAAAATATGATTGTGTAATTAGAAAACTTTATGGAAGCTTCAAAAAAGAACTACTAAACTATTACATAAAGTTAGCATAAGTGACAGGATTCATGTTTAATATACAAATATCAACTGTAATTATATATACTAGGAAAAACTCATTTAAAAACAAATTATTAAAAGTTATCACAATAATAATATAAAAATATTTAGCAATCAATTAAGGCTGTCAAATCTTCTTTACTAAAAACTACCAAAGAGCTGCTGAAAAAATGAAAGGAGATCTAAATGAACTGAGAGATTCAGTATCGTTAAAATATCCATTCTCATCAAATTGAGCTATAGATTCAGTACAAACTCAATCAAAATCTTAGCCATCTTTTTTGAAGAAATAGGCAAGTTAACTGTAAAATTTATATAAAAGTGCGAAGAATCAAAACTAGAATCTAAAAGAGAGGAACACTTTTGAAGTACTTCAACAACCTGATTATGTAAAGTTGTGCTCATCAACACAGTGTGGTAATGGTACAATGATTTATATGTATATCACTGGAAGATAAAAGAGAGTTTCAGCATAAGGTTCACAAGTATACTTCAACTGGTTTTCAACCAAGACACCAGGAGAGTTCAATGTGGAAAGGAAAGTCTGTTTAATAAACTGTGCTGAAACAGGTAAATTTATGTGGAAAAAAATGAACCATGACCCTTACCTCACATCATACAAAATAAATAATTCAAAATCTAGGATAAACCTAAATATAAAAGCTAGAAACATAAAAGCCAATATGAAAACTTAGGAAGGTATATTTGCAAATTTGAGGCATTCAAATATTTTTTAGATGGGACACAACATACATGAACCATAAAAAGAAAATTCATAACCTGCACTTTATCAAAACTAGAAACTTCTGTTCATCAAAAAATGCCATTTAAAAATAAGGACTAGGCAAGCCATATACTGGGAGGAAAATATTTAAAATACAAATATCTCACAAAATATTCTTATCCAATACAAATATGTATATATAAATTCCAAGGAATAAACTAAAGACAAACAACTCAATAAAAATGAGCAAATTACTTGAAGTACCACTTCGTAAAAGAAAATACAAGATTAACCAATGCACATGTCAAGTAATGCTTAACATTGTAAGTCATCAGGGAAATGCAAATTAAAATCACAATGAGATACATCCACCAAAAGGGCTAAAATTTAGAAGACTGGCAATATCAAATACTGATGAGGATGTGGAACAAACAAAAGTACCATAATACTAATGAAGATGCAAAACGGCACATACACTTCGGAAAAGCGTTTGGCTGTTTCTTAGAAATATAAACATACATTTTACCTATGATGTAGCAATTTCATTCCTGTGTATTTAAGCAAGAGAAAGGAAAGCATATGTCTACCAAAAGGTTTGCACAAGAACGTTCATAGCATCATTATTCATAATTGCCCTATACTGGAAACATTCCATGACGATTAACAGGAGAATGAATAAACGTCATTGTGGTATATGTGTAAAATAGAATACCAAAAAGAAAAAAGAAAGAAAAAAAACTGCATAAATAAATAAATAAATATTAAATACAAAATAAATAGCTGTAGAATGAATACAGCCTGTAAAAATCTCAAAAACACAATGAGAACAAAGGACAAGATATAAAATAATATATATTATATGATTCCATTTATGTAATGTCCAAGACCTGGCAAAGCTAATCTATGGTAATTAAAAATCAGAAAGTAGATGTCTCTGGCAGAGTGATGAGGTGGGGAAAATTAATAGGACAGAGCGCTGAGAGGACTATCCGTACTTCCAAAGGTGATGGAATGTGTAATATATTTTGGGGATAGCTGTTACACATGGATACACAAATATCAAAATTCACTGAACTTTATACTTAATATCTGTACTGTTTTGGGGTTCTTAATATTTATTTTAAATGTAAAGGTAGGTTAAAAGTAAAGGATTGGAAGAAATATACCTTACAAACATTAAGCATAAGAGAGATAGAATGGATATATCAGTATCAAAGACTTCAAGAAAAGCAGTATTATCAAAAAGAAAGAGGAATATTTATTATAAAAAATAATTAATTGAGAACACATAACAATCCTAAGTGTGAATGCACCTAATAATAAAGCTTCAAAATATATTAGGCAATTTCTAACAGAACTATACACATAAAATGAAATATGACTTAACACAACAAGAATAAACTACTGATACATGAAATAACATGGATGAATCTCAGATGCATTACCAGAATCAAAAGGATACGTGCTTTACAATTTCATTTATAGGACATTCTGGAAAAGGCAAAATCATAAGGACAGAAAACAGATCAGTGGTTGCCAGGGACTGGGTGTGGAGGGAGGGTTTGACTACAAAGAGGCATGGGAGAATTTGGGGGGATGATTGTACTGATTTATATCTTGATTGAGGTAATGTTTCCACAAATGTATACATCTGCCAAAACTTGTAGAACTGTACACTAACAAAACAGGAAATTAATCTGGGTAATGTAGTCCCCAGATTGATCAAGTTGACAAGAAAATTATCCATCACACCAATAAGACTCAGGTTGAAGAAAAAGGACTCTGCCCACTGTGCAGCCATGGCAGGGATGGCCAGGACTTCACACTTGCCACCTGCCCAAGAGAGGAGCAGGCAAGGACCCAGATAGAGGCACAGGACAGTTCTGTGGGAAACCTGTGCATTTTAGTGCATGAAATTATAACACAATTAAAATAAATACAGAGAACAGGGTAGGGGAATGGAGAAAGCAAGTGTTGACCACACTTCAAGGAATTGTGCTCTATAGGGATAGAGAAATAGAGCAGAAAGTGCAGAAAGAAAATATGCCATGAATGTTTACTTTTTTCTTTCTTTCTTTTTAAAGACAGAGAAACACCAGTATAATGTGTGTTGTATTATGATAGAAAAAAATCCAATAAAGAGAGAAAGACGATAGAAGGAGCAGAGAACGATTTCTTTGAGTAGATGAGAAAACAAGGAAATCAAAGCTCCATTGGAAGGTTTGGACTTTGCTGATAGCACTGACAAGTCCATGTACAGCTACAGCCAAGCATTTGGTGGAGATGAGCACAATGCAACTGGTTGACTAGATACGGTGTGGAAGCTTTTGGAAGTCATCTATCTGTTGCTTCAGTTTTCTAAGTGAATAAATGCAAGGTCCTCAACTGCCAGTGAAGATGGGGGAGGAAGTACCAGAGGTTTAATTTAGAGAGGAGAAGGGGTAAAATAGTGTTCTAGGATAGGAGGAGAGTGAATGACTCACACAATTTAATGTGACTTCTAGGAAGCATGAAGGACTTACTTGAGGTTAGTGACCATCAATTTAAAGAGGGACCAGTCAGCATGGATGTGGTTCTCTCTACTTCTGTTCAGCTGGATGGGTTCAGGGATGGAGTAGGTGAAAAATCAGTTTTAATCATGGTTGCCAAGCAAGTAAAAGTGAAAGGTGAGAAAGGGAATCTAGAGCTTGTAGAAGATTGGGATTATAATGACTGACCATAGAATTTAATCTGGAATATAACCTTTAAGGCATTGTGAGATTCATTTTACATATGAAGAGAAAAAGTGGTGGTTACATTTTCAGTCATTCTACCTTCAGTTATATTTAAAAGACTATGTCTAGGTTGCCATTTAAAGATTTCCTTTTAACCAATAATTCTAAAAATATCAAAGATATTTTCAAACAGTGAAATGTATATTGAGTCATCAGAAAAAACATAGATCTTAACATTATTAATCCTAAATAAGGTAAAATTTGTATAGCACTTGACATTTTCTACCACAGTTTCATACATTATCATCTCACATTTTCTTAACAAACTGTGAAGCAGATGGAACAGCTATTATCATTTTTACTTTACAAGTAAGAAACCTGAGTACCTATCTACCCACCTACCTAGTCACAATGATTTAAGCACTTTGCTAATCATAGTGTAGTTTATAACCTCTAACGTTACAATTAATTATTTCAGCATAATGGAGGAGAGAAAGAGGATGAATACCTCTCAGCTAATTATTTACATTTTTAATGTTACAGTCTTTAAGAATATCTTAACATTCATTCTTATTGACCACTTTAAAGAGTTATTAGAAGTAACGAAAAATCAAAATTCTCCAAAAGGCTTTGGAGTCAGACAACGGTTCGAGTCCCTGTTCAGACACTTAACTGCCAGGAAACCTTAGAGGAGTGATTCAATTAAGTTACAACTTCCTCTTTTGTAAAATAGGTATAAAAAATTTACCCCAGAGCTTTGTGCTATTTAAATATGATGTCGTATGAAAAGTTTATATCATATCTAGCATGTTTTCACCCATCTGTAAATAGTAGTTATAATTTTAAAATACTTTATATATTTATAATATGCTTATAGACACATTTATAAACATATAAACATTTATAAACATATAAACATGTTTATAAATAATACTCAAACATACTTTTTAGTAGTAACTTTGCTAGTTAAATAAGTAATTGTTCAGTTAAAATACATAATTAACACTTGTTTACCTTTATTGTAAAAAAATTTATACACACACACAAAAACAACTGGGTATAAGAAAACACTGCTTCATGTGCAAATATTCCCTCTCTTGCCTTAGGTGACCACTTTGAAGATTCTTTTTCTTTTTCTTTTTTTGAATTTTCTTTTTTTGTTTTTTTATACAGCAGATACTTTTTTTTTAACATCTTTATTGGAGTATAATTGATTTACAATGGTGTGTTAGTTTCTGCTTTATAACAAAGTGAATCAGTTATACATATACTTATGTTCCCATATGTCTTCACTCTTCCATCTCCCTCCCTCCCACCCTCCCTATCCCACCCCCTAGGTGGTCACAAAGCACCAAGCTGATCTCCCTGTGCTATGCGGCTGCTTCCCACTAGCTATCTATTTTACGTTTGGTAGTGTATATATGTCCATGCCACTCTCTCACTTTGTCCCAGCTTACCCTTCCCCCTTCCCTTATCCTCAAGTCCATTCTCTAGTAGGTCTGCATCTTTATTCCTATCTTCCCCCTAGGTTCTTTTGACCACTTTTTTTTGTCTTTTCTTTTTAGATTCCATAAATATGTATTAGCATACGGTATTTGTTTTTCTCTTTCTGACATACTTCACTCTGTATGACAGTCTCTAGGTCCATCCACCTCACTACAAATAACTCAGTTTCGTTCCTTTTAATGGCTGAGTAATATTCCATTGTATATATGTGCCACATCTTCTTTATCCATTCATCTACCGATGGGCACTTAGGTTGCTTCCATGTCCTGGCTATTGTAAATAGAGATGCAATGAACATTTTGGTACATGACGCTTTTTGAATTACGGTTTTCTCAGGGTATATGCCAGTAGTCGGATTGCTGGGTCGTATGGTAGTTCTATTTGTAGTTTTTTAAGGAAACTCCATACTGTTCTCCATAGTGGCTGTATCAATTTACATTCCCACAAAAAGAGCAAGAGGGTTCCCTTTTCTCCACACCCTCTCCAGCATTTATTGTTTGTAGATTTTTTGATGATGGCCATTCTGACTGGTATGAGATGATATCTCATTGTAGTTTTGATGTGCATTTCACTAATGATTAATGATGTTGAGCATTCTTTCATGTGTTTGTTGGCAATCTGTATATCTTCTTTGGAGAAATGTCTATTTAGATCTTCTGCCCATTTTTGGACTGAGTTGTTTGTTTTCTTTTTGATATTGAGCTGCATGAGTTGCTTGTATGTTTTGGAGATTAATCCTTTTTCAGTTGCTTCATTTGCCAATATTTTCTCCCATTCTGAGGGTTGTCTTTCTGTGTTGTTTATGGTTTCCTTTGCTGTGCAAAAGCTTTTATATTTCATTAGGTACTATTTATTTATTTTTGTTTTTATTTCCATTTCTCCAGGAGGTGGGCCAAAAAGGATCTTGCTGTGATTTATGTCATAGAGAGTTCTGCCTATGTTTTCCTCTAAGAGTTTTGCAGTGACTGGCCTTATATTTAAGTCTTTAATCCATTTTGAGTTTATTTTTGTGTATGGTGTTAGGGAGTGTTCTAATTTCATTCTTTTACATGTAGCTGTCCAGTTGTCCCAGCACAACTTATTGAAGAGGCTGCCCTTTCTCCACTGTATATGCTTGCCTCCTTTATCAAAGATAAGGTGACCATATGTGCATGGGTTTACCTCTGGGCTTTCTATCCTGTTCCATTGATCTATATTTCTGTTTTTGTGCCAGTACCATACTGTCTTCATTACTGTAGCTTTGTGGTATAGTCTGAAGTCAGGGAGCCTGGTTCCTCCAGCTCCATTTTTCGTTCTCAAGATTGCTTTGGCTATTCGGGGTCTTTTGTGTTTCCATACAAATTGTGAATTTTTTTGTTCTAGTTCTGTGAAAAATGCCAGTTGTAGTTTGATAGGGATTGCATTGAACCTGTAGATTGCTTTGGGTAGTAGAGTCATTTTCAAAATGTTGATTCTTCCAATCCAAGAACATGGTATATCTTGCCATCTATTTGTATCACCTTTAATTTCTTTCATGAGTGTCTTATAATTTTCTTCATACAGGTCCTTGGTCACTTTAGGTAGGTTTATTCCTAGATATTGTATTCTTTTTGTTGCAATGGTAAATGGAAGTGTTTTCTTAATTTCACTTTCAGATTTTTCATCATTACTGTATAGTAATGCAAGAGATTTCTGTGCATTAATTTTGCATCCTGCAACTTTACCAAATTCATTGATTAGCTCTAGTAGTTTTCTGGTAGCATCTTTAGGATTCTCTATGTATAGTATCATGTCATCTGCAAATAGTGACAGCTTTACTTCTTCTTATCCAATTTGGATTCCTTTTATTTCCTTTTCTTCTCTGATTGCTGTGGCTAAAACTTCCAAAACTATGTTGAATAATAGCAGTGAGAGTGGGCAACCTTGCCTTGTTCCTTATCTTAGCAGAAATGGTTTCAATTTTTCACCATTGAGGACAATATTAGCTGTGGATTTGTCATATATGGCCTTTATTATGTTGAGGAAATTTCCCTCTCTGCCTACTCTCTATAGGGTTTTTATCATAAATTTGTGTTGAATTTTGTCAAAAGCTCTTTCTGCATCTATTGAGAAGATCGTGTTTTTTCTCACTCATTTGTTAATATGGTGTATCATGTTGATTGATTTGCGTATATTGAAGCATCCTTGCATTCCTGGGGTAAACCCCACTTGATCATGGTGTATGATCCTTTTAATGTGCTGTTGGATTCTGTTTGCTAGTATTTTATTGAGGATTTTTGCATCTATGTTCATCAGTGATATTGGCCTGTAGTTTTCTTTCTTTGTGACATCTTTGTCTGGTTTTGGTATCAGAGTGATGGTGGCCTCGTAGAATCAGCTTGGGAGTGTCCCTCCCTCTGCTATATTTTGGAAGAGTTTGAGAAGGACAGGTGTTGGCTCTTCTCTCAATGTTTGATAGAATTTGCCAGTGAAGCCATCTGGTCCTGGGCTTTTGTTTGTTGGACGATTTTTAATCACAGTTTCAATTTCAGTGCGTGTGATTGCTCTGTTTATATTTTCTATTTCTTCCTGGTTCAGTCTCAGAAGGTTGTGCATTTCTGAGAATTTGTCCATTTCTTCCAGGTTGTCCATTTTTTTGGCATATAGTAGCTTGTAGTAATCTCTCATGATCCTTTGTATTTCTGCAGAGTCAGTTGTTGCTTCTTCTTTTTCATTTCTAATTCTATAGACTTGATGTTCTCCCTTTTTTTTTTTTTTTTGTTTTTGTTTATTTTTGGTATGCGGGCCTCTCACTGTTGTGGCCTCTCCCATTGTGGAGAACAGGCTCTGGACGCACAGGCTTAGTGGCCATGGCTCACGGGCCCAGCCGCTCTGTGGCATGTGGGATCTTCCCAGACCAGGGCATGAACCCAAGTCCTCCGCATTGGCAGGTGGATTCTCAACCACTGTGCCACCAGGGAAGCCCCTTCTCCCTTTTTTCTTGATGAGTCTGGCTAATGGTTTATCAATTTTGTTTATCTTCTCAAAGAACCAGCTTTTAGTCTTATTGATCTTTGCTATCGTTTTCTTCATTTCTGTTTCATTTATTTCTTATCTGATCTTTACGGTTTCTTTCCTTCTGCTAACTTTGGGGTTTTTTTGTTCTTCTTTCTCTAATTGCTTTAGGTGTAAGGTTAGACTGTTTATTTGAGATGTTTCTTGTTTCTTAAGGTAGGATTGTATTGCTATAAACTTCCCTCTTAGAACTGCTTTTGCTTCATCCCATAGGTTTTGGGTCATTGTGTCTCCATTGTCATTTGTTTCTAGGTATTTTTTGATTTCCTCTTTGATTTCTTCAGTGATCTCTTGGTTATTAAGTAGTGTGTTGTTTAACCTCCATGTCTTTGTATTTCTTACAGATTTTTCCTGTAATTGATATCTAGTCTCATAGCATTGTGGTCAGAAAAGATACTTGATATGATTTCAATTTTCTTAAATTTACCAAGCCTTGATTTGTGACCCAAGGTATGATCTGTCCTGGAGAATGTTCCATGAGCACTTGAGAAGAATGTGTATTCTGTTGTTTTTGGATGGAATGTCCTATAAATATCAATTAAGTCCATCGTGTTTAATGTGTCATTTAAAGTCTGTGTTTCCTTATTTATTTTCATTTTGGATGATCTGTCCATTGGTGAATGTGGGATGTTAAAGTCCACTACTATGATTGTGTTAACTGTGAATTTCCCCTTTTATGTCTATTAGTATTTGCATTATGTATTGAGGTGCTCCTATGTTGGGTGCATAAATATTTACAATTGTTATATATTCTTCTTGTGTTGATTCCTTGATCATTATGTAGTGTCCTTGTCTCTTGTAATAATCTTTGTTTTGCTTTTTTTGTTGTTGTTGTTTTTCCTGGGACACGTGGGCCTCTCACTCTATGGTCTCTCCCATCGCGGAGCACAGGCTCCAGATGCGCAGGCCCAGCGGCCGTGGCTCACAGGCACAGCCGCTCTGTGGCATGTGGGATCCTCCTGGACTGGGGCATGAACCCGTATCCCCTGCATCGGCAGGCTGACTCCCAACCACTGCGCCACCACGGAAGCCCTAGTCTTTGTTTTAAAGTCTATTTTGTCTGATATGAGAATTGCTATTCCAGCTTTGTTTTGATTTCCATTTGCATGGAATATCTTTTTCCATCCCCTCACTTTCAGTCTGTATGTGTCCCTAAGTCTAAAGTGGGTCTCTTGTAGACAGCATATATACGAGTTTTGTTTTTGTATCCATTCAGCCAGTCTATGTCTTTTGGCTGGAGCATTTAATCCATTTACTTTTAAGGTAATTTTTTTTTTTTTTTTTTTTTTTTTTTTTGGTACACGGGCCTCTCACTGTTGTGGCCTCTCCCATTGCAGAGCACAGGCTCTGGACGCACAGGCCCAGCTGCCATGGCTCACGAGCCCAGCTGCTCCACAGCATGTGGGATCTTCCCGGACCGGGGCACGAACCCACGTCTCCTGAACTGGCAGGTGGACTCCCAACCACTGTGCCACCAGGGAAGCCCCTTAAGGTAATTTTTGATATGTATGTTCCTATTACCATTTTCTTAATTGTTTTGGGTTTATTATTGTAGGTCTTTTCCTTCTCTTGTGTTTCCTGTCTAGAGAAGTTCCTTTAGTGTTTGTTGTAAAGCTGGTTTGGTGGTGCTGAATTCTCTTAGCTTTTGCTTGTCTGTAAAGGTTTCAATTTCTTCATCAAATCTGAATGAAATACTTGCTGGGTAGAGTAATCTTGGTTGTAGGTTTTTCTCCTTCATCACTTCAAATATGTCCTGCCACTCCCTTCTGGCTTTCAGAGTTTCTGCTGAAAGATCAGCTGTTAACCTTATGGGGATTCCCTGATGTGTTATTTGTTGTTTTTCCCTTCCTGCTTTTAATATTCTTTTCTGTATTTAATTTTTGATAGTTTGATTAGTATGTGTTTTGGCATGTTTGTCCTTGGTTTTATCCTGTATGGGACTCTCTGTTCTTCCTGGACTTGATTAACTATTTCCTTTCCCATATAAGGGAAGTTTTCAACTATAATCTCTTCAACTATTTTCTCAGTCCCTTTCTTTTTCCCTTCTTTTTCTGGGACCCCTATAATTCGAATGTTGGTGTGTTTAATGTTGCCCCAGAGGTCTCTGAGACTGTCCTCAATTCTTTTCATTCTTTTTTCTTTATTCTGCTCTTCAGTAGTTATTTCCACTATTTTATCTTCCAGGTCACTTATCCATTCTTCTCCCTCAGTTATTCTGCTCTTGACCCCTTCTAGAGAATTTTTAATTTCATTTATTGTGTCGTTCATCACTGTTTGCTTGCTCTTTACTTCTTGTAGGTCCTTGTTAAATGTTTCTTGTATTTTCTCCTTTCTCTTTCCAAGATTCTGGATCATCTTTACTATCATTATTCTGAATTCTTTTTCAGTTAGACTGCCTATTTCTTCTTCATTTGTTAGGTCTGGTGGATTTTTGCCTTGCTCCTTCCTCTGTCTTCTCATTTTGCTTAACTTACTGTGTTTGGGGTCTCCTTTTTGCATGCTGCATTTTCATAGTTTCTGTTGTTTTTGGTGTCTGTGCCAGTGGCTAAGGTTTGTTCAGTGGGTTGTGTAGACTTCCTGGTGGAAAGGACTAGTGCCTGTGTTCCGGTGGATGAGGCTGGATCTTGTCTTTCCGGTGGGCAGGTCCACGCCTGGTGGTGTGTTTTGTGGTGTCTGTGGCCTTATGATTTTAGGCAGCCTCTCTGCTAATGGGTGGGGCTGTGTTCCTCTCTTGCTAGTTGTTTGGCATAGGGTGTCCAGCACTGTAGCTTGCTGGTCGTTGAGTGGAGCTGGGTCTTGGCATTGAGATACAGAGCTCTGGGAGATTTTCGCTGTTTGATATCACGTGGAGCTGGGAGGTCTCTTGTGGACCAGTGTCCTGAACTTGGGTCTCTCACCTCAGTGGCACAGCCCTGATGCTTGGCTGGAGCACCAAGAGCCTGTCCTCCACACGGCCAGGTACGTGGGGAGTTTTTTGCCTTTTGGGAGGTCTGAGGTCTTCTGCCAGCATGCAGTAGGTGTTCTGTAGGTGTTGTTCCACATGTAGATGTATTTCTGAGGTATTTGTGGGGAAGAAGTTTATCTTCGCGTCTTACTCTTCCGCCATGTTGAAGCTCCTCCCCTGAAGAGATTCTTGGAAAACTTTATCCTTTACTTTTTACACCAGTGTGGTTGAATTTTCATACCTTCTTCAATTTTTTTTTAAACTAACAACCTATATTGGAGAGCTTTATTTTCTAAAACCAATCATATTCCTTTTTAACAGGTTTAAAGAATTCCAATACATGAAAATATTCTAATATTTCTAGCATCTGTGTTGGTAAGCATTTGCTGTTTGTTGCTTGCTTTTCAATACTCAAAAAAATACTTTCATGAATACACTGGTACATATATTTTTGCTGACTGATTAGAGTATATACTTAAGATAAATTCTCAGAAGCAAAATTGCTGGGTTAAAAAATATGTGCAACACACATAACATTTCTCCTCGACCAATGTAGAAACTTTCTTGCTTTCCTCTGGAATGCAAAATATCCCCGTTGGGTGATATTTAAAGTCACATCCATGGGTAATCAAAGTCATAGGGAAAAGCCCCTGTTGTCAATTTTGAATCATTGTGGAACAAATTTGCCCTGCTATCACAAATAACTCTTAAATTGACTACAGATGGTTATAGCCCTAAATTATTGTTGAATAGATGAAACTAAATCATTAACCTAAGATTCAGACTACTCTTACCAGTGATAGTAGTGATTTTTACAGAGCATATACATACACAATAGATGAATGTATGCTTTATATAGAGATGAATATTTAATGCAGAAGCAGCTAAGGTCTTCTGTTTATTAAGTCTCCAGAATCCCCGAAATCTGGCACTACTTTACGAAGTGACATGGTTTGAAAATTTAAAGCAAATTCATGACAGCAAATTTGCCTTGGCAAAACTCCTTTGAAAATAATTGATGACCCAGTTGTATGCTGAGTTCTTATTTCATAAACAGCTTATTGGAAATATAAACTAATATATATTTTTTAATGCACATTATCCCTCTAACTTTCTCTCTTCCAAGTTTTAGGCTACTGAGAAGGAGTTGGAAATCTTGGGTTTTTAATTTTTTTTCCTTTTTGGTCCACATAACTGTATGTAGTATCACTATATTTTTCTAAAATAAAGGAACAGTTACATGGGTGAAATTTGCAATCTCTGTTCCTCTTCTTAATATTCCTAATCTCTAAATAAATTTAGTAATATTTGTTTAAATTGACATTTGCAAATCTACCTAAAATTTTTTACCTTTTTATTTGTTTAAATCTATCTTTAACTTCTGTTTTTTTACTGTCTGATTTGAGACTGAATAAGAAGACTCATAGCTTAAAAGTTCAATGTTTGGCAAAACAGAACAAGCACTTACTAAGTAAACTCAAGATTGTTATGTTAAGGAAAGATTTTAAAAAAACAGTGACTAAAATAATTGAGTTTCTAACAAAAACTCACTAGGATGTTACTTTGTATTAGTTATCTGCCATACGACTTAATTTATGAACAATGAACAAGAAGGTCATGGGGACCAATATGGAGAAATGAATCTTACTGTTTGAGAGTTGATGATGTCTACAATCCAGATAAGTACCATACACCTTGTGAATATGTTGTGGCCATTTGAAAGTATTTGCATGTTATCTCCAGAAGCATTCATAAAGATAGTGTGTGGTAGCATGTTTGATAATATAAATCTGATTTTCTCCTGGCCCAGGTAAATTTCCTGATAATTTCTATTCCATTACTTTACTTCTTCTCTAAACCTAGTGATTTCTTTTTTAATTGACCCTTAGCATGAAACATAAATAATGTTGTTATTATTCATTAAGAATTAGTTTTAGGACTTCCCTCGTGGCGCAGTGGTTGAGAGTCTGCCTGCCGATGCAGCGGACACGGGTTTATGTCCCGGTCTGGCGGGATCCCGCATGCCATGGAGTGGCTGGGCTCGTGAGCCATGACCGCTGAGCCTGGGCGTCCGGAGCCTGTGCTCCACAACGGGAGAGGCCACAACAGTGAGAGGCCCCGAACCGCAAAAAAAAAAAAAAAAAAGAATTAGTTTTAAAAGCCCTTAGGGCCTCCCTGGTGTCGCAGTGGTTGAGAGTCCGCCTGCCGATGCAGGGGATACGGGTTCGTGCCCCGGTCCAGGAGGATCCCATATGCCGCGGAGCGGCTGGGCCCGTGAGCCATGGCCGCTGAGCCTGCGCATCCGGAGCCTGTGCTCCACAACGGGAGAGGCCACAACAGTGAGAGGCCCGCGTACCGCAAAAAAATAAATAAAAATAAAAGCCCTTAAAAGCCAAAATATGTAGTAGGACACTCACAGGGCAACTATGCATTTTGCCCCTGGCGCTGTTCCATGGAGCGTTGCTGATGAAAGGCTTGTAGAAAGCAGCAACCATTCACCTACTTGTTTTCCCTATAGCAGCATGATGGATGCAAACTTCATCTGTCACTGACCACAGGTGTCATTTTTCTTTTTCATTTGCAACTTGCCTGAACTAGGTATACTAGGTCACTTGTCATTCTCTATGACCATTTGTAAAAGTAAACAAGGGTCTTTTTTTTTGTAAGTAAATCTGTAAAAACTGTTGAAGTCACTTTAATCTCTTAACAATCTCTTCTTGTTAACTTTGGAAGTTTGCATGGTAACATCCTAATAGATTTGTAGCAGATCATTTTACAAGTGATAGGTTAACACTTTTATGCTAACCTTGTCCAAATCTCCCCAATTTCTGCCTTATCTTTATCAAAGACAAAGGAATCTGGAGAGAAGATAAAAGTTGTACCCTTACACATACTGAACACCTGCTGTTATGCAAATTAAATGGTGAGAAGCCTGGAAAGAGATAACTTCTAAATCTGGTTTCAGAGAATATTATGGTCAGTGAGACTTTGTTTCAGTTTGAATGACAGGTAGACCTCATTCTAATCCACACAATGCAATACTACAGTTTACTGTGCAAGGTCAGGAAATGGCATATAACGGAGCCACCTGGAAGAAATACTCCCCGTCTTCCCCTAAAGGCCACACTCTCTGTATTACATAGTCTTCTATTGTTTACATTGTCTCAGTAAGGAGTAATCTGGAATTTATCAAGAAGAGCTGTTTGCCTTTCTTTGTAAAGAAAAAAAAAATGTATAAGAGTACATTTGCCAATATGCCAAAGAAAGCTGCTGGGCAAGGATCACATCAATGAATCAAACCTGACCTGATTAGAGGACTTAATTCCAGTTACATTTTTTTTTTCTTTTAGAAGAGGGAGCAAACAATACTTGTCCTTCTTGATACTATAGTGACACTATAAAGCAAGATAAAGAAAACTGTATCAAAAAGAGAAGTAGTTGTATTGAAGCAATTATTATGATTATTAGAGCAATGAAAAATGCATCTACAATACATGTGCACCAATAACTTGACTTAATTCTTTTTAAAGTTTACCTCAACTCTCTCTTTTGCATATATTTAACAGGTTAATGGTCCTGAACTTTTTCTGAAAAAGAGTAAAGCAAAAAAAAGCATACTTGTAAAAAACATAAAGGAATTGTGAAGTCTTACTGTAGTTTGGGGAATAACTTCTGCCTTTATTCTGTGTTACAACTGGGTTTTACTTACAGATTATGTCAAGTGCCATTACACTAAAACTTCAAAGTGTTTACTCTGTGAAATAGTAAGACATATATCAGCCAAGATAAGTTTCTGTTTGATATTGGCCTGAAAGGTACTAACTATAAGGTGATAGTTTAGTTTTCTTTTCCATCATCTCTTTGTTACGCATTCATTGATTGTATACACTTTACTGTTACATCATTCTTTTAAATGAATATGTGTGTTTAAAGGAGGTAAGTGACCACTTGTTTTACTTTTGGAATTCTGGGGACTGACAGCTCCAGTTATTACAGCAAGTTGAATGTTCCTAAAATAATAACATTAATTATAATTTTTAAACTCATCATATCAATGACAGCATGAATATATTAAGTTATTTATAGCATGATTACACTGAAAAAATAGAAAAATTTCACTAGTAATTATCAGGTATTACTGTCTATTCACATTATATTTATGATGTCTTGGGTCTTGTGCAAAACATCAACAATACAAAAACACCCAAAATGAAAAAAAAAAAAAAATCCTTACCCTGCTTAACAGAAATATTTGACTCTGATTTTTTCCTGCCATCTGGTGGCAAGATCAAAACTCAGACAAAATATATTCAACCATATAAACAATGTACTCTTATTTTAAATTTTTTACCACTGTCAAACAAAGTACACTAAAATTAATTTTATATGATCCCAGTAATGGATTCAATAAATCCAGTAATTATATGTGTAAACCAAATCATGTTATTTTAATTATATTAACAACTAGCACCTAGAAAATTAACATGATCTTTGAAACTATAACATAAATACTGTAATACAGTAAAAATAAAAATCTCAAAACTAACAGTTTACTTTTAGTAGCTTTGGGGGAATCTTCAAGATGGCAGAGGTGTAAGACATAGAGATCACCTTCCTCCCCACAAATACAACAAAAATACATCTACATATGGAACAACTCCTATAGAACACCTACTGAATGCTGGCAGAAGACCTCAGACTTCCCAAAAGGAAAGAAACTCCCCACGTACCTGGTTGGGGCAAAAGAAAAAAGAAAAAAACAGAGACAAAAGAATAGGGATGGGACCTGCACCTTGGGGAGGGAGCTGTGAAAGAGGAAAAGTTTCCACACACTAGGAAGCCCCTTCACTGGTGGAAATGGGGGATGGGCGGTGGGGGGAAGCTTTGGAGCCACGGAGGAGAGCACAGCAACAGGGGTGCAGAGAACAAAGCGGAGAGATTCCCGCTCAGAGGATTGGTACCAACCAGCACTCACCAGCCTGAGAAGCTTGTCTGCTCACCCGCCAGAGCGGGCAAGGGCTGGATCTGAGGCTCGGGCTTCGGAGGTCGGATCCCAGGGAGAGGACTCGGGTTGGTTGCGTGAACACAGCCTGAAGGGAGCTACTGTACCACAGCTAGCCGGGAGGGACTCTGGGAGAAAGTCTGGACCTGCCTAAGAGGCAAGACACCATTGTTTTGGGGTGCACAAGGAGAGGGGATTCCCTCCCTGTCTGCCCACAGAAGGAAGAGCATCACCTAAATGAGCTCCAGAGACGGGCGCAAGGAACGGCAATCGGCTTGGACACCAGAGATGGGCATGAAATGCTGACACTGCTGCCACAGCCACCAAAAAGCCTATGGGCAAGCAAAGGTCACTATCCACACCCCACTCCCTGGGAGCCTGTGCAGCCTGCCACTGCCAGGGTCCTGTGATCCAGGGACCACTTCCCCAGGAGAACACACGGTGAGCCTCAGGCTGTTGCAATGTCATGCTGGCCTCTGCTGCTGCAGGCTGGCCTCACATTCCAATTATAAATACTGTATTCCTCCCTCCCCACACCCGGCATGAATGAGCCAGAGCCCTCTAATCAACTGCTGCTTTAACCCGGTCCTGTATGGGCAGGAACAGATGCCTGAGGGCGACCTGCATGCGGGGGGAGGGGGGCAAAACCAAAGCTGAACCCCAGGATCTGTGTGAACAAAGAACAGAAAGGGAAATCTCTCCCAGCAGCCTCAGGAACAGCAAATTAAATCCCCACAATCAACTTGATGCAAACTGCATCTGTGGAATACCTGAACAGAAAACGAATCATCTCAAAATTGAGGTGGTGGACTTGGGGTTTGTTGTCTGCAACTGATAAGATTTTGATTGCTATGTTTATCTTACTATAGTTTTTAGCACTTGTTACCATTGGTAGATTTGTTTACTGATTGGTTGCTCTCTCATCTTTTTTTTATTTTTATTTTTTAATTTTAATAATTAGCTTTTAAATTTTCTTTCTTTCTTTTTCTCCCGTTTCTTCTGAGCCGTGTGGCTGACACAGTCTTGGTGCTCTGGCTGGGTGTCAGGTGTGAGCCTCTGAGGTAAGAGAAGCAAGTTCAGGACATTGGACCACCAGAGACCTCCTGGCCCCATGTAATATCAATCAGCGAGAGCTCCCCCAGAGAACTTTGTCTCATGCTAAGACCCAGCTCCACCCAACAGCCAGCAGACTCCAGTGCTGGATGCCCCATGCCAAACTACTAGAAAGACAGGAACAACCCCACTCTTTAGGAGAGGCTGCCTAAGATCATACTAAGTTCACAGACACCCCAAAACACACCACCAGACGTGGCCCTGCCAAGCAGAAAGACAAGATGCAGCCCCACCCACCAGAACAATGGTACCAGTCCCCTTCAACAGGAAGTCTAAACAAGCCACTGAACCAACTTCACCCACTGGGGGCAGACACCAAAAACAACAGGAACTACCAACTGGCAACCTGTGAAAAGGAAACCACAAACACAGTAATTTAAACAAACGAGAAGACATAGAAATATGCAGTAGGTTAAGGGGCAAGGTAAAAACCCACCAGACCAAACAAATGAAGAGGAAATAGGCAGTTTACATGAAAAAGAATTCAGAGTAATGACAGTAAAGATGATCCAAAATCTTTTGGAAATAGAATGGAGAAAACATAAGAAATGTTTAACAAGGAACTAGAAGAACTAAAGAGCAAACAAACAATGATGAACAACACAATAAATGAAATTTAAAAATCTCTAGAAGGAATCAAGAGCAGAATAACTGAGGCAGAAGAATGGATAAATGACCTGGAAGATAAAATAGGGGAAATAACTACCACAGAGCAGAATAAAGAAAAAAGAATGAAAAGAATTGAGGACAATATCAGAGACCTCTGTGACAACACTGAATGCACTAACATTCTAATAATGGGAGTCAAAGAAGAAGAGAAAAAGAATGGGTCTTAGAAAATACTTGAAGTGATTATACTTGAAAACTTTCCCAACATGGGAAAAGAAATAGTCAATCAAGTCCAGGAAGCACAGAGAGTCCCATACAGGATAAAACCAAGGACAAACACGCCATGACACATATTAATCAAACTATCAAAAATTAAATACAAAGAAAAAATATTAGGAGCAGTGAGGGAAAAATAACAAATAACATACAAGGGAATCCCCATAAAGTTAACAGCTGATCTTTCAGCAGAAACTCTGCAAGCCAGAAGGGAGTGGAAGGACATACTTAAAGTGATAAAAGGAAAAAACCTACAAACAAGATTATTCTACCCAAAAGGATCTCATTCAGATTCGATGGAGAAATTAAAACCTTTACAGACAAGCAAAAGTTAAGAGAATTCAGTGCCAAAAGACCAGCTTTAGAACAAATGCTAAAGGAACTTCTCTACCCAGGAAACACAAGAGAAGGAAAAGACCTACAATAACAAACCCAAAACAATTAAGAAAATGGTAATAGGAACATACATATGGATAATTACCTTAAATGTAAATGGATGAAAAGCTTCAACCAAAAGACATAGACCGGCTGAATGGATACAAAAACAAGACCCATATATATGCTGTCTACAAGAGTCCAACTTCAGACCTAGAGACATATGCAGACTGAAAATGACAGGATGGAAAAAGATATTCCATGCAAATGGAGATCAAAAGAAACCTGGAGTAGCAATTCTCATATCAAGCAAAATAGACTTTAAAATGAAGACTACTAGAAGAGACAAAGAAGGACACTACACAATGATCAAGGGATCAATCCAAGAAGAAGATATAACAATTGTAAATATTTATGCTCCCAAAATAGGAGCACGGCAATATATAAGGCAAATGCTAACAGCCATAAAAGAGGAAATCAACAGTAACACAGTCATAGTAGGGGACGTTAACACCCCACTTTCAATAATGGACAGATATTCTAAAAGGAAAATAAATAAGGAAACACAGGCTTTAAATGACACATTAAACAAGATGGACTTAATCGATATTTATAGAACATTCCATCAAAAAACAACAGAATACACTTTCTTCTCAACTGCTCATGGAACATTCTTCAGGATAGATCATATCTTGGGTCACAAATCAAGCTTTGGTAAATTTAAGAAAATTGAAATTGTATCAAGTATCTTTTCTGACCACAATGTTGTAACACTAGATATCAATTACAGGAAAAAAAACTGTAAAAAATACAAACACATGGAAGCTAAACAATATGCTACTAAAGAACCAAGAGATCACTGAAGAAATCAAAGGGGAAATGAAAATATACCTAGCAACAAATGACAATAAAAACACGATGACCCATAACCTATGGGATGCAGCAAAAGCAGTTCTAAGAGGGAAGTTTATAGCAATACAATCCTACCTCACGAAAACAAGAAAAATCTCAAATAAAAAACCTAAGCTTACACCTAAAGCAGTTAGAGGAATAAGAACAAAAACCCCCGCAAAGTTAACAGAAGGAAATAAATCATAAAGATCAGATCAGAAAAAGTGAAAAGAAATGAAGGAAATGATAGCAAAGATCAAGAAAACTAAAACCTGGTTCCTTGAGAAGATAAACAAAATTGATAAAGCATTACCCAGGCTCATGAAGGAAAAAAGGGAGAAGAGTCAAATCAACAGAATTAGAAATGAAAAAGAAGTAACAATTGACACTGCAGAAATACAAAGGATCTTAAGAGATTACTACAAGTGAATATGCCAATAAAATGGACAACCTGGAAGAGATGGACAAACTCTTAGGAATGCACAACCTTCCAAGAGTGAACCAGGAAGAAATAGAAAATATAAACAGACCAATCACAAGCACTGAAATTGAAACTGTGATTAAAAATCTTCCAACAAACAAAAGCTCAGGACCAGATGGCTTCACAGGCGAGTTCTATCAAACATTTAGAGAAGAGCCAACACCTATCCTTCTCAAACTCTTCCAAAATAGAGCAGAGGGAGGGACACTCCCAAACTCATTCTATAGGCCACCATCACCCTGATACTAAAACCAGACAAAGATGTTACAAAGAGCAAAAACTACAGGCCAACATCACTGATGAACATAGATGCAAAAATCCTCAACAAAATACTAGCAAACAAAATCCAAGAGAACATTAAAAGGATCATACACCATGATCAAGTGGGGTTTACCCCAGGAATGCAAGGATTCTTCAATATATGCACATCAATCAATGTAATACACCATATTAACAAACTGAAGGATAAAAACCATATGATAATCTCAATAGATGCAGAAAAAGCTTTCAACAAAATTCAACACCCATTTATGATAAAAACTCTCCAGAAAGTAGGCATAGAGAGAATCTACCTCAACATAATAAAGGCCATATATGGCACACCCACAGCCAACATCGTTCTCAACAGTAAAAAACTGAAAGCATTTCCACTAAGATCAGGAATAAGACAAGGTTACCCACTCTCACTGCTATTATTCAACATAGTTTTGGAAGTTTTAGCCATAGCAGTCAGAGAAGAAAAAGAATTAATAGGAATCCAATCGGAAAATAAGAAGTAAAACTGTCACTGTTTGCAGACGACATGATACTGTACATAGAGAATCCTAAAGATGCTACCAGAAAACTACTAGAGTTAATCAATGAATGTGGTAAAGTAGCAGGATAAAAAATTAATGCACAGAAATCTCTTGCATTCCTATACACTAACAACAAAAGATCAAAGAGAGAAATTAAGGAAACACTCCCATTTACCATTGCAACAAAAAGAATAAAATACCTCAGAAAAACCTACCTAAGGAGACCAAAGACCAGTATGCAGAAAACTATAGGACAATGGTGAAAGAAATTAAAGACGATACAAACAGATGGAGAGATATACCACGTTCTTGGACTGGAAGAAGCAACACTGTGAAAATGACTATACTACCCAAAGCAATCTATAGGTTCAATGCAATCCCTATCAAATTACCAATGGCATTTTTCACAGAACTGGAACAAGAAATTTCACAATTTGTATGGAAACACAAAAGACCCCGAATAGCCCAAGCAATCTTGAGAAAGAAAAACAGAGCTGGAGAAATCAGGCTCCCTGACTTCAGACTATACTACAAAGCTACAGTAATCAACACAGTATGGTACTGGCACAAAAACAGAAACATTGATCAATGGAACAGGATGGAAAACCCAGAGATAAACCCATACACATATGTTTACCTTATCTTTGATAAAGGAGGCAAGAATATATAATGGAGAAAAGACAGCCTCTTCAATAAATGGTACTGGGATAACTGGACAGTTACATGTAAAAGAATGAAATTAGAACACTCCCTAACACCAAGCACAAAAATAAACTCAAAACGGATTAAAGACCTAAATATAAGGGCAGTCACTGTAAAACTCTTAGAGGAAAATTTAGGCAGAACTCTCTATGACATAAATCACAGAAAGATCCTTTTTGACCCACCTCCCAGAGAAATGGAAATAAAAACAAAAATAAACAAGTGGTACCTAATGAAACTTAAAAGCTTTTGCACAGCAAAGGAAACCATAAACAACACCAAAAGACAACCCTCAGAATGGGAGAAAATATTTGCAAATGAACCAACTGAAATAGGATTAATCTCCAAAATATACAAGCAGATCATGCAGCTCAATATCCAAAAAACAAACAACCCAATCCAAAAATGGGCAGAAGACCTAAATAGATATTTCTCCAAAGAAGACATACAGATGGCCAACAAACACATGAAAGAATGCTCAACATCACTAATCACTGGAGAAATGCAAATCAAAACTACAACGAGGTATCACCTCACACAGGTCAGAATGGCCATCATCAAAAAATCTAGAAACAATAAATTCTGGAGAGGGTGTGGAGAAATGGGAACCCTCTTGCACTGTTGATGGGAATGTAAATTGATAAAGCCACTATGGAGAACAGTATGGAGGTTCGTTAGAAAACTAAAAATAGAACTACCATATGACCCAGCAATCCCACTACTGGGCATATTCCTTAAGAAAACCATAATTCAAAAAGCATCATGTACCAAAATGTTCATTGCAGCTCTATTTACAATAGCCAGGAGATGGAAGCAACCTAAGTGTCCATCATTGGATGAATGGATAAAGAAGATGTGGCACATGTATACAATGGAATATTACTCAGCCATAAAAAGAAATGAAATTGAGTTATTTGTACTGAGGTGGATGGACCTAGAGTCTGTCATACATAGTGCAGTAAGTCAGAAAGAGAAAAACAAGTACCATATGTCTATACGTATATATGGAATCTAAAAGGAAAAGAGTTCTGAGGAACCTAGGGACACGACAGGAATAAATACGCAGATGTAGAGAATAGACTTTAGGACATGGCAAGGGGAAAGGTAAGCTGGGACGAAGTGAGAGTGTGGCATTGACATATATACACTACCAAATGTAAAATAGATAGTTAGTGGGAAGCGGCCATATAGCAGAGGGTGATCAGCTCGGTGCTTTGTGACCACCTAGAGGGGTGGGATAGGGAGGGTGGGAAGGAGATGCAAGAGGGAGGAGATATGGGGATATATGTATACATATAGCTGATTCACTTTGTTATACAGCAGAAACTAACACAAAACTGTAAAGCAATTATACTTCAATAAACATGTTAAAAAAAAACAGAGGGAGGGGATATGGGGATATATGTATACATATAGCTGATTCACCTCATTATACACCAGAAAGTAACACAGTATTGTAAAACAATTAGACTCTAATAAAGATGTTAAAAAAAATGATCAGTTTACCTGGTATCACATTTGTATGTCAATAGTAATTCTCATTTTACCGCATTGAATATTTACCACAAATTAGTGGACAGTGTGGTTACTGTATTAATTCCTTTTGATAGAGAATTAAATTTGATTAAAATGTGGAAGATATTTTTAAAGTAAGAGTATGGTAGAAATATGAGAACTCTCATTCTTAATTTTTTAAATGAATTTGTTGAGTGGGGATGAATATGTCTTTCTGAAGATGTTTAAAAGTTCCAACAGGAAGTTCAAGATAAAAATAAATGTAATTTTATACAAACATCAGATAGGTTAAATAATTTGAATACATTCCTTTCAAATGAGAGTATAAAATTTATCTTATAACATTCTTTTTTTTTACTTTAAAAGAACTACTTCATTTAATATTTTACATCTTATTGAACAAATATATTTGAAATAACATATGATAATTTAATACTTCTACATGGTCAACAGATGCTTGAATAATAACAGATTTTTATAACGACTTTACAATAACTTAAAAGGTGTAAGAGATAGTGTCATATACTAAATGTTGAGTTCAGTAAAGAGATATGAGTTAGTGACAGCAACAGTTAATAAACTCATTTCCCCACTTGAGGACATATTTTTTAGAGAGATAATCTCTGAAATTTCATTCTGGGCAATTTCTCCTTACAGTTTGGTCTGAGGCATCTTAACAGTATATTTGTATGTAATTAAAAAAAATACTCTTACGTTTACTACTTAAAGTTTAGAACTAAGTTTTAATAATTAAAAAAAGTTATAACTATAAGCAAGCTAAAAAAGTTATAAATTGTATTTTTCTGAATTTCAAGACTAAACCATCTCTTCTTTTTTTGTATATAGGAGAAGGATTAGAAAAAAAGATTTAACCAATGTTATAACCAAAATATACTACAACTTTCATTCTTTTTTTTTTTTTTTATTTTTCATTTTATTTTTTTTTTTGCGGTATGCGGGCCTCTCACTGCTGTGGCCTCTCCCGTTGCGGAGCACAGGCTCCGGACGCGCAGGCCCAGCGGCCACGGCTCACGGGCCCAGCTGCTCCGCGGCATATGGGATCCTCCCAGACCGGGGCACGAACCCGTATCCCCTGCATCGGCAGGCGGACTCTCAACCACTTGCGCCACCAGGGAGGCCCTACAACTTTCATTCTAATGAATATTGTTTCTTATCTAGTTGACAATAGGCAATGGCTGAAATAGCTTGTGAGACAGCTGAATGCTGAGTCATGCAGGTCATATGGATACATGTTCCGTCTACACAGCATAAGCTGAAGTGGAAATTTGGCAGCTCTCCAATGTATGTGCTCCTTGACAATTCAGTCCTTAAAGTAGATTTAACACTTGTGAATGAGATGCCTAAATGTAAGGATGTTTGAGATGATATTCTAAAATTATTTCATGCACTTCACAGCTTGTTAAATTCTCCTATGGGGAGGAAAATACTTAAAAAGCAGAAAATAACCCCCTTTCTTGTTTCTAATCACCAATGCTTATAAAGATATGCCTGTAAAAGTAAATTAGATACTCAGACATCTAGGATTTTTGAGTCAAGTCAACTTGGGAGCTGGAAGATGGATAAAGTCTTAATATGGTAGAATCTATTATTCCATTTTGAATGCCCAAAGAAAACTCTAGAGTTGGAGTTCTACATTAATACAGGAGTCACCCATCAACTTTTGAGTATTTATGTGCCATACACTGCAATTAAGTAAATGACTAAGGAGGTACCATTGTCTGTTAACCATTTACCTTTGAATTGGCTAGATATAAAATAATAAAAATTCTACCATGTAAAACTAAGAGTCTAATGTCAACCAACTAGAAAGATTTAAATTTTACAAATATTGGGTGTTTAATAAACATTAATATATTGATATATGTAACTGCATAGTTGTGTTTTGTAGAGTAAAGCTTTTAAAAAACTCATTGAGTAAAATTTTCAATTAAAAAACAAAAATCTGAATTTTTTTTCATACAACTTAAAGAAATAACCACAGTATATTTGGCTTTATTTACATTTAATATCTGTATTGTCACTTCAGTGCTTTGTAGGGGTGCACAAACAAACAGATCCCCATTTGTACCATGTTAGAAAGATTTATTTAATCTTTAATCAATTTTGTAATTTAAATCTTATACCCACTATGATGATAAAAACCTGAGGCAAATGGACCCTAAGTGACTTGGCTAATGTCAGCTATAAGGAATAAAACCAGGACACTCAAACTCAGGTCTTCAGACACCAACTATACTGATTCGTACATCTTACATAAATAGACATGAATTTTGGTATCAAAAATAAGTGGGTCTCAATCTCATTCATAACTGAACACCTAATACCATTGAATAAATCTGATGAACAAATGCTACCTCCACTATGAAATATCAGGAAGGATGGAGAATAGAAAAGTGGCAATTTTCCAGCTTTTCCTGCATCATTTATTCCTTAAGCACAGAATATACCCTTTTTCCATTACATACAAATGCATTCCACATCTATGTAGATATGTATGACAATTTTCAAACTTCAGTTCTGCAGCTTCTCTTTTCTATCACGGGTGATCAAGATTTGAGTACAAGGTAAAATCTAGGGAAGTTGCTGATATTAGTTAATGGACCTCAGAGATAGTGAAATACTTAATATTTCGAGGAGGAATATTTGTCTTTTTTTAGTATCTATGAAAAACCAAAAGTAGTACTTATTTTACAAAATTTCAAGTAATTTGAATATGTAAAAATTTTTATTGAATTTTTTTTGCAATAATCTTTAAAAAATAAAGCTAAAAAACATTTTGTTTAAATGAGTCATTTCTTCTAGATAAAGAAACAATCTCAAGTGTTCCTATTTGATTGACTGATTAATATATTATAAATGTAAGTTAATATCACAAACTGCTGAACATCCATTTGAGGTGTTCTGACTTGAGAATATAAATATATTTGATTATAAATATAAAAAAAAACATGATTAACTAGTTCTCAATTTCTTCTCAAATATATTAATCAATCATTAGGAGAAAACACAACTATTGAGCAAAAAAAATCCACTTATGTTATATACTGATAGGAAATAAACAGATAAATAAATACATACGTATGTATGAAATGCAATGAGGGAATCATCTTGGTGAGTAACCTGGGCCTAAGTGTACTTGACTTTTAGTCCAAGACTTCCACTGACTGATGTTGAAAGATGACAATTTAAATTATATGAATAATTATTCATCTTCGAAACACAGAAGAATTTCATGCACAGGAAGATTCTGAGTTTGTAAAATAAGAAAGCAATACCTCACATTTACACCGAGAGAGTGATTTTCCTTTTGCAGCTTTTTAGTAAAAGGAACATGTCTTAATTGTTCATTTAACATATGAAGCAGTTTTTATTTTGTCCCTCTCCAAAGAGAAGAAATGAATACTTAAAAAACATTTTACTTAATTATTATTTAACATATTGGTGCCATTAATTTAGAGAAAAAGGTTATTAGTCAAGGCAGTTCTTTGTTGCTATGTAAATCATAGAAACAAATAAATCGGATGAACATTTACTTTTTAATTTTGATTATATTTTCTAAAATATTCTAACAGAATCATTCATTTTTCAATTTATATACTGCGATTGCCCACATGGGAGCTTAGAATTCTTGCATTTTGCCTTGCATTTCCCTGAGGAAAGAGCCTATCCTGTGGGCTTCATGGTTATAAGAGTCCTCCCACCTCTCTGCAGGTTATCCTTCAGGTTTCACATTTTGACTTGACATGTTCTAGCTCTTACTATTCCTTGGAGTGTTTAGCACTAATACCATCACCCTCTCAGCACCTGCTTTTTTATTTAATCCATATATATATATATATATATATATATATATATATATATATATAATTTCATCTTTGCTCTCTATAAAAATCCTCTAAAGACCCATTACATTTTGAACATGTGACTCACTGTTGTGTTGCAGAAAGTTGCTGTGATTTCAGGGGAAAATGGTCACGTAAGATGTTAAATTAGTTGCAGTTAAAAACACATACTCAGGGCTTCCCTGGTGGCACAGAGGTTGAGAGTCCGCCTGCCGATGCAGGGGACATGGGTTCGTGCCCCGGTCTGGGAAGATCCCACATGCCGCGGAGCGGCTGGGCCCGTGAGCCATGGCCGCTGAGCCTGCGCATCCGGAGCCTGTGCTCCGCAATGGGAGAGGCCACAACAGTGAGAGGCCCGCGTACCGCAAAAAAAAACCCCACATACTCATATTTCTAAACATTCTGTGTGAAGTATTGAAAAAGAGAGTGCAGCTACTGAACCATTAAGAGCAAGAATTCACAGTGGATCTGTTGATATAAAAGAAATTCTCCGCAGTATGCTGATCATTACACTTCATTTGTGCTTTATTTCCTTATAATAAAACATTGTAATGATGAGTTGCAATGTCCTAAAACTCTTCCTTAAAAACTCAAGTAGTTTTTCAAACAAACAAATAAAACGTAACTTCAGTAACCTTTGTAGCAGGTGGCCAATAACTAATTTCAACCCTAATCAAGATGAAAGTAGATATGATTCAAGATAATGGTGTGGGGAGAAACAATGCCAGCAGAGGAACAGAAAGAAAGACAGGATCTGAATTAAGAATTTCCTAAAGATTTCCTTGACACTCTGACAAATAATCTTTGCATTCAATACTGTTTTCTAATTTCCTCATGTAACTCTAATAATCTTAAGGAAATAAAATTTTCTCCAAATTATTTAATAAAATTTAAATCTCTGTTACACATAACTTTTCAGAGGCATTAGAGAGGGTTTTCATCAACTCAACAATGCTAGGAATTCTAATTTTCAAAATATTAAGAATCCTCGGCTTAGAGTTTTTAAAATTAATTTAAAGAAATGTGTTATAATCACAGATGCAGATTGAAAGGCAATAAAGTAATGGGATAGAAGTTTGGCTTTGTTTTCTTAACAGATTAAGAAACTAGTAATACAGTGCTATCTTTGTATCAGAACTTAAGTTTTAGAACATTTTTCCAAAAATATGATGCACAGAAAGCTATAATTTTCTAATCAATGATCAGAAAAAATAAAAATGAGGAGGAATAATAACAGCAATAATCATTTGGGATGAATTTCATGCAACTTGCAAGCTATCCTGCATCTATTTTTCTTCCATCTAGCTATGAAGCAAAGAATATAAATTCATTTACCCTCAAATCTAGCCATTCGGTAAAATTGAGGTAAATAATTATTTGCAACTTAAAGGTCTCATAGCCTTTGCACTGTTCCAAGTCCACTTGTTGATTCAATTACTAGCAATTTGAATTATAATATGCTGTCCCATTTGATCAGTGTTTTACTGTTTACCCAAAGCTTTATTATATGCTACCTAATTTAAGACACAAAACCGTGGCTGGGCATGGATTATTTTCCCCATTCAAGAATAAGAAAGCTAAGGCTCAAAAAGGGTGTATATGTAGGAAGTGGAGAAGCCAGGGCTTTAGTTTCCTGGTTTCAGGTGTTATTTGTGACTCTGCAACTAACACCCAAATATATCAAAGTACAAAACTGAGTCACATAAGCTTCATTGCAGCACCTACACTCATTCAGATTGCCTTACATTTCAAAGTAAGAGAATTCCCAAGACGTGCAATTGAAAAGCAGGTTTATTTATTCCTATACTTTAAAAATACTTTTCTTTTTGTAAAATTATTTTAGCATCCTAAATAGAACCTTAAAATTCATAGAGAATATGTCATTTTTCTTATTTAAGAAAGCATAATGGACTTCAAGTATACTTCATTCTAAATGCTATGCAATAGACACGATGTTCTATACATGAGATGTGAAATGAATTGCAGATTAAATGTGTTGATAAATGTTCTTAGCAGTCTCCAGCTGCCTTATGTTTCAGTCATGTACATCCTTAGAATTCGGTTCTTATGTTCAATATGTTTAAACATTCAAACAGCGCAAAATTTCAAGAATCTCCACTAAATGTCCTGCTGTGTCACACCAGGAGTGACACAATAAAAGTGTATGAGGAAGACAGGATTTAACTTTTGCTAAATTATAATGTTGCCCCTTGCAAAGAGCACATTTTTGGTGGATAATTTTCCATCATGAATATGTATTTTTGATGCACAGACATTTGGGAAGCTCTTTTTTACAGCTGCCTTCACTTCTTTTAAATAAGGCAAACTTTGGATGCATAATTTAGGGTACTTATGCATGAAAAGATAATATTTTGTGTATTATAATGAAGCATAGGCCATGAACAAATAATGGAGATATGTGCCTTCTCTCCATCATCTCTTAAATTTTGTATAGACCTTTTGGGCCCAAAATAAACAGAGACATTCTGAGAAGGGTTAAATCTACTTTAGAATACATTACTATTGATGTGTAGCTAATTTGAGTACCATTAGGTTGGAGTCAATTCAAATGGAAGAAAACTAAACCACACAGAGGAAGTGAACTTATTTCATGTTTATAAAAAACAAATTTATGATTAATTTTGTTCTTCTTTGATTTTAATTTCTCATTTATCTCTGTGTTGTTCATTTCTTGCACAATTTATAAGTTTACAATCTCACCAAGACCATTGTTTCAATAACAGGATTTGGAGGTTTGAAAATTCGACTGCCTTAGCAATATTGTTAAAATTTTGTGATGTTCAGTCATTTGGACATTTCTTTGGATACTGAGTTGCCTTTTAAGTGAGTCTTTATTTTTTTAAAGTACTGGTGATAGTCAATATACCTTAATTATTTCTCTGTCTCCACGAGTATATAATGCTTCTTATATGACTAGCACCTTAGAATTTATAAAGCATTTTCCCATATAGTATTAAGCATTGACATATTACATATTGAATAATTTTTTTTCCTCATAAAAATATACCTTATTACTGAAGCATTCTGAGGAATTAATAAAAGACGTATGGCCTGATTTTGAGCTTATATTACATTTTCAGGATACCACTGCTGCAATATTGTATAGTGCAGCATATAATTCAGGGAGTCATGTTAATCAAGCAAGAAGAAATGACAGAATTTTACATATAGCAACTGTGACTTCTGGAGTCCTCCCAAGGAATTTTATGTAAAGAAGCCAAAGTACCCCTGAAAGAATGTAAGGAACTAATTTTCCATGATCACTGATACTGACACTAGCTCTACAGTATCATTAAAGACTCTTATTGTTGAAATTAGAATAGCTATGGTCTGTTCTTTTGTCTGGCTGGCTTCCTTTAAGTCAGATTTATTCTTCCTCACAGTCTGGCATTCTTAATTTGTCATGTTCCTCAGACCTCTATTTTGAGTGGATCTGTAATAATAATGGTGTCTTCCAAGACAGAAGCAAGTTACTATGTGTGGATGCCTACTCCACATTAATAGAAGAGTTTATGTTTGTAGCATACAATCAGAGTGGACTCAAGGTAAAAAGGACAAAAGGGCTCTAGAGAAAAAATGGTTGAGAAAGAGTCTTCCTTGTAAGTTTACATAACAACTATTCAATTCACAACCTCTCAATTAAAATTGGCGTCTTCATCTCTTTCCAGAGACAAAAGAAGTGTCCCTGAGCAATTCTACCTAGGCTATTAACCTTGTTGCTTTTGTTTTCAAACGTCCTCTCTATACTAGCTTTTCCTCTTCCCTATAGTTTGAACTTTCCTCCATTTTAATACATTTTTTTCCATCAATATTCCAGTCTCTACAAGTTCCACTCACTCTCTCCTTTCAGACATCAACCTTTCTGAAATAGTAGTTTAACCCTTTGTTTTCCATTTTTAACTTCATTCATTCCTCACACACAGAATCTGCGTTCTGCCTGTATCAGTGTGAGGCAATACTTCTTGAAAAATTTACCAGCATATTCAAATCTTATAACCACTTCAAAAATTTTAAACTATTTAACCTCAGAAGCATTAGACTTCATTGACGCCTATTCCTTAAAACTTTATCTTCTGAACCTTTTCATTGCATACTCCTCAGTGTTACAATTGGCTGAGGTTCCATCCATAATTTTCTGCTTGGAATGATGTTTCCTCTGTTTGTGTTGAACACCTGTTCAACATCTGAGAACCACATCAAACTGAACCTATATAAAACCTTCTCTTCCTTACTCTATGCTCCCATAAAATATTGCACTTACCTGTACTAATATATATTACAATATAACAATACACCTATTTCCTCTATAGAGTATGTATGTCCCTGTTACTCTTCCAGGGACTAAGGTCAGTATCTGATATACAGTAAACATTAATGGATAATTAATTAATTAATAGCAAGTCCTGCACGTGGCTGGTGAGCTAGAAACTTTAATCTTCCTTTAATATCATTTTCCATTAAGATATTCATATTCCTAGTTTTCCTTATCTTTAAACTCTAATAGAAGAAATGCAACTGAAATTCTTTCTGAGTTAAGATGACACAGATTAACACAAATAACCGTCTCCACTGATTGAGCTCTTAACCTCACAACCACCCTGACCATAAACCCAATGTTATCCCTATTTTTCGCTTTGAAAAGGACCAGAAAAGTTATGGGCCTGAGGTTACACAGTAAATGAGTGGCAGAGTACAGAGTGGGACTCAAATCTCTCTCTCCAAAGTTGTATACTAAAGTTATAATGGAGAGAAGATAGAGAAAACATGTTGCCCTGAGGAGTGGACATTTAAGTTGATTTCTGAAGAATTTTATCTTATCAGAGTCTGCCATGAGAAGAGAGGGGTAAGAACATTTAGAAAGGCAGTAGAATCACTACAATGGTCTAAGTCAAAATAGCATGTTTGATAGGTTTAAGAATAAAAGTCGTGAATGAGGGGGTCTCATAAAGTGAGATAATGCCAAAGAAGTATGCAGGTATAAATCATTTAGGGTCTTAAGATCCATGGTAAAAATTTGCTTTTTCCCCCCCTAATTGTGATAAGAATTCATAAGAAGGTTTTAAATGGAGTGGTGATATGATCTTTCATTTTGAAAAGATCACTGTAATTGGTGCATAAAGATTAGACTATAGGGACTTCCCTGGTGGTGCAGTGGTTAAGAATCCACCTGCTAATGCACGGGACACGGGTTCGAGCCCTGGCAGGGGAAGATCCCACATGCCACGGAACAACTATGCCCGTGAGTCACAACTACTGAGCCCATGTGCCACAACTACTGAAGTCCACGCACCTAGAGTCCGTGCTCCACAACAAGCCACCACAATGAGAAGACTGCACACTGCAATGAAGAATAGACCTCGCTCCCTGCAACTAGAGAAAGCCCACATGCAGCAATGAAGATCCAACGCAGGCAAAAAGAAAAAAAAAAAAGATTAGACTATAGAGAAAAGATCAAAAATGGGGAAATTTACTTAAGAATGATACATTAAAAAGACTCATTTAGTTGCTTTTGAAGCATAAAGGTAGGGGAAGACATTTTATTATATAATCTATATATTTTTAAGTTTTGAAATCAGACAAAGACAAATATCATATGATATTGCTTATATGTGGAATCTAAAAAAATGGTATAAATGAACTTATTTACAAAACAGAAATAGAGTCACACATGTAGAAAAACGTATGGTTACCAAGGGGGAAAGGGAGGGAGGGATAAATTGGGAGATTGGAATTGACATATACACACTACTATATATAAAATAGATAACTAATAAGAACTTACTGTAAAGCACAGTGAACTCTACTCTGTAGAGTAGTGAAAAATACTCTCTAATGACCTATATGAGAAAAGAATCTAAAAGACTGGATATAGGTATATGTATACCTGATTCACTTTGCTGTACAGCAGAAACTAACACAACAATGTAAATCAACTGTACTCTAATAAAGATTAATTTAAAAATGTTTGAAGCAGGAGCATGCATTCCTATTAACAAAAGAAACAGAGCATTGAAGTAGGAAGAGTCGTTTCAAAGCCATTTGATTATATTGAAGTTTTCTCTTAAGTTTTAACAGGGACCTGAGCTACGTGAGGAGCAGATGTAGAGACCCACAGAGTATCCTATAAAAGTCATCTACTGTATGGTTCTAAGAGATAAAGAGACTTAAGTTTTGACCCTACCATTACTGAATTCTATAATTATACTTAAGTGCATCTGGAATGTGTACAACTTTAAACAAATCACCTAAATTCTTTTATTATCAGTTCCTTGTATATATATATATATTTTTTTTTTTTTTTGCGGTATGTGGGCCTCTCACTGTTGTGGCCTCCCCCGTTGCGGAGCACAGGCTCCGGACGCGCAGGCTCCGGACGCGCAGGCTCCGGACGCGCAGGCTCAGCGGCCATGGCTCACGGGCCCAGCCGCTCCGCGGCATATGGGATCCTCCCAGACCGGGGCACGAACCCGTATCCCCTGCATCGGCAGGCGGACTCTCAACCACTTGCGCCACCAGGGAGGCCCAGTTCCTTGTATATTAATGGGAAGACGATGGGGCAAGGGAAGGGGAAACGGGGAGCTGGTGCTCAACGGCTATAATGCTTAGGTTATGAAAGATGAATCAGTTCTAGAAGTCTGCTGTACAACATAGTGTCTATAGTTAACAGTTCAGCACTATTGACATAAAATTTTGTTAAGAGGGTAAATCTCAAGTTAAGTGTTCTTACCGCAAAATAAACATACAGAAAACAAAAAAAAGGGTTGAAGGAAACTTTTGAAAGTGATAAGTATGTTTCTTACCTCGAGTGTTGTGACGGTTTAATAGGTGGTGTGTGCATATTCCAAACTCATCACATTATATGCATTAAATGTCGTCTTGTGATTTTTTTGGTAATATCAGTTATACCTCAATAAAGCACAAAAAATATGGGAAGATCATACAAGATCAGTGACTTTCAAGTTGTTCCTGTTAGTCCTGAAGGAATGGAGGTGTCTTCAAATTGGGTGAAGGTTGACTGTCCAGGGAAGGACCTCCTCATGTCCCCCTCCCCAATTAATTGGCTCCATATTTTTTGGTCTTATGTGTTAGACTTGTAATATTTCACTTGAATGAAGCTAAAACATACTGAAAATCATTGCAAAATTATCTCTGAGACTACTCTCAGATACAGTATCATATGATCTACCATTGACTTTCTTTTCTCCTTTTATAGATATTATTCATAGGTGTTCTTATGCATGCTATTACTACCTAAATAAATATAATTTTCATTTTTTATTTCTAATATAGCCTTGACTCATGCTCATGGATGAGTTCCAACTGCAGATGTCTATCTGAAGCTCTCAGAAAGATCCCAAACTCAAGATACTAAAAATAAAATACGGATCCCTCTTCACTCATTTCTTATCGCTCAAGTCAGAAAACCAGAAAAGTCATATAATCCTCATTTTTCACATTCCATTATATGTTCCTGAGTCCTATATTCTACCTCCTAAATATCTACCAAATCTACTCCATCCACTTGGCCTACTGCCTTCATTACAAGCATTAAGGTTTCTTTTAGAAGATATTAAATAGTTTCTTAAATGACCTCCTTGAATTTCTTCTTCCTCTCCCAGCACATTTGTCCAAACCTCAGATCCAAACTATCTCGAAACTATCTGATCATATTGCTCTCCTAATGGCTTCCCAGTTTATCCAGGACACACTTCATAGCCTGGCATAGCTGCTCACACCACAAAAAATAATCACTCACTGTGTACCAACTGGTGCTTTAATGTTAAACTGGTATGTGAAACAAGTTTGCTTGTGACATCAAAATGAGACTTCACTTTTGTCTCCTGTTCAAAAGCACTGTCTGTGAAGGTTATATCTTCCTGTCTATGAAAGAAAACTCTGACAAGCCCATGAATTCTCTGCCCTTTCTTAAATAAAAGATAGCTCTTTGATCACCGTAGGTCACAAAACACAGCCTCCATTTAGACTTAGAATATACATCTCCATTTAAGATGAGCCTGACTTAGCAACAGATCTTATTCCAACTGCCAGCTCAGGTCAGCCTCAGGCTGGAGGGCTGGATGGAACCTTGGATCTGGAAGATTGTAGAAGCTGACTGCTTTTACTGGAGTGCCTATGTGAGTGATTCAGATGTCCTTAGCTGGGACCCTCTCACCTGAAGCTCCCCTCTCTAGGTTTGAGGTGATGCAGGTAGTACCACTTCACCACCTATTCCCGTTAGAATGGATGCCCAGATGTTGGCAACTACTCTTTTTAACATAATTTCTTCATAAACCCTCCTCCTTTCTCTTTGCACTCAGCTAATAAACAGTCTTAAAGTGTAAGTGATTTTAAAGGATTACCAGTGCTCAGAAATTCCCTTTAAAAATCTACATGTGATGATTTGGCACCTCAATTAACAATTTTGCATTTTTCAGTTTTTGTCATGTAGTTGAAGTTTCAATTTTAGTATGAGTTATTTAATTTACTCCTTAGAATAATTCTATAAGGGAGAAATCTAATCACCTTTGTGCACATGTGGAAACTGACATTAAGAGGTATTAAATACATTTTTTTAAGATGTAGACCATATAATGACTAAGTCAGAAATCCATCCCAGGCATTGGACTCTGGGTCCATGACGCTGAACACTTAACTACACAGACTTTCATGAAATTTCTTTTATGATCTGGCCTCTATCTACTTTTAAAGCCACTTTCACATTTTCAGTGCATTCCAACATCATTGAACTTCTAAGAACTCTTTTTCAGTTACCACCCTTTCCTCACCTCCTGCCTTCATGTGGCCTTTACCAGAAATGGCCCTCTCCTTTCCTTCCTTTGATGGTGATTACATACTGAACTCTTATTCAAGACAGCTGCTTTCTTAACCTCACCAAAAGGCTTACATGCTTCCTTCAACATGACTGTGAATAAAAGTTTTATAGTATGGGCTTCCCTGGTGGTGCAGTGGTTGAGAGTCCGCCTGCCGATGCAGGGGACACGGGTTCGTGCTCTGGTCCGGGAAGATCCCACATGCCGTGGAGCGGCGGGTCCCGTGAGCCATAGCTGCTGGCCTGCACGTCCGGAGCCTGTACTCCGCAATGGGAGAGGCCACAGCAGTGAGAGGCCCACGTACCGCAAAAAAAAAAAAAAAAAAATATTATTATAGTAATATTTTCTATTCTTTAATAGTCTGTTTACATTTCTGTCTCTCCTGCTAAAACTTTGAGGCCAAAGCAGATAGAGACTATATTCATCAAGTCCTAAAGGAAATGTTTGTTAAATGAATAAATGATAGACTCAATAAGCTACCAGTGGTGAGATGAAATTCTTGCTAAGAATTCTGAGAGAAGAGCAAATCTTTGTAAATGATCTAGCCCAACAAACTCATTTAAGAGTCAGGAAAATTTAGGGCCACAGAGGAAAAGTTACCTATTGGAGGCACCCAATACTGTATTTTAAATTTGGAACTCTCTCTTCTCCACATCTTGGGAGTTTTTGCATTCCTTATTTGTACAAAGCTTTCAGCAAGATCATGTGGCACAAAGCCAGCATGCAGAACCCTTACCCCCGTCTTTCTAAGACCTAGCAGATGTGACCAGGCTGCGCCAGGACCACCTGGGAGTCATTCCTAAGCGGCAAGGCTGTCACACTTATGTAAAGGTTATAACTTCAATCCACAGCAGGTGCTTAGTTTACTGCATTTAAGGTCATTACAAAGGCACTTTGCTAGGTTCTTAGACGCAATGAAACTTGGATCTTCATTTAATGCTCATATCACAGTAACAGTGTTAACCGGGATTGCTCTCTCTCTTTGTTTTTATCACCTATTTAAGTCAGTGGTTTTCTGTTATCTATAACTTTTATAGGGAGTCCTTTCCAGGGATAATGTATAAATTATGAATGAGTAAAGGAATGAACAAATGCATGTTACCAGTTAAGATGAATGATTTAAAAATAAAAATTAGTAAGAGAGGGAGAGAGATTGCTGCTTATCATCATGTTCAATAAAGGCTGGTGCTAGATTAAAGAGTCTGGTTCCAAAGTTTTTCTGATAAAGATTTATGACCACTGGATTCACATCAAGAGTAGTTTTTGTTTTCTTTTTTAAAAAACTGTCTCTCTGAGGTAAAATACTCTCATTTTTGAAAATGCTTAGTGTTGAATTTTGCTTGTTTTTCAAATTTTGATCATGATAACACTGAGATATATATATACATCAATGATATATATCAGTATACACACACATATATATACACATACACACACACATATATAAAAGCATAGACAATTTTCTTTTTTTCATTTTAATTCAGGAAAAGTAAATAAAATGGTTAAAATTGATTTTTTTTTCTTTTTTGCAGTACACAGGCCTCTCACTGCTGTGGCCTCTCCTGCTGCGGAGCACAGGCTCCAGATGCACAGGCTCAGGGGCCATGGCTCATGGGCCCAGCCGCTCTGCGGCATGTGGGATCTTCCCAGACCGGGGCACAAACCCGTGTCCCCTGTATCAGCAGGCGGACTCTCAACCACTGTGTCACCAGGGAAGCCCTTGAAATTTTTACTAAACATTTTTGACCTGGAGAGGTAGAGAAATGATTATTTCTTTTAAAAAATAGAAATAGGCTGACCTGAAGAGCATACAACATGTGATTTAAAAGTAATGTTCATGGTTTATGTATTGATATTTTGAATAATAAATTTTCTATCCCTCTCTAGGAAAAGAAAAAGTGTGGCTGTATATATGAATGATGTAATATTACTTCCTGTCTTTGGGAGACCTTTGCTCTTGTTAGTGCTGTTATACCATTCGACTGTAACCCCGTAATCTTTAAAGAATGTTTTTGGTCATGGGCCTTCACCTTCCAGTGATTTCATCCAGATACAGTTTCCATAGGCTTTACCGGTTTAAACAAAAGAAAAAAGTAGACCATCTGAACAAAATAAAATGTCACCATTAAATTGGTTTTTGTAGCTTAAGGTAGAGTGTAATGATATTTTTCCAGCAGCTGCTTTCAGTTGGATTTAAAGTTTAGGAAAAGCTTTACATATGATACAAAATAATAAAGTACAGGTTGCCTTACTTCTTTCTTTTGTATCTCAGAACATAAGGAAACTTTTTGTGCTTTTACATGGTAACTGATGATCATTAAAAAAATATTTGGTTGTTGTTAACCTAAATCATGGCCCATATGTGCTACATGGGGTATATCTGAAAGTGCTTTTGAAAAAAGTAAAAGCATTCTTCTAATAAATATGGCTGTAACTTGGGTCAATTTGTATGACTTCTCACATACAATTGATTCCTTTTATATAGTAGTTTAATTTTTTATGGAAAATGAGATGTCTTAGTGATAAATCTGTTGTTATTACCAAGAGGCAAGCAGTTCTTCCATATAATCATGGTAATTAATTTTATTTCCCAACCATGCTGATATTTGTTATATTCATGAAAAATACAGACTTTAGAAAAATATGAACTTAAAAATAATCAGAAATAATGGTTATCTGTGCTATTAATCTTTTCAAAAAATTGTTAATGAAATAAAAAGAGTAAAATGAAACAAAAACATTTAATAGTTAAACAAAAATTAAAGCAGAAAATCTTTCATTACATTTTAGATTAGCATGGTGAGAAATATATACCAGTTACTAAATTTACTGTTAGATAATCTAATAAAGAATGGGAAGAAGAGAAAAAAAATCATTAGGAGATTCCGTAAGTGCTTGGAATTCCTGTATTGTTATAATTTATAAAGAGTTCATAAATCCTCTATTGTTTCTGTTATCAGAAATTTCAAGGTCAAAATTAAATAACGAGAAGTGCTTTTCTTGTAAACAATGCCCTTAATAATACTCATTTTTCTTTTCCTTTAATTTGGTCAAATTTGTGTTCCTAATCAAAAATACGTTTTATTCTATATTAGAACTAGGTTGTGTGATAAAGTATTTGAGGAGATGTAAATGACCCTGTAGTCAGTAGGAGACAGTAACAATTGTGAAAATACTGTTAAAATTTTTTTTTTTAAAGAATAAATTAAAAAAAAAAAACCACTATGGAAGGTGAGAAGATGGAAGAATGCAGACTGGGCCTTGGCAGGTGGGTCTCCCCTTGCCATGACCCAGTGATTTAATGTAAGGAAAAAGCATGATGAATTCAAAGATGAGACTGTCAGTTCATGCTAAACACCTGAGGCTTATATACAGATAATAGCTAAGTTACATACTTATGTATGGTATATAGCAAGGTTTATACACAAATCCCAGAGCTCCTTCTCCAATTATCTTTTAATTTTTTAACACTTCTTATTTAGCAATATTCCTTAGCGTAAACTCTAGAAAGAATGCTCTAGGAATAAAAGTAGGCCTGTCCCAACCTTGTCCCCATTCACCCATTTGGCTGCCTGAGTGAGATTTGAATTCTTTCTCCTTCAAGACTGTACTTGATATATATATATTTTTATAATTGGATTTCATATATAAAATTATTTGGGTCAGAGGGAAAAATAGATTATGATTCTTTACTGGCTAGCAAGCAGTAAAGATAGGAACACTGAGAGCAGACAGAGGAAGAAAAAAAAAGAGAGATGTCCCTAGTTTAACAGACCTTCCAACAAGCAAGTAGAAAGACTAAAATGGGGAATCATGATATTTTAATCATTTATTCCAGCAAAAACTCTGAAGTTCAAAACCAGCAATACACAAAAAAAGAAAGTATTCTTAAGCCAGAAAGACACTGGGATTAAATCATTTTCCCTGTCTTTTGTGATATTTCTTTCCTGTCCTGAGCCATAACGTACTAATGCTTGTGAGTGGCCTTGCAGGCGAAATGATATTAAACTGTGTGTGTGTGTGTGTGTGTGTGTGTGTGTGTGTTATCCCCAGCAGAATTTCTTTTTAGCAATCAGGGTGACTGCTTGACACAATATCATTTTAAAAGACTAACATTTTTCTGACTCACCATATTTATATCTCCTTTAATAAACAGATATATAAAGCTTTAAAACAGTGCAAGGAAATCCCTAAAGGAGGATCTTTAGGTGTCTTTTTCTGTGTAAGATTTTTAATAAAATGTTGAAATTGTTGCTTAATGTCAATATATCTTATTTTTCGTGGCACAGAGGAATAAATAGATGTGGGAAGAATCAAAAGACCTTGACATCTATAGTGATGTCAAAAAAGCAAAGCTTAGATTTGTAGGACAATAATTCTAGTCTTTCGAGAGAGATAAAAATAGATTGTGTTAGCAACCTATCCCAATGGCTTTATATCCTCATGGGAGAGAGAGAGAATGAAAGCGTTATGAAACCTAGACCTGGAATTGCTAGAGTGCAACAAAATCCCCAATTCCCCCAGCCAAAAAGAGACAGTCTAAACCATCCATACTTCTGTGCATGTTTTTTTTTTCCTGGTTTCTAGGGAAACATGCTTTTAAACCTAAGGCTGACTTGGGAAATCCTTTTTTAGACCTCTTGTTCCAATAAAAATGTGATGCTTCTAATTGTGAACAACACATTAGGAATAGTGGTCCTGCAAATCATCTGACTCTCAATTTTTTTTTTCCCCTCAGTAGCTTAGGTTAATGCCCAGGACTATTTATAATTGCACTGACTTGACACTGATTGCTAACTAAATTTAATAGAGTTTTAAGAGACTAACTCAATGAACAGTAGTAGATAGCTCTGGGGATTACTTAACCTCAAATTGAGTGCCCAGTCTATAATAAAATAATATATATGGCCATTAATAGAAAAAAAGGATTTGTGAATATTTGTGTGCTTATATGTCCATATAAATAATATCAAGAGAAATGGTAACATTTTTCATGAATTGAGGAAAAGTTAGCTGAGAGTCAGGAGCTACAAAGAAAAACATGAGGTGCATTGTCCTATTCCCCTATTCCAACACGTTTCAGGAATAGGCAGAAATTTGAGGTAGGCTTTGGACATCAATGGGACATGGATCTGGGGTAAGGAGGACTTAAAGTAAACATCTAGACATTAAAGGCAAAGAAATCTTAGTCAACATCTTAATTAATCGAGAAATAGCTTAAAACTCATTGCATTTTTTTTTTTTTTTTTTTTTTTTTTTGCGGTACGTGGGCCTCTCACCGTTGTGGCCTCTCCCGTTGCGGAGCACAGGCTCCGGACGCGCAGGCCCAGTGGCCATGGCTCACGGGCCCAGCCGCTCTGCGGCATGTAGGATCTTCCCGGACCGGGGCACGAACCCGTGTCCCCTGCATCGGCAGGCAGACTCTCAACCACTGCGCCACCAAGGAAGCCCTCATTGCATTTTTACTGGTCATAAAGCTGCTGACGTTCGTTCTATTGTTTGTTTGTTTGTTTGTTTTGCGGTACGCAGGCCTCTCACTGCTGTGGCCTCTCCCATTGCGGAGCACAGGCTCCGGACGCGCAGGCCCAGAGGCCATGGCTCACGGGCCCAGCCGCTCTGCGGCATGTGGGATTCTCCCGGACCGGGGCACAAACCCATGTCCCCTGCATTGGGAGGCAGACTCTCAACCACTGCGCCACCAGGGAAGCCCTGTTCTATTTTTTAATCTATAGTTTGCTTGTCTTTTACCCCATCACATTCTCCAGCCTTCTTCAGGTAAAACATGCCCCCCATTTTTACCAGATAAGACACTCAATGTTTGTCAAATTACAAAATACCTCTAAATATTTTAGAGCTAAAGAAAGATCTTTTAAAAACAGACTCATGCCAAGCACGATCACATAATTTAGTAAGGGGTAAATCAGTATTCTGCTCTTAAACTTTTACAACATACTTCACCATATTATGTTAGGGGAACGTAAACTCACTAAACCAAGGCTACAGATAATAGCAATAGGTTTTAACAATGGAAAAAGGGAAATCTCATACATAGTGAAACACTGACATTAAAGAAGTAAAGTACTACTCCCTCCCCAAAATGGCAGATAATAGAATTAACAACAGCTTTCAAAATTGCTGTCAGTTTAGAGCGACGCGCATATTGTTGGTAACACTCCAGAGTGGCAGTAAGAAGGGTATTGTATATTGTATATCGGTGTTACAAAACTGGACTTTGGGGTTAGACAGGTCTGGGTCTGAATCACAGCTCTGCCACTAACTCTAGATATGAACCTAAATAATTTACTTAATTTCTTTGAATCACCATATATGTTTTCTTCATAGAGATATTGCTTCGATTTAATAATAAAAACAGACATACACACACAAACACACACGATTGTGTTAACAACCTATATACAGAGTTAGGCAGGGTACCCAATACCTACTTATTAAATATGTTTCCTCACTCTTACTCCCTCTGAAGTTTTAACATTAATTTCTGTGTCTAATCACTTTATTTTCCATAATTTTAACTTATAAAGGAATAAGATTATAGAAACAAAAGAAATGGGAAAGATTAAAATGCCATCCATGAATACATCTTAGTATTCCATATTTAAGTCGAATATAATACACGTTTTAATTACCATGAGAATGGATGGATGGATAAAAATATCCAATCAGACAGTGAAGAAACTAAAAAAGAATTTAAAATCATAAATAAGAGCCCTAACACTATGGGTATTATCTTAAACATTGGTTCTAAGAGGAAATTTTTAAATAAAAAAATTAAAAAGACAAATATAATTCAAAACACTATACTGAGGCAGGAATGAGTCATAGTTCTATCTTCCGTACCTTTACTGAAGCAAAAGTTCAGATGCCTGAGACACACACAGGTCTGGATCTTGTTGGAGACCCGGATCAGTTCAAAACCCTACAAGGCTGTGTATGTTCCATCATCGCAACAATGACTCTCAGTCTCATTTGCTAGGATTTTCCCACCTCCTAACTCTTTCACTTTCTTTATCTCCCGGCCTTGGAAAAAGACAGTTTCTTTCAGCTTTCTCTGACTATGATATAATAATGAAAATGATATGATTAGAGAACATAAATGAGCTAAACCTGAAATTTCCTTGCTAAGGGAAACAGTCTTCGCATAGTTTAAACGAAAAAAATGGATTAAAGATGCAAATTGTGGGGCCTCCCTGGTGGCGCAAGTGGTTGAGAGTCCGCCTGCCGATGCAGGGGATGCGGGTTCGTGCCCCGGTCTGGGAGGATCCCATGTGCCGCGGGGCGGCTGGGCCCGTGAGCCATGGCCGCTGAGCCTGTGCGTCCGGAGCCTGCGCGTCCGGAGCCTGTGCTCCGCAGCGGGGGAGGCCACAGCAGTGAGAGGCCCGCATACCGCAAGGGAAAGAAAAAAAAAAAAAAAAAAAAAAAAAAAAAAAAGATGCAAATTGTGTGTATGACAAAATTAGCACCAGGTAGAAACTGCACCTAGAATAGGGGCTTCCTGTATGGCGAAGGTGGTCATTGAGACAAGTGAACCTAAAGTTAGTTCTTTCAAAAAGGTAGGTTGTTTCCCAGATAGTGAAAGGACTACAGGAAACACAGGTGAGAAATTCTGCTTCCTGCTTGGATTGTACAGAATTCTGGGGACGGGAGGGCGGGTAGATTTCCTCATCTGATAGTTCTGCAGAGGACTGCTCTTTTTTTTCTGGAGAAATATTTGCAAACATTTTGAAATGAGTACAACTATTCCCCCATGTAGAAGCTTTTACACTTGATATTTTAATTCTCTAGGTGGGTATAATAAGGAATATGACTTTTTTCCTCCTCAGGAGTGTGAGAACTGGTGCATCCAGAACCCAAAGGAGAGAAGAGAACTGAATTATTACTATTTGGCACTTACACAGTGTGTTTCCTCTGAAGAGTGTGAAGCACATCATAAAATGCTAATTAATAGCTAGTGTTCTTCAGTAAATCCCTAGAGACAGCAAGTGCAGGTGATGATCCTTACACCCTCACGTCTACCCTGGGGGAAAAAGCCCCATCCACAGTAAAAACTGAGAAAAAGTACAAAGGACCAGTGGGTATGAATGTTTGTATTGGGTCAGAAGAATTGTCCCTCTACTTAAGGGGATCAGAGAGCTTTGGAGAAATGTGAGAAGTTTAAAAAAAAAGTGAAAAGGAACTGGAAAAAGAAGCAAAATCTTTAAAGGTACAAGAGAAGAAAATAGAGAGGATGAGGAAGAAACAGTGAAGCATCTGTGACATCATGTTTCTTCCAGAAGGCCTCAGATGGGCTAAAGGTGCCAGAGTTCTCACCCCCAGCCGCAGAAGTGCTAGGTCCCAGGAGTGCTGGAGCTGGGATGTGGAGGGGTGCATACGGCCCCTTTCACACTCCCTGGTGAAAGTGTATTTTGACAATACGCAGTCAATCTGAAATTCCCCTGCAATGATGAGTTTTTAGGGAGGCAGAATCTGTTTTTGCAGTTGGTTTGTTTTTTAGGTCTGCTTGTGTGTTTGTTTGTTCATTTGGTGTGAGGGTGTGAGTGAATGTTATGAGTGGTTATGCTGTTTCTTCTCATTGGTTTTAGGGTGATGGTGGTGTGTTGACTTGCTGTCTTAAGACTGAAAAACCAATATGAAACAGATACCATTTTTCTTAAATTCCTTTCTGCTAAACATCTGAACAAATCTCAAGTGAGGAAAATGCAATCGTCACACAGATGTTGAAACAGAATTTATTGGGTTGGGCAGGACACTCTGACCTAACTCTTACACACAACATAAGATCAAAATGGATTTCAAGAACAGTCTTTAAGGAAGAAAATTCACATAACATGCAACCTGGTGGTTTAATTAGGAAGTAGGAGGCATCCCTATTTACTTTTTGCTCAATCTTTTGTAAGTAATTAGACCTGAGCAAATATTTTGTTAACTGATAGGTGATGTGCACAGAAATATGGATTTACTTATAAAACTCCTGATTACCTGGGCACTCACTCCTGTTCGCACATGAAACACTAGGGTCAAAGCAAGATAGTTCTCCTCCCTATCCCTCCCTATAGAATAGTCTCTGCCCTAGCAGTTTCCTCTAAAATGTTTCAGCATTAATCTTATGGGCTCCTTTGTTCTTCTGGTAAGATTTATCTCTAGTTTTAATACAAATCTAGGTTAAAATTCATTTTGGAGAAACATGCAAATAAAGCCAGATATACACAAAAAAGACAATATTCATGGTAGCAATTTTTGATTTCACAAAAGTTTTATATTTCCTTAGAAATTATGGATAAGGTGAAGAAAGTTAAAGAATCTTTTAACTATGTCTCAGTTGTCCAAATGTAGAGCTAACAACCACTAGAATGATAAACTTTGAAGTTAGCTTTATTAAATTAGACTGACAGTGCTTAATTGGAAGAATTAAATAATTTATTCAGCAAATAATATGAATATTTAATATTATTATTAAATAATATTATTAAAATGCAAGGCATTCATGTGCCCAAGTGAAAAGATAAAAATAATAAACAAATATAAAAATTCTGTCTTTTACTAATACTGGATATATTACTTTGCTATTTAAATATTTAGCTATTAAAATAAATTATTAGAATCTTTTATTTCTCATGCAGACTAATAAATAGCCAAAAAGTGACATAGTTAAAGTAGAAAAACGTAGAAAAGAATTTGCATTTTATGTAGTCGAGACTCTTTAAATTGCCCCTGAGAATCCAGTGTAAGACACTAACTTGCACAATATCCAGATGTTTAGTTTCTACTTAATAGTGTTATCATAAATTTAAGCTTTTCTTGTAACTTGGGTACAATTCTTAACCAAGTTCTGTAGGAAGAAAAATTAAGAGCATTTTAATCAGTTTTCCAGTATTCAGCCTCTACCATAGCATTTAATATTCATATTAAAGGAAAGATACTTGTATTACTAGTTGCTCTACCACAAGTAAAAGGCAGCATAGAACAGTATCTGCCACATGTTTGAAAAAGAAAATAATTTAAAAATACATCCTAAATACATTTACAGCACTGTCTTGACAACAGAATGACATATAATAATCTTGAAGTAATGGAGTTCCTCAAGTAATGTTACTCAGATGAATAAATGTGTACATTGGAAAGGCATTCAGCAAAGATGAAGGACAGAAATTTACTTCCATTTATTTGCTCAAATTCTGAGCCAAATCTACATATATGTTTTATCACTTTGTGTGAAAAGAATGTTAACGTATACAGATATGTCTAAGCTATTTTCCCATGTATATAGTGATGTGGGAATATGGAATCTACTAAATAAAAAGCAAAACAGTTCATTTGTATGGTCTTAGGATCTTTATCCCTCTAAGAGCATCCTCAGGGCCATGAATGAACAAATGACAAAAATGCTTAGAGAGTGAAATGAACATATGGAGAGTAATTTCTGTGAAAGCTATTGATTAATTCTCAAAACACATGGTCAATATTGGATTTGGTTTGCCTTTGTGGAGCTCCTTCTGCCTGGACTCTCTTGCCAAGTTCCCCTCTCATTATCACCTTCTTTCTCAGTTAGGTAACTGTATATTCCAAGTGAACAGCTAACCAGTTGATGGTGAGGTAACATCTTTCTAGAGCTGAAGTAATAGTGTTACACTGGTTTGTTTTTCCAATGAGATTTCACATTTGTTAAAACATACCTTGAAATGCAGTTGTAAAGGAGACCCTCCCCTGCACTCAGTTGCTCACACCTTCTAGTATCAGTTTCCCCTGGGACTTGGAGCAAAACTGAACACTTTGGCAAGTCTAAAACTAATCAGTCCATTAGTATCAGGTTACCTTCCTGGATACAGCAAGGTGTTCTTTCTGCCTCTTCCACACCCGGCCACTAAGATGTATTATGTTCAGAACACAAGGAAAACGTCACTGACTTACTGTTTTCCCACCAAAGATTGAGGTTGTAAAACATAATTGCATATAAAATTACTCAGAAAACATTTTGCAACTTTATAATGTTATTCTACTACATTTATAGGTTGTGAATATAGGTCTTGGTGAAAACAAAACCATGATATAAAACAAACACAATAAACTGGAATACATTACTTAATATGACATTTTGTTTCTTTCCAATAACATATAATTATTATTCTATATAGTTTTTATGAAACACCCAAAAGAGAAAATGTAAATTTTGTAGACTACAAAGGATTATGAATATGGGTGCTATTATTTCAATAAAATTTGTTATGCCTATAGACAAAAAACCTTACAAGAACAAATCTAAAGTGTTATGTTTAAAGAAGGAAATTCCATTTATCCTTCTCTGTTATTACCTGAAATTGGATAGAAAGTATTTCAGGCAGTCACTATTCTTAAAGTAATTGGTTATTTCTCCATGTCTGGAATTAATATTACATAAGATTTTAGCAACAACTATAGGAAAAGTTTATTTTTCATAAATTTGTGGGGTTAATTAGAAAGTGATATGTGATACTTTTATGATTATCAACTTTATAAATTGTTCTGTTAAAAAAAACATTGTCTTTTCTTTTTCTTATCAAATATATCCTAACATGCTCCTCAAAATAATTTTCCAATTTTGTATCTTTCTTGGAACACCTGGAAAATTAATTAGTATCTACACAAAGAAATGGAGTCAAATGTTCTCTTTCAAAATACATTTTTATAGCCACTCACAGAACAATGAAAACATTCTACTAAGATTCTTTTTCATGCTAAAAAATGCATTCAGTGGGGTCTGCTTTGGGGGATTGTAAGGGGAGAAACCTGGGGTGCTTTAAGGTTAATGGACAGTGATTAAGGTTAATGGCTGAGTGCTTAAGGTTAAGTGCTGTATTTACATAGCTGCCAATTCTCTTAAAAAAAAATCTTCATGTCTATCAATCAGTTCCAGCTAATAGCCAATTAAACAGCAAATGAGGTATAGAGACTGAAGGTAAAGACCCTTCAATCTGTATTTACAGGGTGGAATTACCAAGTCTCAACCAAGAAGTATTTATTGAACACCTACTTTGTCATGGCTGTGTTGCACACGAGGAGCTAGAAGCCATGGCCCCTGTGTCCAAGAAGCTTATCATCTAGTAGGGAATGGAACTAGGTATGAAAATATCTCAGTACAGGGAGCTATCAAATAAATGACACAGGTAATTCACATTATAGAATTCAGATCAGGGAAAGATACTACCTACCTCAAGATTTCATAGAACAGGGAAGGATGTTTATATTATGCCTTAAAATTAATGGTTTTCAAAGTACTTCATTCTTAAAAAAGTATACAACCTCAAACAGTGTGAACATATATCAATGACACCGTATACCATGTATATTGCCCAGCCATAGTTTAACCATTGAGTGCGTCAACAATTTATCACCAATATTAATAAATAAGAAGTTCTATAGATGAAAATACTCCTTGTGAAACCGAGCAGGACCCTGGGGGGCCCTCCTGGGTACAAATGCCTTTCCTTGTCCACAGTTTCTTGTCTGTAAGAAAGAGGTTTCAGCCTCCCAGACCATCCCTGAGTTTCAAAAGGTCAGATTCAAATGGTTTCTAAATAGGAAGTAAGGGAATGCAAAAACAAAAGAGGAGCATTCAAGAAACAATAGTGCAAAGATTAAAGCAGCATCCTGGTTCCTCCTCAAGGAATACAAATAACAATATCTTTGAGTTCTCCTGCAGGAACTAAGGCCCCGCCCAGGTGGAGGATGGTAACTTCAGGCTGAGCACAAGATTCCTGGAACACCTCCCTGTTACACCGACCAATCAGAAGAAAGTCACACACTGCAGCCCTCAGCCCAAATTGTGCCTATAAAATAACGCTTCCCTGAAAACCATCAGGGAGGTCGTGTCTTTTGAGCACGAACTTGCTTGGCCCTGCAATAAACCTTTCTCTGCTCCAAACTCTGGTGTTTCAGTTTATTTGCCCCACTGTGCGTTAGACACACAAACTTGGATTTGGCAGCACTCTGCAGTTCTTTTTCACATGCAAACTCTAAGGATCAATTTAAAGCAAGGACAACAATAACAACAAAAATAGCTAGAGCAAAAGGACATTAGCACACTAACTTAGAATTCAGTGTAAACTTACTTATACTAGGCACATGTGAAAAGTTTAGGGTCATGTAAGGCTCTGAGGTATCCGGCAGTTATCCAAGGTAAACTGCATCACTAACGCACTAATGACAACATGATTAATTACATAAATGAAGTTTACTAAAACAAGGTTAATGTTCATCTCTACAGTAGCCACTGGGAAGGTGGAGCAGCCTCACTTTCACTCAATTAGCAACATTTGCTCAGGGCTGTTTGTATTTCATTTGCCATTTTTTCCCTCCCCCTGAATTTCCTACTGATTTTGGAAGGTATGCTAGGGATGGAGGATGTGGGGATTAGGGGCTAAGGAGGAACACCTGGAATGGTAGAAAAGGTGAAAAATAGACTCATATGCAACACATAGTCATTAAAAGTAAATTTAAAGATGTCCCTTAAAGAATATTTTCATTCAGCAAGTGTCTTCCATTGGCTTCCATAAGTGTACTCAAAATGCTCTGAACTTAGCCCAGCCCATAGTCCTTTCTGAAAAAAATAGCTGGAGTGAATTCTTAAACACTGATGAACATGTTGTAGGACCTCAAAAGATATCATCTGCTCATTACACTTCTTCCTTCCTGCCACATTCACATCATCCCCCTAAGGCAGGCTTACCACGTGTGTGGCCACATACAATGTTACTGCTGTGGCCACAACTGATGTACCATGGATGGGCCCTATTGGCCTCTTCCCATGGCAGAAGTGTTCCTCCAGAACTAGTGACCTGAGCTGTGGAAGCAATTCCATGGTTATCTTATGGAAAGCCTTATTTATATTAAGCAGCTACATAATTGACTCTGAGTTTTAGTCCTTTCAAATGTAGTCTTTACCTTTCCAATTTAGTCTGATACAAAGGACACAAAATTCCCTCTGAAGTTTTAATTAATGAATCTAGACCCTTCAAAATGTTGGTGTGTAGGTGTGAATAGTTTTTAAGGTTTACAGAGAGGGCAGAAATGCTTAAAATGTTTTAGAAGAAAAATCAAAACAACAAATGATAGCAGGTCTCTGTGCAATAACTAAAACCATAAAATGCAGTATGCTTTTGTAGACAGAATGGAAATATGAAATACTAGTTCTTGAATTAACCTTCTCAAACCTCACATTATCCACGCTTTCCCTTTCTTCATGACAATTTGATCTTTTACAAACCGTCTAGCTCTAATCTCCCAGAAACCTGATAAAAATGAGAATTACTAGAAAAATTTACCTATGGTAAAAATGAGCCTTGACTGCTACACTGAATCGGGACTGGGAATGAATACCTGATAGGAAGCCTATTGTTGGATTTCCCTGAGTATGGTGACTATTTTCACTGGGCAGGTCCCTTGTGGAAACCCTAGAAGCTGTCCCTCTACAGCTCCAATAGATATTCCTACAGGGAAGGAAGCTTTCAAACCAGGGTGCTTCCTCTCCCTGTGTCCTTTTGAGCTTCTCTGCTTGCTCCTGAGCTGTTGGCCAGCTGAAAGGACTGCCTCAGTGGAGCCCCAGAGGCTGCCCTGCTGGCAGTCTTTTATTCCTCCTGGTCCTAGCTCTTTCTGAGTAAGCTGGCGCCAGCATTGGCCAATGGTGGTCTTGTGAGTCTGGTTGTTTAGGAGAGTCTAAAAAGACTCCAAGTGGGCAATACATCACCCAAGTCATACTAACAGAAAAAAAAAAAAAATCTGGGTTTTGTCATAATAAAAAAGAAAAGTTTGCAATTTTCAAAATGGACAATTTTTTTAAAATGTTAATAATAATATATAAAACCCCTTGTATTCCACCTACAAGACCTGTGTAATGCTGTTGGTAGCCATAGTCATTGTTTAAGGTTACATATTAAATAATATAAAAATGCAGTGTTCATACAGCTGCAGAGAAGAGCAAAGGATTAACATAAATATTCAAAACTCTAAAACAGCCAAGGTAAGCCAGGAAACAAATATGAAATTCATAAGTTTTTTTCTTGTGTGTGCAACAAAAGTTTGTGATATTGGTTTTTAAATTATAGATTATAGTTCTTTAAACAAAATAAAAATCCTTTTATATTTCATAAGGCAATTGCTGTGGACTAGGTAATAGAAATCACGCTAATAAGAGGGTTTTATCACACATCCACATATTCACTTTCACACACAAACTACATACACAAAGAGCAAGTTATATATCACATTATTATAACACAAATTAATGAATGTACCTAAAAATATGATGTAGAGATGAAGTTTTATATAGAATATATATTATTTTTCACATGATAAAACCATCTATAGCATTTCCATTCTTATAAAAGCACTAAGGTAAAATGCTTTCCCCAAAGAAATGGTGTTATGTGACATCATACTCATTTCTTATATTTTCTTGAATCAGAATATGATGGTGATACTAATGTTTCTGTCAGGATGACTCTTACCATATATACAGTGTGTATGTTCATCCTTGAGGTTCATAATATATTGAAATTGTTTGAGTCTCTAATTCCAAGGGACTGGAACCATAATAAAAAAGTTTCTGTTCCAACCTACACTGCCTGTGGGCATCTTGGCATGTCTGTATACATTTACTGATTCAATATTATACTAGTCACTTGAAAACATTTTTATTGGTGTAATGTTATTCATAAAACTGAGAAAATAAAACACATCACTCATCTGTAAAATGGAAATTAGAAATCTACTTTTGCCTATCAATATGAAGATTAAATGCAATAATGTAAACCATAGGACATAGTCACTGAATTAATATCTCTTCTCTATATTCACCCATATATATTTACTTTTATACCTTAAGGAAAAGGGAAATGTTTGCACACAAGCTAATCTTACTCAAATATTCATTTTGTATAAATTAAATATTTGGTCACAATATTTGTTGTGGTAAAATATGCATCTAATATTATTTAAGTGAAAAACATGTAAGTGTTACTGCACTATCTTATGGAGTAGCTGAGAGCAAAGATGACAATACATGTCAATGTTTTATGTGAATTTTAAGACATTCTCCATAGTATTAACAATACTCCTCCTCTTCACTATGTGTCAAACCAATGTTGCCTGTGATAGGATGGATAAATTAAACTTAATTCAAGGATTCAATATTGTAGACTCACCTTCAAAAGGTTAAGATTTTTGGTTTCCATTATTAACTTTCTTTCATTTCTTAAATTATTCAAAATGGGACAAGGAAGGGACTCTTCAAGAAATGGCAATAATCAGATACAAATCCTTCATTAAGTTGACAAATTGGGAAAACGTTTGAGAAGTGTCTGTTTGGTCCAAGAAATAATTATTTATGTAAACTCATTGTTAAGTGGAACTCAGGCTCAGATAAAGGTTTTCTGGTTAAACATCATTGACATATATTTTAATCTAAGGGAGAAAATATGTGTTATGCTTTATGTGATATAACAAATTACATCCAACATATAGTCCTGCACTACATGCAAAACCCTTTAAAAGCCTGGCAAGAGTCTTGTGTGAAGCCTCATATATATGACTTGTGCCTTCTCCTATTTTTTTCTATCTTATATATTTTCAAAGTTCTTCCTGGTAACTTTACAAAGAGCTTTGCAAAGTTCTTTCATGTGTAAATAATTACCAAAATGTCACATAATGCACATTCTCCACATTCGGAAAATGAGCTAGTAATTGTCAAAAAGAGGACCTGAACACCAGTGTTTTTATTTCATTTTCAGTGCTTCACTTATGGGGAATTTTAGATTTGTAATTCAGTCAAATGTAAGTATACACGTTTATATATATATAATTAATAGTATAGGCTTTAGGGAAAATAAATTCTAGAGTGACTGAAAATACTATTTATTGGGAAAATGATTATCATGTGAAACTGAAGCATATCTACATATCTGGCCAGGTCAAAACCTCAAACTTTTAATGGAAATACAGACAGAACACTGATCATTCCTTTCTGCTACTCATCCAAATTTGAATGTACAATATTAAGGAATAAAACAAAATGAAGCTGACTGCTAATTAGATGCCTCTGAATTCTTGATTTAGTCACACCTGCAACTTTTACTTTGAACATAGAACCATGATAAAGTGTACTTCATAAAAAAATTAAAAATTCATATCCTGCTCAAAATAGGTTATAGGTTTCAATGGGTCTAAAATGAAAAGAATATTTACTGCTAAGAAGGGGGAGAAACCAAGAACTCTTGGATATTGGTTACAGAAATAGATCCAAGTTGGCCAGGAGTCTGACAGGCATAGGAAAACTGGGAACAAGAACCCTTCATACAAAGGAAGGACCATGAGTTGAGTTGTGGTTGATTGCTGGCTTGGGATTCAGGATGTATGAAGCTGTAGAAATGAGCAGAGACAGCCAACCACCAGATATGGGTGGAGCCGTCCACAGCACAACGTATAACCTAGAGTGTTCCCAATATTTCCCTGCAACATGAGCCAGTAGTACCCAGCATCAGAATTAATTGCAGATTGGGGCCCTGGTGGAAGGTTTGGAATGGGTCAAGTAAGGAGTTGGGCAAGGGGGGATGGGAAGACTCTTCCACTTAATATGAGCCTATGAAAAAACAAGAAGTAGCTTCTGGTTAATTCAAAAAGGATTTATGTGGATAAGATTAGCTTCAAGGAGCTAGCCTGTTGAATCTCTTTGAGTAATGATAGTGATAGAGGAAGTCTTTGACCACTGTTTTTAAAGTAATCATCCTCAGGGTATTTAGAACTTTTAGATCCTGTCACCATAGATTGATTCTTCTAGGATCTTAAGATTAGTTTGAAAAAATTACTTGTTTTCTTTTTTGTCTTCTTTTGTGTAAGGAATAGTCTATGGTTTTATACATGCCAACCACTTTTAAATATCTTTTTCAAATATCTTTCATCGAAACCAAAAGGATATTTGAGAATTATAGTAACATATCTACCCACTTTTTCAGAAAAAAATGGGTTGAGGTTGCTAAAATTTTAAAGGAGTTTCCTCATGTTCATTTCATTTGCCTTGCATAAATCTGCTTGTGTTTATAAAAGTAACTGATGTCTTGGCTTAAAAATTTGATAATATGGACTTGAAAAAACCAAACTCCTTTTAAACTGAATATTCTGTCTATTAGGGAGCGAATACACAAGCCCATAATGATAAAAGTTATGTTATGAAATAGAAGCGGTTTTATCACAAATATTTTGGTTTTGATCTCTCTACAAAGAAATATTCTCAATTATATTGATGAACGTCCATCTTAGGGAGAAAGTGTTTCAGCAGATAGAGAAAACACAGATGTAGGTCTTAGGAAAATCTGTATTTGAAATGAAATTTCTCAAATAGGTGATTTCCAGGCTATGTCTACATGACAGAAAAGAAAAAAAAAATCCACAGATAAGGAAAAGTCCAATTAGCATTCAAATTTAAAAAAAATAAATATCCAGGTGGTCCTACTAAATAACTGAGGCCTAAAAATCTTTGAGGGTGAATAATTGACAGCTCGTTTTCTTCACTGTCTTAGAGGTGGGAATGTGTTTTGGTGACTCTCATTGGGAGGCCACTGCGATAAGAGTCACCCCATTGTGATAAAGTCAGCAGTGGCTTGGTTGGAAATACCCTCAGGAGACAAACTCTTCTCAGAGACTCAATATTAATAGGAATGGAAATTTGGCAACTGTGTGAGGGTGGAAGGATCAGTTCTTCCCCAAATGTCTGGGGTGTAACTGCAACTCCTTCTTTACCTGCAATAAAACTCTGAAAAGTAGTAGAATCTATAAGTGCTGAATGATGATGTAACTTGAAGTGACATCATACTCACTGGCATTTAACTATTTATGTTTTGTTTGATTGGATGTTCTATCTATGTCCATTTATGAATGCCTTTCATTCAAGTAGTACTGATAAAGTGATCAGAGATGAAGTTAAATGTACTGATGATGAAGTCACTTGTTAAGAGAAGTGAAGTCCAGTGGTTGGAGGAGATATCTGTCCTCAGGGAAAGTTAATTTGAGCCCAAGTTCCACTACCTACTAGCTGTGTGACATTGGGCAAGCCCCTCAACCACTCTGCTTTTACATTTATAAATGGGAACAGAAATAGTACTTACTTCATTGGGCTCTAAGGACTAAATAAATAATGGGTACAACATGCTCAGTGCAGTGTCTGGTTCCTTGAGGATTCCCAACAAATATTATTCATTAGTACCCTATCTGGAAATAGGTGGCTTCCAATTCAGAGCAAAAATGTAACCCTGAATAGAAGATAACCTGGAAGATATAGCTATGGTCATTGATAAAGTGGGAGAACATCTAGGACACATTGTGTGCCCATTATAGAGTTGACTACACTGTTTCCTCCTTGAGTGGCCATTGAAATTGGACTATATTTTTTCCTATACTTTCTATATTGATATGTAATATAGTCCTTTACTGTAAGTGAAAATGGAGTTATAAAATCCTGTAACTGCTGATTTAGGGTTAAAAAAATAAAAGTTATTTAAAAGAGAATATCCCTTAGAATAAGTAGATATATTCCTGTGATTGCTAAAAATTTTCCTACAAGTATATGGAAATTTTCAAGTATAATAAATATAGTACATATACTTACATTGTTTGTATTACTTAATTACTCAGCACAATCTTATTTGAAAACACGCACAGATAAAGCCACAGGGACACAAAACACATAGATCAATGAAAAGACAAAGCAACTTAATTAAGGACCATCTAATTTGTGAATTGCATAAATTTTAACATGATATTTACTAGCAAAATATAGTTCCAGTTAAAAAATATTCTTTTTTAAATTTTAAGTTGGACTTAATCATAATGCTTTCAAGCACAAGTTTTTATTGGAAACTTAGTTGTAACTAAGCAACCATTACAAATTTTAGATAACTAGATTACTTCTCTGAGGATGTCACTAGGTTTATAATTACTGGCTTCAACTCCATTTAGCTATATTCTTCAATGAATTTTACCACTGGTGGTACAAAATTATCTGCATAAGTTACCTATGTATATTCACTTTCTAGCATATAGGTAGCATTTATGCATAATACATCTTAGGTAAAAATATCAAACCCTTCCTCTGTCACTCCATCTTCACCCCCACAATGCCTCTTAAAGTTTTTTAAATTAACTGAAACTTAAGCAAAGGTTATATATTCTAACTATTTAGATAAAGAGTAAAATTCTCATTCATCATCCTTATGCCCTCAATAATTGGCTTGACTGACTTTTTCACTTAATTACTATTTTTTTAATGAACCAAAGATACTAACCAATGCGTTGCTATCATATAAAATCAACCATAAGGTGTTTAAAAAGTGCAGTGTAGTGCCACTTGATTTTTATTACACTTTGAAAGGCAAATGAAGTAAATCAAGAAGAAACAAATCCAAATGTAGTGCTGAAGTGAGGTCCAGCCTTTCAAACTGGCTTCCTATTAATCACAGGGCTGACCTTTTCATTAAGGGGCAGTTGTTGGAGTCATTGACACGGTTACAGCATTCACATGTGTGAACTGTACTCTGTGGTATTCATGTTCTGGGGAAGGCACAGTGAAATTAGATTCTCTCCCTGTAGGGGGTAGACATTGACCGCTATTCAATACCAACAATTGTCGGTTAAAGTATTTCATGAAGGATGACTTTTAAACTGTGTTTACTCCGCCATCAGTAATGTCAAATGCAATTCTTAAAGAAATATACTGAACTAGCAGTAATTAATTAAACCTCTCATAGCAGCAACTTTATCCAAGCTAAATCATTTCTGAATATACACAAAGGAGTCATCAGGATTCTACCGTCATGGCTAAACCATCAATTTCAATGTGTCCATCTATAATAGTTAGAAAACAAAAACAAAACATCAGCCAGTGGGGAATTATTTAAACAATGCAACAGTATTTTATCTAATTTCACCTATGTAGCCTATATATGTGAATCGTCTTTTGGGATGACAATGCATTCCAGACTAATTTTTCAAATAAAAATTGCCTAAATTAAGGAAAAAAGATAAAACCTCAAAAGGCTACAAACAGATACGATGTGCTGACAGTTTTTATTGCATTCTCTTTTAACATGATCATCTTTGTGCAATATTTGAAGGATTGAATTTGGGAATCATAACTGGAATCTTTGTCAGGGCATATGTCCCATGTGCTTATTTCCTACATGGAATATCATGCATTCGAACAGCAAACACATTCTTTCACATTGGCTGACATTCCACCTGAAAAGGTCCACCACAGTTAGCTTGTTAACACAATTCAGGATATATGGTGTAGTAGTTAAAAGACTCCCCATAGCCAAGTAAAAATCAGAGTAGGGGGCTCAAGGAACAGGGCTGTACTTAGATCAAATCTGAGCTTCAAGTTCAAACATAGTTTAATGGTGAATCTAAAGTTGTAAATGCAAAGTAAACGCAATGTGAAGGCTGCTTGAAACCAAGCATGAAAGACCAAAAAGTCAAAACTGAGATTTCCTACATCTGGTTTTAATCTTTTCTTATGCTATTAGACAAATGACCTTTTGTTTTGTTTTGTTTGTTTTAAAAATTCATTATCATTGTCATGGCTACTCCAACCTAATACTGTTTTTAGAATTTTTAAGATCACTTCTTTGGTAAGGGACTGAGCTATAGAACAGATTTAAGCAAAAATTATAAGCACTTTTCCCCCATTAAAGTATGATTAGTGATGTAACAGTACAGTTATGTGTAAAAGTTGAAATCCATTTTCAGGAAGAGTATGTGCTTCCTAAAGAATTTTTTTTGCTATTCTCAGAACTGTGAGAAAACACTTGCCACCATCATTTTTTGACAGAAATAAAGGACATTTCACCCAGAAAGAGTGGGTAATATGCTAGGCTACAGGACTGAATTAGCAATATTATTAGCACCACATTTTAGTTCCGAGACCTTCTGAATGAGCAAGTTACTCGTGGAGTCTAAGCTTCAGTGACAGTGCCAAGGCACTGGTGAAAAACGAAACCAGAGGAAATCCACAGGGTTATCAACACAGGTTTTATGCTAGTTCATTTTTTGCACAGTCTTTAGAGGATTCCCTGAGAGTAAGCATCCTTAACTAATTCCCAAGAAAAAGAAGGAAAGATAAATTTTCCACTTACTGCATTTGCTGTCCTTTGTCCACACGTTGAAGTTAAAGGGTGGTTCTGCTGTTCTTACCTAGCTCCAGGTTGCCCTCCAGATTAGGCATAACTGTGAGCGGCAAGAAGCATGTTGACTTTGTAACTGTACGAGGAACAGCCCATCGCACTGCTGCTGAAGAGCCAGTCAGGACAAAGTGCTAAACTTCAGCCTGAGAGAGCACAACATCTATTACCCCTGAGGCTCTACCATTTCACCTACACCTGGGCGGATCTATCAAGCTTCATCTGTATTAGAGCTATTTGACTCTGTGGTTTAAGAGGAGGAGAAAAAAAAAAAAAGAGGCTTGCCGTTGTCACACTTGTTTCCTATTAAAGAGCCTTATGGTGGATTGAGTAATTGTGTACGAAGGTAGTCTGGCTGGCAGATGTGTGCAGCCCCAGCGGAGCACTAGATTCAAGGCAGATGGGTTGTACCAGGGCGCAAACAACATTGAGAGAGAGAGAGGCGTGATTAAAACAGCAGGCCTCTATTTTATAGTGCTGGAAGTGGGGTAGCATTAAAGCTCCTGGGAATCGGAGTTCCCCAAATGGCACTGCTCCATAGCATGGTAAACAATAAATTCAATAAAAAAGAAAGATGTTCAAGCAACGAAAGTTATAGAGATATTTATAATATTCACTTTAACTATTAACGAAGGATTAAATGAAGCACCCTTCCCCCCACACCCTAACTGAACTTAATTAAAACTACTCAATCATGGGTCGTAGTGGGTTATTGATAGTGTTAAGGTAATGGCTTTGAAACAGATCCCTCATTCTGCTACATAAGCCATGGTTATCTTTTTAATCTGAACTAAATTGCTTTAAGGAGATTTACACTGTCAGACAGATTGACATTCTACAAGTGGGCATTTTTTAAAGATGTGACTGAAGCCAGTTGTTAGAAAAATGTCCTCTTGCAGGTGTGATACATACCACATATTATCTCAGGCAACTTAACCCATGGAAACTTTAGGACTTTCTTGTTTTTTTCAATTAATTAATTAACTTTTTTTTTTTCTTTTTTGGCTTCACTGGGTCTTCATTGTTGTGCGTGGGCTTTCTCTAGTTGCAGCGAGCTGGGGCTACTCTTTATTGCGGTGTGTGGGCTTCTCCTTGCGGTGGCTTCTCGTTGCAGAGCATGGGCTCTAGGTGCACAGGCTTCAGTAGTTGCGGCACGTGGGCTCAGTAGTTGTGGCTTGCAGGCTCTAGAGTGCAGGCTCAGCAGTTGTGGTGCACAGGCTTCGTTGCTCCACGGCATGTGGGATCTTCCTGGACCAGGGCTCGAACCCGTGTCCCCTGTATTGGCAGGTGGGTTCTTTTTTTTTTCCCACACACACTGTATTTTATTTTTACAAGAGATAAATAAACGGACACCAAGCATTGTAAATGGATGACCACAGCAAAAGCAACAATGATTGCAATTATGAAACACACTCACACTATGTCATAATATTGACATTCAGTCCAGTAATCCTCCACTGTAACAGCTCCTTTACTTTGCAGTGAAAATTGATTTGTATATCTTTTGCCTCTGAGTCCTTGTGGGATTTTTTTTTAATTCAAACAGAAAGACACAAAACTTATAATAATCCTCATCAGTTCATTCAGTCCCATGTAAGCAGGTGGGTTCTTAACCACTGCGCCACCAGGGAAGTCCCGAAACTTTAGGGCTTTCTATGTTACCACTCTTTGAGGATAAAAAATGTATAAGTAACTAAAATAAATATAATTAACTTTCACAGATCTGAACAGTTTGACCTATTTTCTTATACTGTTGAGAGCTACTTTCCTATATCATATATTGCATAACTATTATTATTAATAATGATGATGGTGATAATTGAACAGTTACTACAGGCCAGAAACCATGCAAAGAACTCTCCACGCATCATCTCTTCTGTCCTACAAGGACACCTTTTTAAAAATTTTTTAACAGATGAGGAAAAGAGTTGGAGAGGTTACTCTATCCAAGGTCACACATTTCTTATGATTTGGAAGCAGGATTCCATTGGATTGGACTCTAGAATCCTCACTCTTCACTATGTTGGACAGTCTCTATGCAGAATAATGTTTATCCTGCACAAAATAAAATGATTATTATTGATTTCTTTTACAGGAAAATTGAAAATAAACTCTTATTTCTCTGGGTAGTTATAATTTAGAATTAAATACTCTAGCTTTGTGTGTCCAAATGAATAATAGAAATATCACCCAGCCCACTGATAGAAGTTCTGCTAATGGTTTTAAGGATCAATGAAGTTAAGAATTGCCTAAAGGACTTCCCTGGTGGCGCAGTGGTTAAGAATCCTCCTACCAATGCAGGGAACACGAGTTCGAGCCCTGGTCCAGGAAGATCCCACATGCCGCAGAGCAACTAAGCCCGTGTGCCACAACTACTGAAGCCTACGCTCTAGAGCTCGTGAGCCACAACTGCTGAAGCCACGTGCCACAACTACTGAAGCCCAGGCGCTTAGAGCCCGTGCTCCGCAACAAGAGAAGCCATCGCAATGAGAAGCCCGTGCACCGCAACGTAGAGTAGCCCCGGCTCGATGCAACTAGAGAAAGCCCGCGCGCATCAACGAAGACCCAACGCAGCCAAAGATAAATAAATAAATTTATTTAAAAAAAAAAAGAATTGCCTAAGAACATATAGTCTACAAATACTTTACTGGCATTTTAAAATAATTAAAATCACTTGAGCAAATGTCTCTTAGTGTCTCAAATTGGTTTATAGCAAATCAGTGGAAGAAGGAAAAGGATTGAAAATTAAGAATTTCAATAAATAAATAGATAAAATTTTAATTCTCTATCATTCCATCCAAAACAAGAGAATAAGAATAAATATGCTTCAAAATGCAAGAATAAATTTGAGGAAAGTATTAAAAGATGATGGAGAAATATATGGTGTGGTAAAAATGGGGAGAGAGTACTGAGAAAATGATAAAAACAAACAAAGAGTTGAGATAATAATACTGGAGAAAAAACAGGCTGTGATTTAAATGTAACCCAAGGGGCCAGTGCAACTTGAAGAGGCCTAAATGCTTCACAACTACTGTTTGTGTATTGCTGCAATATGAGGAGAGGGCCTTTTAAACAATGTCTGGTCATTTTAGAGTGTGTGTTTGTGTGTGAGTGTGTGTATATATGTAAGAGGGTTTGGACATCTTAAAGACATTACAAGCATACATGGATATTCAAGTAACAGAAAATAAACTGGTAAAGTACAGAATTATCTGTAGAAATAGTGTATAGAAGAGCAATTAATCTTAATTTTCTTTAACTGGATTTCAGTAAATTAGATTAAAGTTTATCTGTGATGACCTGAAATCTCTTTCATGAACTTCAGCCAAAGGTTAGGATTTTCAGATTTCAAAATTTTTCATTGGAAAAACAAACAAAACTTCTACATTTTCATGGTTTCATATAAAATGTCATGAATATTTTCACAATGATTTTTTTTCTATATGGCTAAAAATGGGACATACTGGAAATGTCTCAGGAAACAATGTCCTGAGGAGTTTCCAGTCTAACTTATACACCAAAGTTTGGGTATGATTTGGAGAAGCATACATAGTTTACTTTGATTTATTTCTAGGTTTTTTTTTTCCACAACCCATCACATAAGCCTGTTCTCAAGAGAGTCCTTAATATTAATACCAAATGTTATCTAACTTATGAACAAATGATCCAATGCTTGCTATTTTTTGTTTCTTTTTTTTTCCATTGGGTTTATCACCATCCCATCTACACACAATCCTCACTTTAGTTACCTCTCTGATAGTGACTATGGTTGTGATATCTGTGAAGTTGTTATTAATAAGATTCATTCAATAAATTCCAAATGTGATCTGCCATTTCCAATTCAATATCAAAATATTTTTTTAAAAACTAGGTATAAATTTTTCTGTTTGATATATTCAACCATTTAAAATATTTGAATTGAATTGTCATTGAAACCAATTCATGGCTTTTTTAATTATCTTGTTCAAGATTTGATTCTTTTTTTAAACATGTGTCTCACCTGGATCAAGATTTTAAAGCACAAATGGTAAATAATCTGAGTTCCAAAATGCTTATTTCTGAGTTTAAGGTAATTAAAAAAACCCTTGTGCTGATTCCTAGCAGCTAGTCGGAATTTCTGAAAAAACTGCTTCAACTCTAAAATGTAAATACACTTTATATGAATGTTTTCAAAAATATTTCATATCCTTCTATTTTTCTACCCCATGATTTCAATATTGGGCCTTGTTAACCTAAGAAGATAAAACACATGGAGCTCATTAAAGCACAGGATCCACACTGTCTCTTCTACACAGAAGTGTTTTTTTTTTTTCCCAGTGTGGTTTAGGTGGGTGCAATTATATGTAAGGCAAAGATGGTACAGAAAGTTTTATGTTTTTGTTGATTCATCAGCTCTAGAAGATGAGAAAGGTGGGTTTTTTTTTTTTTTTGGTTTTTGCTAACTCATCAATTCTAAAATATGTCATGTATTAGGCAGGAAAAGAAGTGTATGTCTCAAACCATTAGTATTCTATTAACTTTATACCATTATTATAATGGTATAGAATAAAATATCAGTAGGATAGGATGCATAGAATTAGAGCAGAGGAAATGTTTCTATGAGCAGATGTGAAAAAAGTATATGGTGGTTTGTCAATTGGATGTGAATAATCAAGAATTCAATAAATAATTGGGGGCAGCTCTTTTTATGAGATGAGGCATGATTTGTAGAATTCTATGACACAAAGTATTTCCAACACTAGTCATCTTCTTCCTCTTAGATCTTAAAATATCTTCCTTAAAATATGCTTCTGACCAAGGTCAAGAACAGTCCCACCAAAAATTCTACTGTAGTAAAAATGCTGGTGATCTAGAGGGAGGGTAAAATTTACTCTCCAGAGTATTTTCTTAATTTGTTCTCTTTCTTTTGGTTTAATTCAGGACGTTTGCTAGTTGTTACTGTCAGGCTGGTATAATACCTTCTTCAAAGGACAGAAGAGTTTTCTTGGGGAATATAAATAGTCTGGGGTGTCAAAAATGGTACAAGACTCATCACATTGGCTGAAGATCTATACAATAAATCCCCTAAGGAGGTGAAACCAAGGAAAGTTATTCTGGAAAAAACATACACCTGGGTAAGGGCAAAATTAGGCAAAGATTGGAAGTAGCGAACAGAAGGGCAGAAGGAAATTTAAATTAAAGGAAAGAGATATAAAAAAGTTGTTCTACCAACCCTATAATTTTACTTAGGCTAATGCTAGAAAATATGCAAGTTAATTGGAGAATATTTGTGATTTGGTTAATCCAAATGCTAAAAAATCTAGAATAAAAAATGATAAGTTTTACCATTCTTCAAGATTTCTCAGGCAATTTTTATTTCAGCTAAACAAATAATAGATATTTCTTATAAGCTATCACGGATTAGACTTTATAAAGAAGCAAAGCAAGACCTAGCATCTGACCCCAAGGCATTTTACAAACTATTGGGGATGAAAATATACACACACAATAAATTAAATGACATTTTATGATCAGAAAGAACGATACAGACAATAAATTTAACACACGGTCAGAAAAATGAGAGCTCAGTGTGCGTTGCGTGAATGCTGAAGTAGGCAAGGATATTGCGCAGTTCAGAAATGATGACAAAAACAGTCTGTCAAATAGAGGGTTTGAATTGGGGAATCAAGGAGAATGTCTGCGAGGGGCAAGATTGTGTAGAGCAAAGAAACATTGTTGGAAGTTTTCTGGTAAGTGCCTGGCATGATAAATATGTCTTGGAGGGCTTCCCTGGTGGCGCAGTGGTTGAGAGTCCGCCTGCCGATGCAGGGGATACGGGTTCGTGCCCCGGTCTGGGAAGATCCCACATGCCGTGGAGCGGCTGGGCCCGTGAGCCATGGCCGCTGAGTCTGCGCGTCCGGAGCCTGTGCTCCACAACAGGAGAGGCCACAACAGTGAGAGGCCCGCGTATCGCAAAAAAAAAAAAAAAAAAAAAAAGTTTTGGAAAGATTAATTGGAAGGCATTAGAAAAAGGCAAGAGAGCCTTTGAGTCTGCTGCAATAACTCAGGCACTGACCTACATTTCTCATTCGATCATCACTTTTCTGAGTAGGACTATCCCTGCAGACTGACATACTCTAGTCCTCCTTACATTCCATTCCCATTTCTACCCCTATGTTCATGCCATGTGCTTGTGGTTCAGTGGAAAGTGCTGAAATTTAAAAAACTCTTTGACTTAAATCCCTATTCCATTATTTAATAGTAACTTAACTTCCCCAAAGCTCATCCAAAAAAAAAAAAAAAAAAAAGGATTTCCAAGCCCTGTGTGTAAATGTTAAGTATGATGAGATCACTAACTGGAGCTTAATGCAATGGAAAGAATATAAAATTAACATGGTTAATCAATTCCCTTGTCTGCATCCTCAATTTCTAACATCATGAACGGATTCTACTACAGATATCACAAATATTTTTCAAATGTTTGTATATATTAGTATTTCTCAAAGTATTTCTCAGAAACATAGAAAACCTATTGACTTTAATTTTTTAGGACTAACAAATGGACTTGCTTAGTGATAATAGTATTAAAAAAAAACCCACTAGAATTCAAAAGAAATTTCAAAGCTAGAAGCAACAAAACTTTGTAACTAATTAGAGATGAAGGAAGAGACTGAGTGAAAATTAACCCTGCAAATAACAGTGGGTTAAACAAAATCAATATTTATTCAATATTTCTTCTTTGCCAAAAATAAGAGAAATCCAGAAATAGCATTCCAAGTTACATGGCATCATTTTTCAAACAATTTGACTACCCAGAATCTTTCTTTTTGCTCTCTCATTCTTGGCTAATAGATTTCATTTTCAAGGTCAGAAAATACCTGCTGGAATTCTAATCATTGTTTTTGGTGGTGACCTGAAGGAAGGTAGGAAGGGTAAAAAAAGGACCCATACCTTTTAAAGGTATGTTTGGCCCCTTTTAAAGGGTAAATCCAGAAGGGCCCACCCTGCAAACTTTGCTTATATAGTGGCTTCACAGCTGTGAGGAAAGGTTTCTGTAGTCATTTCAACTACCTGGAGTATATATCAGGAGTCTATTACTGAGAATAGCAGGTGAATACTTTAAATGGGAAACTGAAATCTCTTCCTTACCAACTGAATTAAGGAATGGTATTTTGAAAAAGCAGAAATATTCAGGGAAGAACCACTTTAAGACTTTAAAAATGACTGAATGAGGGCCTCCCTGGTGGCGCAGTGGTTGGGAGTCCGCCTGCCGATGCAGGGGACGCGGGTTCGTGCCCTGGTCCAGGAGGATCCCACGTGCCGCGGAGCGGCTGGGCCCGTGAGCCATGGCCGCTGGGCCTGCGCGTCCGGAGCCTGTGCTCCGCAACGGGAGAGGCCGCAACAGTGGGAGGCCCGCGTGCCGAAAAAAAAAAAAAAAAAAAAAAAAAATGACTGAATGAACAGTGAATTAGAATTAGGATGTTATATTTATGAAGTTGCTGAAAAAGAAGTGAGCAAGTCATCTATGTAGTGAGCAAGTAGTAAAGCAAATTAAGAATATCTAGTTAATGAAACTAGATCAATCAAGTCAAGGAATTTCCAGACTCAATTTAGAACTGTATCCTTTTAATAATACTCTACACAAATTATATAACTAGACATTTTAATAATTAGATATGCTTTAATATATATACATATAGACACATATATATGTATCCACCTTTGTATATACATATATGCATATCAATATTAAACAAAATATTGATTAGATTAAATTTTAAAAATTTTAGGATTCTGTCCAATATCACCTATATGACATTTATTTGACTGTATCAATCAATTCTATAAAAAAAATCAATTTCAAAAACTTGTATTACACAACCTGGTGTTTGTTTTTAAGGAATACATTATCTAACAAGATATTTTATTAAGACACTTCTCTCAAGTATTTTGCAACTCAGAGAGCTGAAAGGTTATATTATATGATTTGCTGATATTTTCTTTTATCCTATGCATTGTTTTTCACTTTGATAATTGTGTCCTTTAATGCACAAAATTTTTAATTTTGATGTAATCCAATTTATTTATCTTTTTCTCTTGTTACCTGGGTGTTTAGTGCCATATCCAAGGAAATGCCAAATCCAATGTCATAAAGCTTTTCTCCTATGTTGTCTTCTAGGAGTTTTATAGATTTAGCCATTACATATGGGTTTTTGATCCATTGGGGTTTAATTTTTGAATATGGTTTTGGATAAGGGTTCAACTTGTTTTCTTTACATGTAGATATTTAGTTTTCCCAACACCAGTTGTTGAAAAGACTTTACTTCCCCCATTGAATGATCTTGACACCTTTGTTGAAAATCATTTGATGATATATGTGAGGGTTTATTTCTGGGTTCACCATTGGTCTATGTCTGTTTTTAAACCAGTATATGCTGTTTTGACTACTGTGGCTTTGTAAAAGCTTTTTTTTTTTTTTTTTTTTTTTGTGGTACGCGGGCCTCTCACTGCTGTGGCCTCTCCCATTGCGGAGCACAGGCTCCGGACACGCAGGCTCAGCGGCCATGGCTCACGGGCCCAGCCGCTCCACGGCATGTGGGATCTTCCCGGACCGGGGCACGAACCCACACCCCCTGCATCGGCAGGCGGACCACTGCGCCACCAGGGAAGCCCTGTAAAAGCTTTTAAAAGTAGAAAATGTGAGACCACCAACTTTGTTCTTTTACAGGATTGTTTTGGTATCTAAAGCCCCTTGAAATTCCATATGAATTTTAGGATTGATTTTTTTATTGCTGCAAAAAATCATTGGAATTTTGATACAGATTGCATAAGATCTGTCAATTGCTTTGGGCAGTATTGACATATTAACAATATTAAGTTTTCTAAACCATGAACTTAAAATGGGTTTCCATTTATCAGTGTCTAATTTCTTTCAGCAACGTTTTGTAGCTTTCAGCATCCAAATATTTTGTCTTCTTGCTGAAGTTTATTCCTAAATATTTTCTTTTGATGTTATTATAAATTAAATGGGAAAATATGTTTTTAAGAGTAATTATTACAGAAGTTGTTGAAGACCCTGATATTCTCTCTTCTTCTCAGTCCTATACTCCTCTTCTCTTACCAAAATCAATACTTATGATGAATTTGGTATTTGTAGCCTTAAAATGCAATAGTATTAATTTATTAATTATATACATTGGGTTTTGAAGTTTACTTGTTAATACTCAGTATTGCACTTTCCAGATTTATTGATGTTGATATGAATACATTGAGTTCATTATTTAATCACTGTTATAAAGTTTCACATGTGACTCATATAATTTATATATTCATTTTTGTATTAGTATTTATTTAAATTTTTCCAGTTTTTGACTCTTGTAACTGAGTGCTTACTTTGTGTCAGCTTTTTTAGCACTTGTAATGGGCTGGATAGGTTCCCCCAAAACTCATGTTCACCAGGAACCTCGCAATGTAAACTTATTTGGGCATAAAGCCTGAGCAATATAATGATAAGAATCTTGAAATAAGATTATCCTGAATCTAGGGTAGGTCCTAAATCCAATGACTGATGCCCTTATAAGAAGAAGAAAGGATACAGAGAGACACAGAGGAGAATGCCATGTAAAGAAAGAGGCAAAGATTAATGACGTTTTTACATGCCAGAGAATGTCAAAGATAGCTGGGAACCACCAGAAACTAGGAGAAAAGTATGGACCAGATTCTCCCTCCAAGCCTATGGAAGGAACAAATACTGACAACACCTTAATTTCGGACCTCTGGCCTCCAGAATTGTGAGGAAATACGCAATTTCTTACAACTGTGAGAAAATTTCTGTTGTTTTTAGCCACGAAGATTATTGTAACTGGTTACAGCAGCCCTAGGAAACGAATAGACTACTCTATAGGAAGTAACTCATTTATTCCTCATAACAACTCTGTGAAGCGTTACTATTCTTACCTAATCTTATAAATGAGGAAACTGAGGCTACAAGATATAAAAGTCATACAGTTGGAAAGTGATACAGACAGATAATAACACTCCAGATCATTAGAAACATGTCACCTTGCCTCTTAATCTTGGCTAATTTTAGTAATTATACAAAATATAGCTGGACCTGAGAGGACTGACAACCAAGAATGATTGCTAAAGCTCTACCTCCTACCTTATACACATTAGAAAAAGATTGATAACTGTATTTCCATGCTTCAAGAATATTTCCCTAAGCTTATATAAAGAAACTGTTTTCTGTCACCAAGGTATAAAACTTGTCACATGATTTGTGGAAATTTACTACAGCACATTTTTTTTTTTTTTTTTCCCGGTACGCGGGCCTCTCACTGTTGTGGCCTCTCCCGTTGCGGAGCACAGGCTCCGGACGCTCAGGCTCAGCAGCCATGGCCCACGGGCCCAGCCGCTCCGCGGCATGTGGGATCTTCCCGGACCGGGGCACGAACCCGTATCCCCTGCATCGGCAGGCGGACTCTCAACCACTGCGCCACCAGGGAAGCCCCTACAGCACATTTTGATGATGATTATTTAGACACTGCTTTTTAAAGAGGACTGAAAAAAAACTAAAGCAAATGCTAAAAATCTTTTAGGCAGGAAGTATCAGAGGAGTGAAAGCTGGTTTTCATTGTTCAAATAATCATTCTACAATACTTCTAACATTTCACAGTGGCATGTTACATGCACGTTATATTTATGTGACGGAAAAGTACAAGGCAGTACAACCTATTTAGTAAATCCAGATTTTCATAGAGCAATAATCAAGAACAAAATCTTTATTACAGTATGTATTTTGATCCAATCATAAACTCTTGCTAATAAATTTGTAGGAAATGCATCTAAGTTTCCTCACATGTTCACCTTAGCAATAACATGTTTATAAAAAATGAATTGTTTGTCAGTACCTTAGATTACCCATAAATCTGAGTTTTTTTCCCTCTATTTTCTTTTGCAGAAAGTCTTGATAATTCAAGTTCTTACACTCTTTAGCACTTTTAAACATGGACTGAATAGTTAGTATGTGCTAAATATTTTAGTATCAAAGCCCATGTAAATTTTATCTTGTACTCTTTTGGTGCTTAGGAAGTGAAAGTAACTTTTTCCTCCAAGGTGGTTCTTTAAATTTAGAAATCATTATGCATACTTTTACGTATCCTTCTACTTTCCCTTATTAATGAATCTCAAAAACTACCATTACGCTGCCAAAGGGCAGCGTTTAATTGGTGCTATGTACACAGCATTTCTATAAATTTTCCTTGTTCTCTCTCCTCTCTCAGCTCCTTAAATTCATTTGTAACATAGGAAAATACAGTTAGAAATATATACCTTTGTATACTCTTACACTGTCAATCAAATAATTCTCCACCACAGATTTTTTTTATTGAGTATCTACTATATGCAAATCTACTATGTTCAGTGTGGTGAATATAAGTTGAAACATTATTAACACTATTCATAAAAGAATTATATTACACTTAAATTATTAGTATATATATATTTTAAATTGTCCTTTAATTGGTTTTCTGACTTTATAAGCATATTAGGTAATATCTTTGTGTCTCTTTTTTGCTTTTCAGTGCTGATGATTATCAATCATGCTAATAGTAATATTCTTTATTTTTAGTTTTATTAAAGCACACTTATATTTATACATTGTGTTCAACGCTCTATTTTTGGTTTAATTAGTTATTGCAAAGGATCCAAAGAGGTTACTAAGAAATCATAGGCAAAGGTACAATTCATCAGTAGTAAACATCAAGAGATGATTATAATATTATAGAGAATGTATATAACAAGTTGCAAGTGCCAACAAGATTGTTCTTCATGAGAATACGTAAAGAAGTGAATAGTGACTATTACATTGGTAAAGATGAACAGAATTGTAAAATAATAATACTGCTAATAAAAGCATATTCTAAGTTACTAGCAAATGTTATTATAAAATAATGTTGGTGATTATGGAGATGCTGCATTGGTAAACATGCTTGCTTATCAGGGTGCTAAGCATGAATTGAGCTTTAAATACTGCAGAGTAAAAGCAAACAAGAAGTTTCTGAATGCCATATTAAGAAGTTAATTTTATTTTGAGTGGCAATTGGAAGCCACTTAAGGTTCCTTAGACTGGGAATCATAAAATAACATAATATTTGACAAGATATTTCCCTCTGAGAGCATCACAAGAGTTTAGAGGTAAGATGATCATAAGTTAAATTTTTTTCCCAGTAGTTTAGCCAGAGGTGGTGCTGGCTTGACCTGAGGCTCTAAGTATAACAACAGAGCAAAGGAAAATTCCAAGTAGTAGTATGATGAACAGGACTTGGTAATTATGCAAATACAGGGGACAGAGAGTACAGATACAAAGGAGGCTTGAATATAAATGGAGCCTGTTCACAACAAAACAAGAGTGACCAACTAGCCGTCTAATCATGGTGTTTATGAAAGGCCACACAGCAGAGTTGATTATGCAAAAATATAATTCTCCATAGACAAAAGAGATTCAACTTCTAAACAGAGTCATTCACTTTTCCGCATTATTTTATTGAAGCAGAAGGCAAAATACTTTTCCTAAACACTTTTTTTGCTGCTCTGTTACTTTGTGCAAACAACTGTCAGTAGGCCGAATGGCTGTCTATACCCAGAGAAAGATTACTGATGAGTAAGTGTCAGCCTGGGGAGACATAACAAGTGATGTTTTAAAGGGGTCACCTTGGGTTCCAGGGCTGCTTAAGTGTTTCTTCAATGACCTGGAAAATGGAATAGTGAATAGGCTCATCAAATTTGTAGATGAGTTCAATCTTCTGAAGAGAATAAAGACAGGGATGCTCATGGAAGACAGATTCAGTGTTCAAAATGAACTTAGCAAATTAGAAAAGCAGTGAGAAATGAACTGAACAGAGTTCAGATGGTCAAATTCAAGGTAGTGCAACAGAAGACCGAGACCCAACCTAAAAAGATGCACAACAGTGATATCTTTATGATAACAAGAGGAAAGGTGATTTGAAATAGTATTGGAAATACTCCCTATAGCAATTCCATGCCAAAAAGAGTGGGGAATGATACCTGTATGCCAGCAGGACACAGGAGAAAACACTCACCACATTCTAGTACTTTCTATGAATTAAATCTAGGGGCCAAAAATATTCACACAAAATTTTTCTATTTAGCACTTCAACAACAGTTAGATATATACTAGATAGACTTCTTTGTGTTGTTTCAATATAACATAACAAATGGAAATAATGGGAAACAAGTCTAGCTTAAAGAATTAGGATCAATCAATTTAGAAAACAAAAAGCAACTACATTCACACACACACAAAAGACTGCTGATTCTTGAATATGAAAAATTTCTTAATCACATCATTTTCAATATTAAATCATTCAACATTCATTGAAGAAAAAACAGCTAAATACCAACTATGCATGGTACTATGGTAGGTATTTGGTATGTAGTAGTGTATAAAAGAGAATCACTGACTTCCAGGAGCCTATAGCCTAAGGCAGGAGTTAGATACTAAATATCTTAGGCTTTAAATATAATATTATACGGTTCCCGTTGCAACTAGTCAACTCTGCTGTTGCAGCACAAAAGTAGCCATAGATAACACCGAAACAAGCGAGTGTGGCTGTCTTTCCATAAACATTTGTTTACAAAAGCAGGCAGTGGGCCAAATTTGGTCCATGAGCCATAGTTTATCGACCCCTGTGGCTAGTGGATACAATAGGTGTTAAACAAGTAAAATGTGATATGAATACATATAGGGTGTCACATGAGAAAATACCCAGAGATGAGCAAGAAGACTACTTGAGCATTGGTAAGGGTTAGAGTTCAGAAGGTTTCACTTAGAAACTGACATTTCAGATGAGAGCTGGAGAATGATTTATTGTTGGCTAGTCCACACCTAGGAAACAGTGAGCACAATGGCTCTGGGGCAGAAAAGTGTGCAGGTGATACCCTAGAAAAGGCCAGGCAGCAACAGATATCAGAACACCTATTGTGTACTGGCCCTGTTCTAAGTGAGGGAAATGGATGGTAAAGGAGGAAAAGTCACTACTCCAGGGTAATATATTCCAATGGAATGAGGCAGTTTAAAAAAAATTATAAGCACATAAATGACTCAAAGATTTCAGATAGTGAGAAGTGCTGTGAAGAAAATAAAACCAGTTGATATGATAGTATGATCTGGAGGGAATGGAGTCATGGAAGGAGTCAGTGAGTGTGTGGCATTTGATCTGAATGTGAAGGAGACAGCCTTGAAAACACCGGAGGATAGTTCCAGCCTGAGGAAAGAGCAAACGCCAGGTCTCAGAGGTTGGACTAAGACTGGTAGGTGGTAGGGCCAGAAAGATGGGTTAGGTGGCCAGAGTGTCTCATGGATGCTGGTGACATTTATTGTGAAAAACAAGACGAAGGGAGGAGCCAAACTAGGAGAAAATGTCATGAGTTGTATTTGCTTATAAGTTTGAGTTGCTTCTTAGGCATCTGAACCAGGATTTCCAGTATGGAGTTGAATACATGAGACTATGGCTCAGACCTTAGTAAGAGGCTAGGGATGGAAAGATAGATTTGTGAGGGAGTCATTAACACGTAGAAAATCAGTGTGCTTGGACGTAGTGGGGAACTTTAAAAAGTAAACAGAGTGGCATGAGGCAGGGCCTTGCAGACCACGTTAAACAGGTTGTATTGTAGCAAATGTAATTATGAAGCAATTGTAGGATTCCTGTCCCCACCTGCCACCCCAACAACCAGGGCCTGAGACACTTTTTCTCCTTTCTAATGCAAAGTCCCTTTTTAAAAAGTCACATGATTTTTAAGCAGGGGAGAATGACAAAATTCAAATTACAGTTGAGCTTCATTATTTGAGATCCCTCATTATTTGTAGGTTCTGTCTTTTCTACTCACTAAAGTCTATTTGTAACTCCCAAGTCAATGTTGTGGTACTTTCCTGGTCATCTGCAGACATGCACAAAGCAGTGAAAATGTGAGCCTCCAGATGTGCACTTTCTCAGCTTGAACAAGATGATGCTTTGCCTACTTATTTCAGCTCTCGTCCCATAAATAAGTGTCCTTCTTGGGGTCCATTCAGTGCCACATTTTCCACATATTTCTGCTTTATCTTCCTGATTTTGCTGTTTAAAATAGCCCCCAAGCATAGTGTCAATTGCTGGCTAGTGTTCCTAAGCCCAAAAAGTTGTGATGTGCCTTAAGGAGAAAATACATGTGTCAGATAAGCTCTGTTCAAGCATGAGTTATAGTGCTGTTGGCTGTGAATTCAATGTTAATGATTCAACAATATGTATTATATAAAGTGTCTTTAACAGGGCTTCCCTGGTGGCGCAGTGGTTGAGAGTCCGCCTTTCAATGCAGGGGACGCGGGTTCGTGGAGCGGCTGGGCCCGTGAGCCATGGCCGCTGAGCCTGCGCGTCCGGAGCCTGTGCTCCGCAACGGGAGAGGCCCCAACAGTGAGAGGCCAGCGTACCGCAAAAATAAACAAACAAACAAACAAACAAATAAATAAATAAAGTGTCTTTAACAGAAATACACCTAAAGCAGGATTATGTGTTGCTCAGGTGATGACAATTTTGTAACCAGAAGTTCATAGGAACCTAAGCCTGTATTTCCCCTAGGAATAATGGTTCAGTATTCATTAATTCAGCATTTGTAATGACTTTATAGAAAAGAACTATCATGAATAACAAGAATTGACTGTATGCCTCCAAAAGGCTGCACTGAATTACATTATGAGACAGTTGGGTTTATTATAAGGATGCTTTTCCTGTAGTTGTATAAAACATTGGCAGAACTTCTTTGGCAAATGGTATATATATATATATATATATATATATATATATATATATATATATATATATACACACACACACACACACACACACACACATATGTATGTATATATAAAACAATTTCAACCAGTAATTGAGAAATTTTAGCCCTCAGATTATATATAGCAGTTATTTTATTTTATTTGCCTTAGATAAAATGTAAAGTGAAGTTTCAGTTGGCTTTTTCTACTCTGCCCTTGAAACCAACTGATGCAATTATGTGCATATGTGAGACCAAAGCCAAATGCTTAGCACAGTGTGTGACAAATACTCCTCCCTCTAATAAGTCTTAGCTGCTGCTGCTCTTGCTGCTGCTGTTCCAAGTGCCCTGTGTGAAAACACCCTATTTAAACCTTGAGACGATATTCCCAAGGGACTAAGGTGACAACACTAAACGTATTAAACAGGATATGTTCCCTAAAGGTAGGTGTGACCAGGACAGTCTCTGCTCATGCCTGTCCTTCCAGCCAGTGTCCTCTTCTGTGGGTGGCCCCAGATGGTTCAATTAATTATACGCACATGCAACCCAGAGATATTTTGTAAATAAAAATAGAGGATATGGATTTACTGGTGCAGCAGAGCCACCACTTAGCCTTGGAAGCAGTTAGACAAAGGGCCAAGGAATTGGGGAGTGTTCCAGGCTAGTGTGTTCTAAGCAGGAACCAAGTAGGTGATGGCTGAAATAAGTGTCAAAGAGATGTTGGAACTAAAAGTCAGGGAGAGTTAGAAGTTGTTAGAGCTAGGGTTGTTAGGGTGTTGGGAGACATAGAACAGGAAGCCTGAGATTATGATGGCTCCATGGGAAAAAGGAGGTAATGAGAAGCCTGCAGGAAGAGAGGTTTAGAGAAAGTTAGCAAATCACAAAAGGTAAAAAGCAAATTTTTTTTAAACACACACACACACACACACACACACACAAGGGTAGAGTCATGGAGATACAATGGAAACTGGAGGGAACTAAGTAAATGTAAGCATCAAATGTTGGTTTCATTCCCTCTCTCCATTTCCTGCTGTCCCCTACTTTTCCTTCATGACCTCTATTACTTCAGGAGCCTAGTCTTCAGAACTTGAGCTTACAATTATCTATTCCATTCTCCTTTCTTAAACTGACATTTTCTTCTGATTCCAAAGCCAAGTGCTTTTAATTTAATGCAGTATTCTGTTACAAATTTATATACATTGCTCTAAAAATATGAATCAATAACTGAGTTATAAATTGTCACAAAACACATTCAAATTCAAGCAACTCCTTTTGAATTTTCATTTTAAATGGAAAGACTTATATTGCACGTAGCATTTAACACTGCATTTCCCAATATTTTTCAAAGAGCATTGTTACTCTACTGCATATTCCATTATATATATAATGATGGAATATGGGAGGAAAAAGCAATCTTTCCTCATCTTTCGAGAATGATGAAATAAGTTTCAAAAACAATTGTGAGTTTTGTTTATGACAGCATGCAGTTCTCCAGGGACTTGAATCTTTTCAGTATGTCTTAGACTCAGTGAAGGTAGAATAGAATCACATTTCCAGAAGGTTACCTAGTATTATAAAAGGCTCTTGCTAAATCTCAAGTGATCTGCAGTAACATTCTACCTCGCTGTTGCTATAGCTTCCCACATATAAGTGTATATAAGCTGTTTGAAAGTCTTCTAAAGTGAACTTCAACTGACAATACATCATTGGTACATCTGTCCCATTAAAAGAAAAATAAATAAATAATGTATTTTGCCAGTGAGTCTCAAAATCCTAACCTAGATTTTAGTTTTTCTATTTTGAAAATGAAAAATGATTGCAAAGGGGGCTAAATTAATCTAAGAGCCTTTAAAATTTAATTTAAAATATCAAACCTTTCAATAATGTTTACCTGTCTAAAATAAGCAAAACATCAATTAAGCAGTTTTTAAGTGGAAAGATGGAGAGGAATACCACGAATCCTAGGAAATATACTCAGAATCTGGAAACTCATAAAAATGTTATAATCTTATCTAGAATATTCATGTGTTTTCATATTTGATATATATGCTTCCAAAAAGAAAAATTATCAACAAGAATGGGGGAAAAACCACTTTCTAGTAACATTAAATGTTTCTTGTTCAGAATCTCAAAAATACCACCACAAATACAAGTTGATCTCAAACTAAGAGCTTAGTCTGTGTGAAATATTCCGTCTCACAATCAGTTATAGAGTGCAGCTTTTTAGTGCCTTTTCTCTCACTTAAAACGTGTTAGTTAGTAGTCAGACACTAGCTTCAGGGGAATGATATGCAGCGTTAAAGGATTGTTTTCAATGTCTTCTCTGTTTCCTGCTCAAGAACATATTAGAAACTGTAAATAAGACACAGATCATGTAAATTCCTTTCTAGCAGACCTTATTTTCTCCTTACAGCACACTGAATGTCTATAACACAGCAGCTAATCAATTCTGGCAATTCAGTCAGCAGATGTACTAATAAGTAAACTAATCCAGATGTTCTTTGTTAAATGATGATACATCCAAATAGCTAATTGTATTTTAAATTAAATTTTTATTTTTTATGAACATACTTCCAAGTGTATTTTATTTTATTTTATTATTAGTTTCTGCTTTATAACAAAGTGAATCAGTCATACATATACATCTGTTCCTACATCCCTCCCCTCATGCATCTCCCTCCCTCCCACCCTCCCCATCCCACCCCTCCAGGCGGTCACAAAGCACCGAGCTGATCTCCCTGTGCTCTGCGGCTGCTCCCCACTATCTATCGACCTTACGTTTGGTAGTGTATATATGTCCATGCCTCTCTTTCGCTTTGTCACAGCTTACCCTTCCCCCTCCCCATATCCTCAAGTCCATTCTCAAGTAGGTCTGTGTCTTTATTCCCGTTTTACCCCTAGGTTCTTCATGACATTTTTTTAAATTCCATATATATGTGTTAGCATATGGTATTTGTCTTTCTCTTTCTGACTTACTTCACTCTGTATGACAGACTCTAGGTCTATCCACCTCATTACAAATAGCTCAGTTTCGTTTCTTTTTATGGCTGAGTAATATTCCATTGTATATATGTGCCACATCTTCTTTATCCATTCATCCGATGATGGACACTTAGGTTGTTTCCATCTCCGGGCAATTGTGAATAGAGCTGCTATGAACATTTTGGTACATGTCTCTTTTTGAATTATGGTTTTCTCAGGGTATATGCCCAGTAGTGGGATTGCTGGGTCATATGGTAGTTCTATTTGTAGTTTTTTAAGGAACCTCCGTACTGTTCTCCATAGTGGCTGTACCAATTCACATTCCCACCAGCAGTGCAAGAGTGTTCCCTTTTCTCCACACCCTCTCCAGTATTTATTGTTTCTAGATTTCTTGATGATGGCCATTCTGACTGGTGTGAGATGATATCTCATTGTAGTTTTGATTTGCATTTCTCTAATGATTAATGATGTTGAGCATTCTTTCATGTGTTTGTTGGCAGTCTGTATATCTTCTTTGGAGAAATGCCTATTTAAGCTCATGCAGCTCAATAGCAAAAAAACAAACAACCCAATCCAAAAATGGGCAGAAGACTTAAATAGGCATTTCTCCAAGTGTATTTTAAAGTTTATGAGGTGGTCATTTCAGAATTTTGGAGTTTATCTATTGTCCCTATCAAAAAATAGAACAAATGAAGTATGAAGTGGGAATTCACCTAGAAGCATATTGCTCAAAGAAATTCCTTGAGACATAGTTGTAGCCTTAAGGAGCCTTTCCCTGTTGCCTATAGTGTTTCCCCCAGTTAAATATTGCCTCAGTGCTATGGGCACACCAGCATTTTCATGGTTTCTGATATCTGGGATCTGGTATCTGCTTCTGTCACAGCTCTATTTATTTCTTCTCTGTGTCTTGCAACTTAGGAAGAAATTCTATTTTATGAAAAATACTTGTCCTACCCTTGGGAGCCCCAGAAAGAAAAGAAGCAAGGGGTTGAGATGGCCTGTAGCATAGTGTTTATGGCAGTATCCAACGAGCAAGATTTTGTATGTCTACGTATGGTGCAAGTCTTGTTTTAATTCAACCCTTGGGACATCGATCCGATAATGTTGCCAAAATACACTCTTCGAAGTTCAGAGATAATAGAGTCTGAGGAAAGAACACTTCCAAGGTTTCAACTTATAGGTGGCTTAATTTTTCTCCATATTTTACACACATGCCGATTTAAATATACGTCATAGGATTTGTGACTTTATTTTATGATCAAGTCTCAATTCTGATGTGATAAGTAGACATCTGCTTACCTTTTAGTGATAGTATTAAATTATTTCTTTACTAGGAGTATTTTTCCTTCGTTTACATTGCATCCAAATACACGTGACATCTGTTCTTCTGTTTAGGTGTTTGAACTTTTTCAAACACAGGTACACATTTATTTTTTTTTTAAGATGAATGCTTCTTATTCACAGTGAAATATGAAATGTCCAAACATATTGTAATCTCCCATCAGAACTATTGCTTTCTCTGGATCTGTTTCAGGGGTTTTTGGCCCAAGCATAGAGAGGTGTCCACTGATTTTACAAGCCAAGCCTGACATATGTTTTTTTCAGAACTCAAGAATGGAATAAAGAAAGTTTTTTTTTAATATTTAGGTCAAAGTAATGCTCAGGGGAAGAGCAAGTGTGTTCAATAAATCTGCATTACACCTGATGCTGGAGGGTCTATACCAAGGTTTCATTTTGTGTTTTTCTAGATCAGGGTGTTATATATTACTATGAGTAAATCACGTATTTGTCTTTCTCTTTTTATATTGGATGACTGTAAACAGAGGAGCAGCATAGGTCAATGCAGTCCCATTAAAAGCCAAACAATGTACAAGCTTTTTGCTTTTTGTTTTTTCTCTTTCACAGTCATGTACTCAAAAGGAAGTGACAAGAAAACAACTAAAAGTGACTTTGTAGCATTTTTTACCATAATGTCCTTAGTTTACCTCTGAGCTTGAAAGAGGTAAATAATCATTTAAAATTATATTTCCCAGACTTGTCACTTCTTATTAAAAACCTAAAGAAACTAGATACAGACATTTTTCTTATAACTCAGATAGCTTCTCAGCTTAAATCTAATAGTACCAGAATTTTTAATTCAAATAAAATGGATGTAATTTCATTACAAGCTTACTGGAAGTCATTCACACAACTATTCACATAGATGAAATAATATGGTATTTAAACAGAGCCACATCTGTAGACTGGATAATGGCAAATTTAATATTCTTTGTCTTACTAACAGTTATAGCCTAAAATAGTTTATCTAGGCACTACCCACCAATGTCAGCAATTCATTTCTGAAAATCTGAAGTTCTGTGTGAAAATGATTACTGGAAGCCCATTCCCTACTATTTCAATGGGACAAATTATGATATATTTATTGCTCATCAATCTCAAATCTTTAACCAATTTCTAAAATGACTATAGTATATAAGTAGTGAACTACCATGCTAGAATGTAATATTTTTAATGCATATAAAGTGCTTTTTATTTTTTAAATTAATATTTATTGGAGTACAGTTGCTTTACAATGTTGTGTTATTCTTGCTGTATAGTGAAGTGAATCAGCTATGTGTATATACATATATCCCCTCATTTTTAGATTTCCTTCCCATTTAGATCACCACAGAGCACTAAGTAGAGTTCCCTGTGCTATACAGTAGGTTCTCATTAGTTACCTATTTTATACATAGTAGTGTATATATGTCAGTCCCAGTCTCCCAATTCATCCCACCGCCCCTTGGTAACCATAAGTTTGTTCTCTACATCTGTGACTCTATTTTTGCTTCGCAAATAAGTTCATCTCTACCATTTTTCTAGATTCTGCATATAAGTGATATCATACAATATTTGTTTTTCTCTTTCTGACTTACTTCACTCTGTATGACAGTCTCTAGGTCTATCCACGTCTCTGTAAATGGCACATCTTCATTTCTTTTTATGGCTGAGTAATATTCCATTGTATATATGTACCACATCTTTAGGATGTGATATGTTTTAAAACGTTAGTTTCTGATTAACAAAAGAATGATATGGATTGTTTAAAAATAAGCAGTAAATGCAGTACACTGTACTGTTTGCACACCTTACAAAACACATTCATTTATGATACAACCTGTCAACTACAATGACATGACATTTGTAGAAAAAAATGCAGACGATAATCCACAATTAAAAAGACACTACATGATTGTTCTGGTTATCTCTTATAGCCTAACAAGTGGCTTAAAAACATATCACTCTATTTCACAATTCTGTTGGTTGGTTGGGCTCAGCTGGGTAGTTGTAGCTTAGGGTTCCCGTGCAAATGCAGTTAGATGGCAGCTGTCATTATAGTTACTGAAAGGTGAAACTGGACTGGATTTCCAAGATTGTTCATGTACATAGCTGGCAGTTGGTGCTGGCTATTAATAGGACAGGAGCCGAATGGGACTGTCCCCTGGAGCACCCACACATGGTCTCTCCATGGCCTTCTCACACACAGCATAGTGGCTGACTTCAGACATGAGACACTACAAGAACAAGCATTGCAAGAGGCCCAGGCAGAATTTATACTTTAGCCCTCAGAAACCTCAAAACATTATTTCTCTAGTATTCTCTTAGTTACAAGTGAAGCACTAAAACCAGCTCAAATTAAAGGGGGAGCAGATGCTACCTCTTTGTATCAGGTGCAGTACGTACACACAGGAAGTGAAGTAATTGACACTGATCATATTTGAATATCACGAAATTTGGCAAACTACAGCGCCGAGATAAAACCCATCGTGCCACCTGAGTTGGGCGGGGTTAGGTAATTGTGACAGGGAATATATTTACTATCTATGGTATTTATAATTAGACACAGGTTGCTGACCCCTTCTTCCATAGAAATTTCCAGGAGTAAACTATTGCTAGCTTAAGTGGGGTCCTGAAACTTGGAAACAAGTTGAGAAATAACGTGGGAAAGGAGTACAGCAGAAATTGTCACTTGGTGTGAAACATGATGGTGTGGGTGACTTGGATGAAAGAGGGACAATTTTAGGTAAACTATTAGATTCAGGGGATCTAACTGAGATTTTCCATCATTTTCATGCTGCTGTTGGCATTGCTGAACAAGGTTTTGAACCATTTTAAGGGACCTAGCAAAGGCCTTTGAATTTTAAAATCAATGCAAAATAGAGCTTTGCTTACACTTCTGTTTTTGTTTTATGTTTGGAGATCTCTGAATGGTGTTAATGAGAGACATCAGACCACTTTCAAAGAAAGACTACTCATGATACATTCGAGGATGATGCTTTTGTTGCATAATCCATACTTCTTTAAGTTGATGTCCAGTGTTTTCCCTGACTGCTCTTCCAGGTTTTTACCACTGTGGTCTTCTTCAGACTACTATTGCCATTTCTCTGGGTGAAACCTAAAAGCTCTTGTTATCATTTTCTTTGATCTCCTCCAAGCCATTGCAAATGCAACATTTTCCCCCTTGGCATCAACCACATTTTCAAAGCTTTTGAAATTGGCCACAAACCGAGGAATTCATTTGTTCCATATACTGTTCCTCATTTGTAGAAAACTCTCTGCCATGAGTCACCAGTAAACTCTAATGCTTTTTTTTTTTAGTGTAAATTTTTTTCCAAAGATCTTTCAGTGAAGCTTCCTGGTTGGCATTCATACCCTACTTAGACTACATATTGCACAGGCAAATGAACATAATAGGTCATAAAGGATGCAATACCCACCTATTCCGTGGGTTGAAACAGTGGACTTTGGAAGGAAGAAAACAACTTGAATGTTGTCACCATGTTACAACACTGCGTGAATGTCCAAGAACATTGTTGATATTGTGTAAAGTCTCCTTTGTGAGATTTTGTTTGGGTATATTCTCCTTTGTGAAGCATGTCAATTAGCATTGTATACAATCCACAAAAACCTTGTCATCAACCAGTATTGATGTTGAAACTCTAGACAGCTGGTGATGTTCTTTTGAGCATTTCTTGAGGGCATAGAGGTTTACAGAAGGATCACTAGAAAGGGTTTGAACTTAACCCCCAGCAGTTAAGTCAGCCTCCCCTAGAGGCTTTGTGATCAGATGCTTTCTTCTGCTGCTGTAAGATAAATGCTGAGAAAGGTATGCACTCCAAAACCGAACTTTTTTTTTTTTTTTACACCAAACAATTACTCAGTGGTATAGCCTCCCTCATCAATAATTTTTCTTTTATGGTAAATGAAACAGGAATATGGCATCCACCTCACTGTTAGGGGCAGCTGCTTTCCCTGTTGTTTTGATAATAAGGAGTATGGTTTGAAGACGTAGCAAAATTCAGGGCTTAACACATTTAATAGTTTATCCTTCAACAACAGCCTTTACCTTTAGCTTCTCAAATATGTTATTCACTTCTCCTTGATCAACATAGTACAGAATCAAGCCCTGATCACTGGGACTTAACGTCCACTTTTCCAGGTTTACCCAAATCTTTTCTAACATAAAATGGTGTATTTTTTGTCCCACTACATATATTACTCCCAAAATGCTTTATGACTTTTTGCTTAATTTTTTTCACTATTTGTTATTATAGTACATATGGTGGTGACTTATGAGAATTGAAAAGTGAGAAGCATGCACTTGAAGTCTTTGGTGGCTCTCCGTTTTCAGTGTTATTTTCACTTTTCCTTCTACTGTAAGTGTTCTTTTCACATGGTTTATTTATTTCCCCACACTTTTCTTCAAAGCTCTCTCAGACTTTTAAAGATGATTTATATTAATAACATGAGGCAAAAACAAGGGCTGAGTATAAGTAGGCATTAACAAAACTAGCTCAGTATATCTGTACAAGGAGAGAAAATAATGACACTAAGTGTGATCCCATGATGATCCTCTTAGTGGCAGCAACATTTGATAGTCACATCCCCTGTACCAGCACTCAGAATGCTTTTTAAAACATTTACCTGTGATTTTGCTAATCTACAGTTATATGTGGAATGTAACATGAGACTTCCCCTTCATATAATTTTGGAAAAATCTTTAAGTTTGAAGATATATATGTTTTTCCTCAATAAGTATCAGTAGAAAGCTACATCAAAGGTACATTTATGTTTTAAGGAATTCTGATATTAAAAACTAGTTAGCGTTCTATCAGGAGAGTGTTAGCTGAAGACAGGATTTATATGATATGCCTAAATACAGTTTTAATGAACAGATAAAGTGTTTATGAAGAAATACTTCAGGTAATAACTTACAAAACTATATATAACCCTCTTTATTCAATAAATATCCCCTGCTACACTCACTAAAATGATTTTGAAAAGAGAGATGTAGGCTTCGTTACAGACAGAATGAAAAGCATATGCAAAAATATATCTAATTATGCCAGTAATATCTGAGGCTGAAAGTCAAGAAAGCCAGAGTAATTTCTTGTTTTTATCAATCAAGCATTTTTTTGCAGTACGCGGGCCTCTCACTGTTGTGGCCTCTCCCGTTGCGGAGCACAGGCTCTGGATGCGCAGGCCCAGCGTCCATGGCTCACGGGCCCAGCCGCTCCGTGGCATGTGGGATCTTCCCGAACCGGGGCATGAACCCGTGTTCCCTGCACCGGCAGGCGGACTCTCAACCACTGCGCCACCAGGGAAGCCCTCAATCAAGCATTTTAATAAAAACTGTGGTAAATACCACTAGCTGTCCACCAAATTCCATTCCACGGTAATAGAAGTAGAGTCAGGCACATGACTGGACTACCTTCCCCAATCTCCTTGAAGGTGGATGTGGCCAAGTTCTTCCAATAGCACAAAAGTCTGGGCTTATAATAAGGGCCTATGTGCCTCTTTCACCCTGAATTTCCCTTTCGGCTGACTGGAGGTGGCAGGTGACATGGTCCTAGGAAAAGGCAGAGCCTGAGAGTCATTGCATTACCACATGAAAGAGAGCTGCCATGCAACTAGGAATGTCTATTTTTGATCATTATGTGTACAGGAAATAAACTGCTTGGTTGTTATTGCAGTTTAGCCTACACTAACTGTTACAAAAGCAAGTTAACATATGGAAGTTTTTGTGCAAAAATTTCAGCTTGTATATGTTTGGCTTTTTCACTGAGAAAGTAAGAATTTAAACAAATTCAGTCATTTAAAGAATTAGAACTTGTGTATAACCTCCAAATGTGCTAATTGATTTTATATTTTTATTTTGGTTTCTTCCCTGAGAGTCTTTAACATATGGTATGCTCGCTAAATTTTCTGTCATTCCTTTTTATTTTATTCTATACTTGGTTTGTGTGAAGTTCTTCCTTACACAGAAACTATAAAACTATAAAAACAGGGCCATGTCATGTATGTTTTTTTTTTTTTTTTTTGCGGTATGCGGGCCTCTCACTGTTGTGGCCTCCCCCGTTGCGGAGCACAGGCTCCGGACGCGCAGGCTCCGGACGCGCAGGCTCAGCGGCCATGGCTCACGGGCCCAGCCGCTCCGCGGCATATGGGATCCTCCCAGACCGGGGCACGAACCCGTATCCCCTGCATCGGCAGGCGGACTCTCAACCACTTGCGCCACCAGGGAGGCCCTCATGTATGTTTTATATTGGTCCTTTCCACCTGATGTATTCTAGACACATGGTAGGTTCATAACAGATGGTTATTTGGTGGAGTTAAGAACTTTTGTCTTTTCTACCATGATTCCTTCACAATATAATTATTGCTCTTTGCCCATAAAGTGATAATATAGGGAAAAAATCACATTCATCTCAGGCATTAAAGGTGCATAATTTTCATGTTTTTGCTTTTTTACCTTGGAAATGAAGACTTTAATAATTTTTTAAGAACTCATCATGACACTAATTTATCTTGGAGTCACTTTGAGCTATTTAAGTTTTTTTTTCCTTTGGTAGTTAAAGCAGGAGGTAAAAAGGTCCAAGTGTGATTTCCAATCATCACCACATATTGTGTTATTTTAAATTACTTTATAATCAATCATTCATCATCATAAAATTGAAACAAAATTAATTATGAAGACTATTATATCAGTACAATAAATTATTAAATTCTTATTTTCTTAACACAGTACTTTAAAAATAAGCTACTTTCAGAATATGTTACAAATAAATTGAATAGAAACTAAGTAACTTCATTTAGGCAACGGTTTTCATTCTAAACATAAATGGTATTATAGACAAACACAGACTTTGAATGCATGTATAATGGAATAAAAATGTATTTGTAAATAACCCAGGTTAACAACGTCATTTAAAATAATGATATATCATCAACCAATGAAGGTGCAGTGGAAAAAATCCAATAATGTTCTTAGTTTCTTTGTTATTTTGTTTGTTATAATGTACTTCTCCACAGGTATTAGTAATTATTACCTGGACAGAACAAGAACATATTTGTTGTTAATTTTTATGTAGTTAAACCACTAATTGAATAAACACATTTTAAAAAATAAACTGAATAATGTGTGTTTGTCCCCAAAGTACTGATTTCATTAGTGGTTTACATTTTTTTGTTTGTTTTTTACTTGTTTTAAGGCTACAATTAGAAACATGCTTCTATAATAAAACACTGCCTGGGGTATTGTGTAACTAAAAATAAACAACAATAATTACTAGGAGTTCTTTCCCTATGTCACCAAGCACTGCAGTCGGGGTTACTAGTAATATTAATGACTTATACGAGCATAGTAGCTTAGAGCAAACTTGCATTTTGCCGAGTCATTTTTCATGTCAGTTTTGGCATTCTATTGTGTCAAATGGTAGAACATTTTAAGTGATGTCTTAAAAACAAATCAACAAAATTAAAAAAGAAACAGACAAGAAAGAACTAGACAGTTTGTCAAACATTCAGATGCCAAGAATCCTTTCCAGCAATCAATCTCCCTCCTTTGTTAGAAAAAAAATATCCAGAAGGAGGGACATTAGTTTTTTTGAAGCACTTTTCAACACCTGAAGTTATGCTAGCAATTCTTGCTAAAGTTAATGGAAAATTATTATGTTCCCTAGCACAGTCTTAGATCTTCTGTCCTTGGATCCCTCTCTCATGACACTTAATTAAAGCCAATAGGTCTACAGTGATGACTGGCATTTTCTTTGGGGAAGTTTGTAGGGAATTTGAGACAATAATCCCTTGTTTACAAGTAGGTGATGCAAAGCGATGCCTATGTTACCAAAGAACCAGTAACTATGGTATTCTTGTCATTTATCTTACTTGTACCACATTCATATTTCCTGTTTCACCCTCTAAGTCATGAATAATATTGTGGACTCTAAGTAATATGCCATGCATATTTCCTCCGTACTATTTATGTACTGTTACTATTCAATATCTACAGACATATGAAAACATTCTAGTAGAATAGTTGGCTCTGGCATCATTTTCCAATGTTTAGGACATTTATTGTACAGAATCTTTCTTATTCATAGAGAAAGAGTATTCAGCTATTTACATTGCCCTTAGGTTTACTCCAATACAACTTGCAGGTATAATTTTTGTGTGTGTGAGTGGGGGGAGATAATAAATTTCCACCTTATTATTCACTTTAAAAATTATGTTAACATGCAATGAGGGCAAAGGGAAAAATGTTAAGGGCATGACAGTCTCTTTTTTATTTTATTTTTTTACAAAATAGTTTGCTACAAAAACAGCTTAGGATTTCTTTGCATTACTTTTGAGGCATTGCCTTATATTAGAATTATTATGTTCCCAGGAATTAATCATATATGTTATGTATTAACTCTGGAAAAGTAGCATCACAATTTTTGAAGGATCCACAGTTAAGGTAGGCTTTATAGGCTTTGTGGAGATTAAGATGTGGAAATTCAGTCTGAGTGGTTAAAGTCACTGAGGTGCCACTTTCATACAGGTGGCTAAAAAGAGAGCAGGTGATTTTTCCTCAAAGGATTGTATGTTTTCTGTATTTAATGTGTCTCAATTCTGCAAAGTTATTTTATTCTCTTCTAAATATAAAAGCTTATGACCTAAGTCTGAGCAAGATTGAGAAAGAAAATCTAAACAGAAAGAGATACTAAATATCTTTTGTATACAAAAAGTAATTGTAGGGCTTCCCTGGTGGCGCAGTGGTTAAGAATCTGCCTGCCAATGAAGGGGACACAGGTTCGAGCTCTGGTCTGGGAAGATCCCACATGCCACAGAGCAACTAAGCCCGTGCGCCACAACTACTGAAGCCCACGTGCCTAGAGCCTGTGCTCTGCAACAAGAGAAGCCACCTCAATGAGAAGCCTGCGCACTGCAACGAAAAGTAGCCCCCACTCGCCGCAACTAGAGAAAGCCCACGTGTAGCAACAAAGACCCAACACAGCCAAAATCAAAAATAAATAAATTTTAAAAAAAGTAATTGTAGACTTAATATGAACAGCTATTATGATTTTTAAAATTTATCATTAGTAGATTTTTAAATAGTTTATCTTTTCCAACACTTATGAACATTCCCCCAAAATTGAGTCACACTGTTTATATGCAAGAGGACAATATTTCCCTTTGACCCTAGTATGTTCACACTTGAGAATGAATATAAAGGAACTAAGTGAGTAAAGTATGTGATATAGATTCAAAGTAATAGTTATAAGGATTTTATCATGTTATTATTCATGATAGGAAAAAGCTGTCAACATCCTAAATGTGAATAATGGCTAAATAATCAGTAAAGTATTATTTGGTCACTACAGTGGTGTTGTACATATTTATTTACATAGAAAGATGTTTTTATAATATCAAGCAAATAAAATACTATAAAATCGTATGTGGCGTATAATCTTACTTTTTATGAAATATACATGAATATGAGAATTTCTGGAAAAACATAAAACCTGTTAATTAAAAAAGTAACAATCAGATGTCAAACACTAGAGATAACAACCCTGCTATAAAACTTGATTTTCAGATAGTGTATACTTGCTTCACCATTTTTCTAAATTCTATTTTTGGAGGAGGAATGCTTGGTAGTTAAATGCAAAGTGCTTTAACTTCTATGGGGTGTTAAGGTTGAATTAACAAAATATTTATACATGTTCATGAGCCACAGCCTTTATCTCTTCTCTAACTAAAAAACTGCATGACGCCAGTAGAAAGACTGTAGATAAATGTGGCTTTAAGTAAGCAGTTCTTGGCGTGTAAAGAGCAACAAATAAAATCAGAAACTCAACAAAGAGGTCATGCACAGCACTGAAAACTTCTTCAGAGTAAACATCTACTTATATGGGCCTTTTTACTTCATTGTGGGTTTGTTCCTGTGATTAGAAAACTCTTTGCCAAGATTTATTAAAAAAAAAAAAAAAAGAAACCTTGAAAAGAATGTTGAAGCTATATTTAGCTCAAAGAATACCTCTTTCTCAGGTCTGCTTCATTAACCATGGTTTCCTTATTAGACATAGGAAGTTGTGTTTGTAGTTGCCTTAAATTTTGTCATGCAAGTCACTTGAGTTTAAGGAGGAAAATGGTCTTGAAAGATTTTAAAAATTGGAACTGAACCCTTGAAGGTTCTCCTCTTCCGTTGGAGTGAGGCGTAGTTGGGCCCTAAGTCCTGAAGAGGCAGGCAGGCCGGCCTGGCAGGCCCTAGGAAAGGCAGTGACACTCAGCCCCTCCAACACTGTGCCCTGCTGGAGAAAGCACTGAACTGTCCTGCTTCTCAAGCCCCACTCTCTGATGTGCCTTTTGCACCCCTTTCATTAGGACAGTTATTCCCTTCTTATCTGGGAACCCCCTTTTCTTTCTCTTCCCCAGCCCCTCCTGGCACTCAGCCACCTGCCCATCAGTGTCCCTTCCTCTCCCATCTTCCCACTCAGTGCCAGCCAGCTGGCTGGTTTTGTACAATACTGGGTTGGCAGACAATTATTTTTTTTTCTTGTAATTTAAACAGGCCCAGCCTTGTTGTTCTACCTAACAGACACAAGTTAATGTTATAGGTTTTAAACGATTAAATGTGTAGACTATGAAAAAAAAAAGAGAAAGGAAAAAGAAGGTAATCTTGCCATTCGAGACAACATGGATGGACCTTGAGGGCATTATGCTAAGTGAAATAAGTTAGACAGAAAAGGACAAATACCATATGATCTCACATGTGGAATCTTAAAAACAAAAAGAAACAAAACTCATAGATACAGAGAACAGATTTGTGGTTGCCTGAGACAGGGTTTTGTGGGGTGGTATGAAATGGGTGAAAGTGGTCAAAAGATACAAACTTCCAGTTATAAAAAATAGGAGTCATGGGGATGTAATGTACAGCCTGGTGACTAGTTAATAATACTGTGTTGTATATTGGAAAGTTGCTAAGAGAATAAATCTTAAAAGTTCTCATCACAAGAAAAAGAACTGTGACTATGCGTGGTGATGAATGTTAGCTAGAGTTATTGTAATCATTTCACAATATATGCAGATATTCAATTACTTACACCTCAGTTTAAGGTCATACACCTTAAACTAATATAATGTTATATGCCAGTTATATTTCAATTTTTTTAAAAGAGAAGGCAGGAGACAGAATTTTTCTTCTCATGATGGGACAAACTTATGCCACACTCCACAGACTTATTCCAGAGATATTTCTAGCTTACAGTGTATGAATGCTGAATTCTCAACTATTAGAACTTGAGCATATAGTACTCTGGAGGTTTGGTGAATCATTTTAGCTCGTGTGGAAATATTTGTAGCTGAAATCTAAGTAAAAAAGTAAAGTGGTCTAAAATATTAAACTCACATGAAAAATGGTTTTTACCTTAAACATTCTTTTGGCCTTTTGTATATCACATACAGGTTATAACTGTTGCCTACATGCTTATAGATAGGAAGTAAATAACCTAGGATATCAGCACAGGAAACAAAATTGTGATAACATACATGAGAAACATGGTTGCTTTTTCCATTTGAGAAGTTATTATTTCAAAGCATCGAATTAAATATTTCCTTGGGGTAAGAAATATGGAGAGAGCATTGAAAATTGTGTGAAGGCAATTTTGGTGGGCAAACACCTTATTCGTAACTATAAAGTATAGCAAAGAAATGAGCAAAATGTGTATGTGAGCCTGATGGATATAACTTTTATTTTATTTTATCCTCACACCTGTATAAAACATTGTTATAGGGGCTTCCCTGGGGGTGCAGTGGTTGAGAGTCCGCCTGCCAATACAGGGGACACGGGTTCGTGCCCTGGTCCGGGAAGATCCCACATGCCGCGGAGCGGCTGGGCCCGTGAGCCATGGCCACTGAGCCTGCGCGTCCGGAGCCTGTGCTCCGCAATGGGAGAGGCCACAACAGTGAGAGGCCCATGTACCGCCATAAAAACAAAACAAAACAAAACAAAAAAAAACATTGTTATAGTTCAAGGTATCGGTGTGAATATTCATGTCACTCCAGCCACTAGGGAATGTTAAGATTAATAATGCATGTCAAATAAGAGAAGCAAACATTACGGCTCCAGGTGTGAATATGTTTGCCTTGTTCTAGCTTTAGTTCAATATTTTTCCTCTCTCTGTCAATTAAATTTTTCTTACAGGAGACAATCTTTTATTCCACTGTTGAGATGAGTTTCTAAGATTTTACTCCAAGCAGAATAGTGCCATTAAGAAAACTCCAATTTTTGTGGGATTTTTTTTTGGAAATAGATTAATTTTTTTTAAAAAATAGAAAAGCCTCATGTTTAATATGCTACACTTGACCTGAGATAAAAATCTTGGATTTGTTTTTAAAGGTGGCATTTTCCTCTGACCTGCAGCGTTTATGACCCAAGAATATATTTGCTTCCTTCATCACTGCTGTGGGGTTATCACGTGTAACTGGCTTGAACAAATGGAAAGTACATTATTATTACACACCCATCTCTGAGTCCAGATGAGAAACAAGACAATTGGACCATAAGTGTCATCATTAGCTTGATTTTATATATGCACATATATTAAATGTGTGTTTAGTGTACGTATTTGGCAATAAGTCAAAAAATAATCTCCTAGCATCTTTAATAACACTTATTTAAGCAAAATATGGCATGAAGAAGTAAAGTGATCCAGAATTCTGAGTAATCCCAGCCACAGTTCACTAGAATTTTCAGTAGTTATTGAAGCCTATGAATGTTTCTAGCTTTTCTTTGAGTCCCTCTGAAAACAGGTCTGTCCTTGAGGTGTCAGATTAACACTCCACTCAGAAGACAAATTGTTCGTGGGCACAGTGGACATATGAGAGCCATTAGATAGTGTGCTCTGCATTCTTGAAAAATGAAAAATTCTAGGCAACATTACATTTTATAAATGCAAGATGTTTATTATTACAGTACCAGCAATAAATGTTTAGAAACTGGAGAGGGTTCACAATGGTTCTGACTAGGAACATATGCCTATCGAGTTCATTGGAAGCGGAGCCATTGATTTTTGGCATTAAACAAAGGGTCTGGAAGCTATTATGCATTTAGGCTTCTATGGGTATTTAATTATATCAATAGGAGAACACAAGTTCTGTTGTGTGCCTAGTGATGAATGTCTGCATTTATTCATGTTACTATGCATGATAGACGAGTTTAAAACAGATGCTCTAACTTTCTTGCAATTTCACCAAATTATTTAAATCATTTTCTTTGAAAATTTAGAGGATGCCTTCATGAACATCATTGAAGAAACCTTGCCCATGGAATCTCTTTACAGATTTCCCTCAGGACAGTGTGTAAATTAACACACACACACAAACAAAAACCTGCATATAAATATTTCCATGTCTTTATGTAAACTGATAAATGCTATTCTATTGCTCTTACCCTTATGCACTTTCCCAGCTCTGTCATATTTCTGCCTTGAAATGTTGCCTGTTTGGATTTGTGATTACTACTGCTTATTTTATATTTGCCACTGCATAATCAGACGTCATTTAATGCTGCAATCCAAAGCCTGTTGTCTGGCAGCTTTCTTCCAATGTAACTGCACTTAAGATATTGACTGAAGACCTATTCTTTTGCATAAGTTGATTTTACATACAGAGTAAAAATCTTTTTTTTTTCTTTTTAAGAAATACTTATTTATTTTTGGTTGCCTTGGGTCTTCGTTGCTATGTGCCGGCTTTGTTTTAGTTGTGGTGGGCGGGGGCTACACTTCGTTGCGGTGCACGGGCTTCTCATTGCAGTGGCTTCTCCTGTTGTGGAGCACGGGCTCTAGGCACATGGGCTTCAGTAATTGTGGCTTGCGGGCTCAGTAGTTGTGGCTTGCGGGCTCTAGAGTGCGGGCTCAGCAGTTGTGGCGCACGGGCTTAGTTGCTCCGCGGCATGTGGGATCTTCCCGGACCAGGGATGGAACCCGTGTCCCCTGCATTGGCAGGCGGATTCTTAACCACTGTGCCACCAGGGAAACCCCCAGAATCAAAATCTTTTAAGGAAATTCATTCCTTGTGAAAATAAGATAAATAGATTTTATATTTAAAACAACACTTTGCCCAGCATCTAGAACATTAGAATAAATGACTTGTATGTCATAAAGATGCAATAAATATATATCTAATGAAGGAATAAATGAGGTTAAGGAAGGCTCCAAACAAATGGGGGAAAACAAGACCAAAAAACAAACAACAGTTGAAACTGGTACAGTGTTCGAAGGCAGAATGAAATTCTATTTATCAGTAAAGGTAACCTGGTTTAAAATTCCAGAATTGTCTCTAAACAAATGCTGTAATAAGTCTTCAAAAAAATGGAGGAATTTTTTAGAAGCTACCTATCTGTTGGAATTTAGAAAATCTTTCTGGTTCCTTTCTCTGTCCTCTTTGATTTGGCTCTAGTAGGGACCTATGGTTAAGGAACCTCAATGTATTCCAGCTGTACTGAGTTCAAAGTCTTTTTATTAAGGTCAGAAACTAAAAGTTTTCAAATCACTAGGTAGTATTATTGACTCACGATAACCAAATGTATGCAAGTCAGATTCATTCAAAAACACTACTTTTTAAATTAACTGAAGTGAGAATTTGGTGGTAAGTTGGTCATTCAAGGTTTCTATTTTTTCTACCATATTCTTAAAGAGACTTACTTAAAGGCTTACTTTTACACAAAATCAAGAATATTAAGAAAGACCTAAGCTATAATGAATTTTGGTTACCATAATGAATACAAGTAAAAACATATATATACTTAAAAGATTTAAATACACAAAGTAGTTGAGATAGGCCCAACTCTATGTTAGAGTGTTTTCTGCAAGTTTATTGTATCTGTACACAGAAGCCTCTGAATCTTATATGAAATCAAAGATCAGTGACAACAGTGTTTAAAGTGTCCAAATGCTTATACGAGTGGACACCAAATGTCACAGATCTTACTTTCTATTTAGAATAATTGTATTGATAATTCAGAGAACAGTTTATAGGATAAAACCCACGGAACATGAAGCCGTATCTTTTCAAAACAACTTCACCGGGCTTCCTTGGTGGCACAGTGGTTGAGAGTCCTCCTGCCAATGCAGGGGACATGGGTTCGTGCCCCGGTCTGGGAAGATCCCACGTGCTGCAGAGCAGCTGGGCCCATGAGCCACGGCCGCTGAGCCTGCGCGTCCAACAACTTCACCTTATTTACAAAAATCTTTTAATATTTAACTTTTTATTATTAATAAAATACTTATTACAAATCAAATAATTATTAAAAGATGGCTTTGATTAACATACAATGAAATCAAAATGTAGGATCTTAAAAGATATTTTATCTCTGTGAGGGTATATTTATGAAGTGCCATCACAATTATAAAGTACACAGATGTTTACTTACCAAAAATAAAAGGTCGTCTCTCCCATATAGTGTTCTTCACTATAGGGATCTTCTGTCTCCAGCGTCATCTTTACAAAGCATGGTCTTGTTCTTCTTGTAACTTATCTCTCACAATTTTGTTAAGTTTAAGCACCAAACTTATTTTTTTATTTTTTATTTTTTGCAGTACGCGGGCCTCTCACTGTTGCGGCCTCTCCCGTTGCGGAGTACAGGCTCTGGATGCGCAGGCTCAGCGGCCATGGCTCATGGGCCCAGCCGCTCTGCAGCATGTGGGATCCTCCCGGACCGGGGCAGGAACCCGTGTCCCCTGCATCGGCAGGTGGACTCTCAATCACTGAGCCACCAGGGAAGCCCTAAGCACCAAACTTAAATCAGAATTTTACTGATTACATTTCAAGTTGGTTATCATCTAAATGCATTGGAAAAGGTGGGAGTTGGGTCTTTGGATATGGAGAGAAGAGAAGGAAGGTAAATTAATTTCATAAAAAATACACAAATCTAAATGTTAGCTTGGTGGCCTCCCGATTATAGCTGGAAGGACACATTAAGCTGCTCTAGGTTTCTCAGTCACTAGAGAACATACCCTACTTGCTGTAATTGTCTCATTTATGTCCCCTCCCCCCTTTTCTACTCATATTCTAGATTAAAAGAATAGGACATCAGTAGAGACACATAATTCTCCACCTTGTGTACAAATTGCAATATCCTGGAGAGCTTTAAAAAAGATAGAGTGGGTCCTAACCCCAGAGATTCTCTAATTGGCATGGGGGTGATCCCTGTGTAGCCAAGGTTGAGAACTGAAGGCCTGTCTGTCCTTCTGGACACATTTCTCTAAAACACAAACAAAAGAGGAATAAAAAGAAGACAGGAATACTTCCATTGGATTTGTTGCCTAATTTCTGTGGATACAGCCTGAAATTTGCTTTAAGATTTTATATACATAAACTGCAACATATTCCTTCACACATTCTTTCACGCAAACACGACTTAAGGCATCATTGACAGTCACTGTGTGAGGCACTAAAATATAAAAATGAGGGTTTCCCTCCCTCTAGGATCTGTGTGGAGAGTACTGAAGGAAATATATAAACAAGATTGATTATGCATTGACTGAGAATAATAATGGTGTTAACATAGTACAGGGAATCTCATCGGGGAAGACAGTAGGCAATGAATACTTCACAGATGCTAAAATACTTCCAGTACATGTGTGAGGATAAGTTTGGAAGTTGGGACTTCAATGACTTGATGCTCTGAGTTCTCAGAAAGGGGACATATTGATAGCATGTGCAAAAGAATGAGGTTTGAAATACTCAGGTAATTTCAGGGGTAATGAATTGTGGGTATGTGTGTGTGTATGTGTGTGCGTGCCTTAAATCCTTTTGAGATTTTCTAGAAAATTTGGATTTCAGTTTGCCTGGTCTCTAAGGTCTTATTACTGTGATTTTTTAAAATAAAAGATCAAATGTTAGAATAAGTAAATGGACAAATAAATAAGTAAAATATGTAATTCTTCCCTATATCATTTTGATTTAAGTAAGATATTTGTCCTTTGAACTGTTTTATTGGCCTTTTAGTTAGACATGCCAGGAACTATTGGTAGGATTTAGCCTTCCAAGTAAAGTTACATTTTTTTCAAACCTCTGAATCACTTCTAATCAATAGGTGAAACTAGTCATTATCCATTAGGCATTTTGCTCTACCCAAATATTCCTTATTTTTTGTGGCTTTTGATGCATACTCTATTTGTTCTATTTGCACTTTCTTATTCCTGCCTCCATGATAGGGAATATCTTGGTAGAATGAAACCAAGACAGACTCTGAATTCAGATTTAGCAATAGCAATGAAGTGCTCATTTCTAAAACAATCATAATTATATAATTTAGACAATTACTTTAAAATGAAAAAATAATGTATATAAAGTACCTAGCAATATGAGTACTATAAATTAGATCTCCTCCATTGTGTAGGCTACCAGAAAAATCTCTTCTAGAAAGCAGTTATTATCTGTCCTCTAGAGGCTCTAAGTGGGTAGAATTTTGTTGTGGTCTCACTTAATATTTCTTAACACTAGGAACCTGGTAAAAGAAAAAGTAAGTCTGGATCATTTCAAATGGCAAAGTAGTCAGCAAAACTGAAATTGAAATTCAAATTGAATCTTCAAAGTTACATCAGTGTAAAAAAATCATATCACATTTGTGTATTCATTCCTGTTTTTTCCCTATTCTAATGACTTAAGTAAAAGTTAAAATTCTGAATCTAGTACGATGGAATCAATGATGAATTTACATGTACAAGTCAGAGGCAGTTGAGGAAGCTCAGAAAAGTTTTAAAAGTTTAACAAAAATTAGGAACACTTTAAAAAATTAAATAGTGTGACTTTGTACTTAAGTTTAGACCACAGTAAATATCATTGTTCAAGTTCAGAAAATTTTTCCACATAGGTGGTACGAAAATTGTAAAGAGAAGGTACTTTGCCAGTGTTATAAGCATACATATGCCCACATGAGAAAAAAAGTGAAGGAAACAGAAGGGCAAAGGGGAGTACCAAAACTAGGTCATTACTAATGGGTTAGAAACCAGATGATGGATACTTTCAAATACTGCATAATTATTCATTGAAACCATCAAGCTCTCTAATTACTTTAATAAATTTTATATCTATTTTCTCCCTTGATACATTTTTCCCACTCTGAATGACAGTACTAGAACACATTAAAGAAAATTTTTTAAGTCAAAAACAAATGAAATAGCCCTTTTCTTTCTTTTGTAATCATTCCTTCCATGGTATTCTAGGAGTTTAGATAACTCATTTTACACCTATCCATTATTTAGTACGCCTCAGGCAAGATAAATTTTTTTTTTTTTTTTAAGATGTCTATGGTAGAAGAAAATCAGAAGTGGTTTTCAACGACTTCTTAATATTACTGGCTTTTTATGTACTAGTGCTGGTGCCTCTAAAGTACGAATTTGACAGTTCCATTATTGTCATTTCAACTTCATGTTAAGAATTTTATCATTTAATTGTTTGTTTATGGTGTAATGAAGTCTTAGCAAGTATTTTTTAATAGCTCTGACACCTTATTTCTGATGAGACAAATACTCTTTTTTTTTTTTTTTTTTTTTTTTTTGCGGTACGCGGGCCTCTCACTGTTGTGGCCTCTCCCGTTGCAGAGCCCAGGCTCCGGACGTGCAGCCTCAGCGGCCATGGTTCACGGGCCCAGCCGCTCCGCGGCATGTGGGATCCTCCCGGACCGGGGCACGAACCCGTGTCCCCTGCATCGGCAGGCAGACTCTCAACCACTGCGCCACCAGGGAAGCCCAACAAATACTCTTTTTAATTGCTTGGCTTGGCTTAATTAGGTTCCCTTCTGCAACTAATTCCATTATTTCAATAAGTATATCTAATAGTAAACTCCATGGGAATATAAAATAATATTTATTATAGTAGGAGGAGGAGGAGGAGGAAAAGTAATAGCAGCAGTCACTAACATTATTTGTTTGCAATATTCTTTATTCCATCCTACCTACTTCCTGTGTATCACCTAATCCTATGACTAAATGCCCATTTCAAAGATGAAGTAACTGAAGCTTATAGAAAGATTTCATAGCTTACCCAACATAACCCAGCAAGTAAGTGGCAATGTCAGTTTGGATATTAATGCTATTACTCATTTAGATATATAAATTAATTTTTGCTTTTTTTTAGTCTATAACTTAGTGAGAGAAATCATTCACTCTATTGGCAACAGCAACCTCTTTGGGGGAACTATTACTGAATATTTTTCTTCCTGTTAGTGTACGAGCCATTTATTCAGACCCTCACTAGACTATGACCATGAAACCGAATCATCCTTTTTTTACCTATAGTATTTCAATGTAGTATTCCACCTGAGGGGAGTTTAGCTCTGCTCTCCTGTCATCCAAAATATCAACCTTGGCTTCCTTTTCCACTTCCTAACAGCAGTGGAACTCAGAAGGGTTCCCTTGGGAACGGAATGTTCTACAGCTAATGTACCACATGCTGACTACTTGAGGAATGGGCTGCCTCTGCATGCTGCTGGGTTGTCCTGTTGATGCCACGGCAGCATCCTGTGCTAAGGTGATTGCCTTCTCAGTTCCACGGGGAGAGGCCATACCACAGTTTCTGGAAGTGGGATTTTCCTACTGTTTATAATCTTGGGAAAAGGTTAATTACAGTCTGGAATACTATAGGTCTCTGATTTGAGGAGAGGAGGGATACACTCTATCTGGATGCAGTAAGAGACTGGGTCCACACTCTGAGGAGGGGGAGAGTTCTGGATCTCTTCTAATAATAGGGGTGGGCTAGCATAATGAGACAGAAACAAATAAACCAAGAGTGGTGAGAAAAGTGAGTGGTAATAGTTATATTTAATTATAGGTGACAGCATGATAAATCAATACTGTTTGGGACTCTTTGCCAAAAAGATTATTGAGTATCCTTTCCATGAGGTGCTGGGTGTTATCGAATTGACCCTCCACAGATCTGATTCTATGGGTGTGTGTGACTATCTACTGACTAGGCTATTTTACAGCTCTGCGGGGTGAGATTAACTGGTAGAAAACTGATAACACTGTAAATGATTCTTGCCTGAAAACCATGCAAATAATTCCTGTCTATAGCAGCACAAATTAATTTTGTTTGATTGAGATACAATTGATCTGCACCAGGTGGAAAAGATAACTCCAAATGTAGCTAGTATTCTGTGAGGAATCACCAGAGTGAGAGGACCCACTAGCAGAGGTTACATGTGGACAGGCCAAAACCAGATGGGTGAGAGAGGTGAGTTTCAGAACATATTCCAAACCAGCAAGACCCAAAAAGGACCCAAGTTGGCCATGAGGTGTTGGGGGAAACAATGGTCCTCAAGCAACACTTTTTTTTTTTTTTTTTTTTGGCGGTACGCGGGCCTCTCACTGTTGTGGCCTCTCCGTTGCGGAGCACAGGCTCCGGAGGCACTGGCCCAGCGGCCATGGCTCACGGGCCCAGCCACTACGCGGCACGTGGGATCTTCCCGGATCAGGGCACGAACCCGTGTCCCCTGCATCGGCAGGCGGACTCTCAACCACTGCGCCACCAGGGAAGCCCATCAATACCTTTGATATGCATTAATTTTATATTTGTATGAAAATCATGCCTTTTAATGTTTTGAAAATTATACTTTGGCACCACATTATAGCAAGATGGGACTATCCTTTGTCACCAATGCTTTGTTTGTTACAAAATAATCAATACTGTACGTAATTTATTATTGTCAAGCTCTATTAGTTTCCTGTGGCTGCTGTAACAAATTATCACAAACTGTGTGGCTTAAAACATCAGAAATGTGTCCTCTCACAGCTCTGGAGACCAGAAATCTTAAATCAGTATTATTGGACCATAAATAAGGTGTTGGTAGAATCACACTCTCTCCAGAGGCTCTAGGGGAGAATCTGTTTCTTGCTTCTTTCATTAATTTAATCACATTTGCAAAGACCCCTTTTCCATATAAGGTAACATTTACAGGTTCCATCTATTAGAACCTTATAAACTTGGAAGGTGCTATTCAGCCTACTACAGGACCCATTTTCTATTAAATTATAGAAAAACTATAATGGGCTACATATTAAACCAAAATCCTCATCCAATATCTTTTAAGTACAACACAGTAACACACTTTGCATAAGAGATAGACTACTAATGTGAGGATATAAAATACATAAAACATTACTTTCTAATCACTAAACAATATAGTCATAAAAATAGTTGCTTTATATTTCATGACATGTTCACTCTTGGTTCCAGCAACATTTCCTTTACTGATTCTCAGAGCATCCTTCGAGACATCTACATGAGATTCCAAGTTCTACCCATTGTATTTGGAATGTAACACTAGGCTTTTTTTGAATATATTTTTGGTTGTTTACCATGTTTTATTGAGGAGATGAAAATTATTTTTTCTAATATAGTTTTCAGGTAAAAATATTAAGTGAGATATAGATTTATGTCCATTAAAAACAAGAAGCATTCTACTAGGTTATATTCACCAGGAATATATTCTCTGGGGCATGCCTGTAATGAGAATATTGTATTCCCAGAGCTGGGCTCTAACTGAGTCATAATGGATCATATCATAAATGGGTGAGAGAAGAGAAACAAATTCTCCTTAGAGAGAAAGAATGATTCCCAAATAAACAGATGACCATTGTGACCAGACTGTATATTTTATATCTACCAAATTGGACTTGTGAATTTTTAAACCATTTAAAAAAAGAAGCCAAAGGACAACAGTGTCAGAGTCTATACAAGTACTGATCTACCTTACATTCAACTCAATTGTTCTCTGCTTCCTAAGTTTTTTATTTGTTTGTTTTTGTTTTCACACAGAGACAGACTATTTTGACAGGTAAGATTCAAGTTGTCTTCCTTCTTAAAAATTTAGCATTCTAATTTTATACATCAGTCTCTTGTGATGTAAGTAAGCCAATGTAATAAACTTTGGAGGCTAACAATTGTGAATTTCTGATTCTGGAAGATACTTTCTTCAAAATATAGCTAAAATTTAATTTCCTTCATTTTCTGTACTACCACTCTGGGCCAAGCTATCTTTTTCTGCCTGATTTGCTACAGTAGTCTTCTATGCAGTCTCTGATTCCACTCATGCTCCTCTGCAATATACTTCCCACACAGAATGCTCATTTAAACATGTAAATCATATCGTGCTGATTTATCAACTTCAAACTCTCTAATTTCGGGATACAACTCAAAATTTTACCTTGACTCTAGGAGACATGCCTCCAGCTATTTTTCTCACCTCATCTCTTTCTTCTCATTCTCCATCTCATTACCTGCCGGACGCATTAACCTTCTCTCTGTTCATCAAATATGTGGTGCTTATTCCGCCCCCCTAGAGTTTTCTGTGTCTTGAGCTGCAATTCCCCAGACAGAAGCATAGCTTTTCTGTAGCATGCGGGGCTCAGCCAAGGCAGGCTTGTTGTGATGGTTCAGTGTGAAGCAGCCTCCCAACCTCCATCACTTTTGAATGCCTCTGCTTTATTTTCTTCCGAGGGCTTTTCATCCTCAGAAATGATTTTATTTATTCACTTGTTTATAAGCTGTCAGTACCACAAAAACACGTGCTGCTTTTATTCATAGGGTTGAGGATAATTTAACTTATATTAATAAGTTAATAATTTAACTTAAAAATCAGTAACTTTCCTTTTAAGAAGGGCCTTCTTCCTGTCTTAGTTTTAAACACCATCTCATCAGTGTGTCTCTGAGGTTGGGTAAAGGCATTTCTTAAGGATCAGACACAGGTATCCAAGGCCACCCTACAGGTAGATATGTGGTTTCTCCAGGATATGAAATCCTGAGGTGTGTCCACATTGACAGTGTACTGAACTGCTCCAGGGACTCTATCCTCTCTTTCAACTGGCACACACAAAAATGGTACACTGGTACACACACACACACACACACACACACACACACACACACATTCATCCTTTAGGTCTAGGAATTGTTGGGTAGAGCCTAAGATGTCTAAGAAGGGTGTCTACAGTCATGACAAAACTCTTCTGTTTATTCCAGTGTGCAATACAAACAACAAACATAATTTTTTATGTGCCATGATATTTAAAGAATATTGAGAAGCACAGCACAGACTCTACTGGATTTGCACTTTGCTCTCCATTCCTGGTACAGAAGACATACTCCAGTGTTCCCCTGACTCCTCAATATCCTGGACTCTCTCTTGCTGTATCAACATCCCTCTGGTGCTGATCCAAAATTTATCTCAGGCAGGAAGTCTTGCCTAATTTACCACATAGATTCTCATTCCTCTTGGTGAACTTCTTTCTTCATATATTTAGGTTATTCCTTAATTAATTCACTTATGCACAAAATTCCTTTATGAAATTCTCTCTAATGATTAGTAAAATTTAAGAAGGCCTTATCATTTCAGAGCTGGCCTATCATAGCTAAGATCGTTTCTAAAGAAAGAAGAAACCACTATGTTGCCTTCAGCCTCTGTACATTGTAAGTGTTCCAGAACTTAAGACACAAATTAAAAAAAAGAAAAAGCATCCAAGGAAGGTGAGGGGAAGGGTCTGGCCACCAGGGAGGGCTTGAGCCTATAGCTAGATAGGAGGAAGATACCAAGAGTCTAAGAGGACCAGAGAAAGGCCTCACTTGGAGTTTAATCTCTGTGTTATAACCCCTATAATAAAGATTTGGCACAAAAGTATTTTATGGGGTTGCAAATTCATTATGAATGGAAATATTTCTGTAGATGTCCCCTGTATCCTGATGCTTTGAGGAAACTATGTGGAAGTAGTTGTCATGTCTAATAAAAAAATCACAATTGTTCACTGCCTACTGCAATTTATATATTCTTTGAATTATGTTATTGGCATTAATAGTGCATTTTTAAAGAGTAAAGATGAGTAAAGTTAGTGGTTTGGGGTATATGATACAAAATAGAAGAGTCAGTAGACTCCATTTGATAAGGGAATACATATAGGAGATATTAAAAGAAGCAAAATAAAAATATAAACAAAGAACAAAAGATAATTTGAAACAAATTATAAGTGGCGTTTATTTCTTTTGTGTCTCATGTCAGGGACATCAACATCAGTGACCTAGATTATTTTAAGTTGTCCAGATTGTTAAACTCACTTTGATTTTTTCTGATACAAGTGACAATTATGTTGAAACACCGCTCTACACACAGAGGGTTCCCAGCTTCTGTGAATATTCCCTGGATTTTGTGAGGGGCTTAAGGTTTGCCTGGTCATCTCTGGTTGCTATTTACCTCTTCCCACCAAAATCCTCTTCCCTCAAGTTTTTCCACCTGTGATTCTTCCTGTCTCTTCTCTCCTGTCACCCAAAATAGAGCATTGTCCCCCTTCTACAGAGCTCTTGAGAAGGAGACATTTACTGAAGATTGGGAGGTAGTGGAATGACAGCCAGTCCATGGTCCATGAAGAATGAGTGTTGCAGCTCTGAACAGCAGTTAATTTAAATTAGAATTCTAGACATCCCTCTTTAAAAACAAATGAGGTCAGTTCTACAACTGAAAAACATTCACTCTTCCAACTTCTCCTGTAGCTTCAGAGCCATCTCTTCTTTGAATTCACGATATCCCACACATATTTCTTAGTGGAAAATTTACTCTCTGTTTCATTTTCTTTTTCACTTTTGGCCAGTTTCTCTCGTCTAGGCAAATCGTGAATGCTGAATTTTCACATATTAAATGGCCCCTCTGGGTAATTTGCTAAACAAGTGAGTATACCTTCTCAGAGGAATCCTCCAATCAGCTATTAAAATAATACTTTTTCTGTCCTACTACTCTCTCTTTTTAATTTTTGAAATTATTTAATATATTTGATAGAAGCTCTTTTAAAAGCTGTGATGATGCATGAATCTTCATAATATAAAGTGAGTGCTTTTTTTTTTTTTAATTCTCCTAAGTCAGTAGGAAAAAAGTATTAGGTCAGAACTTAGTAACCAGATCCTAGTTCACCTTCTGAACCTAGAGGCCCTGCTTCTATCTTGGCAGAAAGCAAGTCAAACAAAGAGAGCCCAGAGTTGCTACAAGGGACCAGTTTCTTCTTTCCCAAATGAGATGAGACATAGGAAAAATCTATGGTAATTGTAATCAACAGCCAAATTAGGCAGAATGAGTTAGGTAAACTCAGTCTAGCCCAGCCAACACTTGAGTTGATAAATGTCAATTTTCAGCCAGGCTGTTTTTAAAGAGCTTGCACTCCCTATGAAAATATTCTGGTGGTATTAAGGGGGTAGATCTTACCCTAAAGGGGGGTAGCTCAGAAGACTTAACAAAGAACCCAAACATCAAATGAAAGGGCCCTTCAAAGTTTGAGGATTTATAAAGTAGCTTTCCAGGCTGAGGCAACAGTACGCTTAAATGCATTTCCTTTACTCTTCTTGAGTTTCTCAGTGTTGAGCTATTCAATCTTTCATGCTTTGTATTGTAAATACAATTGTAAAATATTTCACATTTTAGTCTACCAATCTCAAACAGGTATGTTAGATATGCCAGAATGGGTGTCACGTCGGCTAAAACACTTCAATATGAGTAAAGTAACCCCATTCTGTGGTTCTCTGACCTTTCCATTTCACTTGTCAGTATAATTTCAAAAATAATTATTAATTTGTATACAGTTACTGACTTTTGTATACTGGATAAATAAGAAGTTAAAAATAAGAATAAAAACAACAGCGATACGACCTCTAAGCATAATCATTTCACAAAGGAAAGGGCATTTTAATCACAAAAAAAATGTAGAAAGTGTTCTTAAGGAAAGAATTAAAAAGTCATTAAAATAAATTTAGCTTTATAAATTTTCTTATATCATCTTTTAGCTTTCGTTTGGTCCAGACCCAGCAAGATTTCTTCACAGACTGGCTCCAAAATACAGAGTGTTGGTAATACTGAAGTAGCCTTTCTGTAACTTGCCAGCTTTATTCTCACCATTTTTCTCACTATAGTTACCCGGTAGAAACTTATTTCTTCAAGCACATAGGTCTGCATAATTTTAAGTCTCCTTCTGGTTTTCATTTACTTATAACATTAAACTACCACTGACTTAAAAGTGTTCAGCATAAAACCCAATTTGTGCTTTTATTCATTTACAACAGATGGGGTCACAGTGAAAAGGGGGGAGCAGATTATAGTTTCCCTTTTTTGTAGCCCCTTTATTAAAATCACTTGCAACATTTTTATAAGGATCACACTTTTTTCTAAGACATGATTCTTATAAAGGATGCACTCTTCATTTTAGAACAGTTTGGTAAGTAGTAAACCTGGGCTCTCAAAGTCTCTATAAAAAATATATGGCCAAAATGACCTTCATCTTAACCACAATACCCATACCTAATAGTTTTCCAAACATGCAGAAGCCCTAAGCAGAATTAAATTCCAATAACATATGCTAAAGTTACAACTACTGACAATGAATGTTGCCAGTCCTAAACAAACCAAGAGCTACTGCTTACCAGGGTAGGAAATGGGATAAGAATGATATATTACTCTTTTTAACTGCAGATATACTGTCAGTCTGCCAAAGCACTGGTACTTAAAATTCTTTATAAAATTATGCTTCTGGGAAAATTAGTAATTATCACCTATAATAAACATATCTTTTTTTCAGTTTTGATTATAATTTGAAGGAAAGACTCAAGAAAAAGGCTATGAAAGAGAGGGGTAAAAAAGAATGGATATGAAACAAATTAAAATTTTCCTTGACTTATGATGGAATTACACCCCAATAAACCCATCGTAAGTAGAAAATATCCTTAAGTTGAAAATGTATTTAATACACCTAACTTACCAAACATCATAGCTTACCCTAGCCTACCTTAAATGTGCTCAGAATACTTACATTAGCCTACAGTTGGGCAAAATTATCTAACACAAAGCCTATTTTACAATAAAGTGTTGAATATCTCATGTAATTGAACACTGTACTGAAAGTGAAAAACAGAATGGTTGTACCGATACAGAATGGCTGTAAGTGTATCGGTTATTTCTTCTCACCATTGTACGGCTGACCAGGAGCAGTGGCTCACTTCTGCTGCCCAGCATCATACTACAAAACACAACCTCGGGAAAAGATCCAAATTCGGAGTATGGTGTCTACTGAATGCATATCACTTTCACATCATCGTAAAGTGGAAAAATAGTAAGTCAAACCATTGTTAAGTCTGGAAACATCTGTAGTAAATAATAATATTAGTAAAGAAAAAATATCGAAAGAAGGACTTGTAGAAAAGGAATGCACACCTTCTCTCTCCCCCAGAAAAGACATGCTTTTTTGGTACTTATGTTACTGGACGATGCAAAATTCTTATCAACTATTCTCATACTTTGTCATTTAGCATACACTATTCAGAATATACTATGGCAACATACTGTCCTGGTCTAAAAAGGTAATGTATAGTCTGCATCACTGAATATGTCTTCATAATCACAATTGGGTTAAAATACTTTAAAAAATCAATTAGCAGTGATGGTGGTCTTTTCACTACTAACATAAAAGATTAAAAATGTATTTTTATCTTTTGTAAATAAAAGTACAGGCAGAAATAAAATCCCATTTTTATCACTAGTTATGTCCCATAGGAACAATTACAAAACTATAAGCTTTTAAGTGGCAAGTGGTAGAAATAAACTAACTTCAGGAAAACTAGTCTTTAAAAAGTGATTTGAGAATGGACTTGAGGATATAGGGAGGGGGAAGGGTAAGCTGTGACAAAGCAAGAGAGAGAGTCATGGACATATATACACTACCAAATGTAAGGTAGATAGCTAGTGGGAAGCAGCCGCATAGCACAGGGAGATCAGATCGGTGCTTTGTGACTGCCTGGAGGGGTGGGATAGGGAGGGTGGGAGGGAGGGAGACGCAAGAGGGAAGGGATATGGGAACAGATGTATATATATAACTGATTCACTTTGTTATAAAGCAGAAACTAACACAACATTGTGAAGCAATTATACTCCAATAAAGTTGTAAAAAAAAAAAGTGATTGGAGAAATTTTAGATATTTTAATTATAAAAGAATAAGTGATAAAGATTTTCATTTTAATGCAATTAGGTTTGTATTATTGATTTCAAATGATCCTTTCAAAAAATAGAGTATTAACATTCTCAAATATAACAAAAGATATAGGAAATAATTTTAAAGATTATAATTATATTTTACATTCAGATATAAGAGAAATAACACTGGCTTTAGGGTAAAAAATTAAATTTGTGTTGTATTTCTAAAATAAAATAACCATGTATTCATATTGAGCCAGTAAATATCCATTGTAGAAAGTTAGAAAGTAAATGCAACAGCAACAAAATTAACATTCTCCCAATCCAAAACATAAGTAGTATATTGACTTCCAGATCTTGAGATCTTACTGTACATAGTCTTTTGGGATTACATTTTATCACCATTTATCACCATTTCCCCATTTCTGTACTACACATTTATCTCCATTTTTTCCCATTTCTGTTGTACTTTCTATCTCTTTAGTACACAGGTTATATTTAAATTATCTTAATTGAACCCCAAATTATTTAAATCAGTACCTAATTTCAGATAAAGCATTGCTTCTGGTTTTGTTGTCTTTAAAATCTCCTTTCATTTTTATTTAATGTTTCTTAAACCTCTTGTATCATGTTTGCCTACCCCTTCACTCTTTTGAAAACTTTTTATAACTGAAAATTTCTAGCATTTATAAAATAGGAAAATAGGGTAACTCTCCATGTATTCATCAGCTAACTTCAACAATTAACTCAGGCCAATTCTGTTTTATCCATATCCCCAAAGACATACTTGCTCTGCCCAAACAAAACTGAATGATTTTTGTCTGAATATTAGTATATAATTTCATCCACAAAGATGTTTGTTAGTTTTAGAAGTTTAGTGGGTTTTTTTATTCTGTAAAATTTATTGTTTCCACATTAAAAGATTTGAGGGGGAATTTTTTTTTTAACCACATGATGATCCTACACAGCTGCCCAGAGTAGGACACCAACATAAGTCTTTAACATGCCATATGAGTTCTGAATAAATAAAAGCTACAAAGCCCAAGTTATATACAAATACCTTAGGCAATAATGTTTACAAACCTATGTACGATACAACAAATGTAAACAGTAAATGCAGCATGAGAGTAATCAAAGGATGCACAGGGACAACCACTTACGGTTGTCAGTCTGCCCCCCAGGAGCTGCACATCAATCAGAGAAGAAAAAGAAATAAGAGGAATTCAATTTGGAAAAGAAGTAAAACTATCACTGTTTGCAGATGGCATGATGCTATACCAGGAAATCCTAGAGACACTACCAGAAAACAGCTAGAGCTCATCAATGAATTCAGTAAAGTTGCAGGATACAAAATTAATATGCATAAATCTGTTGCATTTCTATACAGTAACAATGAAATATCAGAAAGAGAAATTAAGGAAACAATCCCATTTACGATCACATCAAAAAGAATGAAACACCTAGGAATAAACCTACCTAAGGAGGCAATAGACCTATACTCCAAAGACAGTAAGACGTTGATGAAAGAACTTGAAGATGACACAAACAGATGGAAAGATGTACTGTGTTCTTTGACTGGAAGAATCAAAATTGTTAAAATGACGATACTACCTGAGGCAATCTACAGATTCAATGCAATCCCTATCAAATTACCAATGGCATTTTTCACAGAACTTGAACAAAATTTTTTTTAATTTATAGGGCACTTGGAATAATTCCACTCTTTACGTCTATACCATCAATTTAGTGCATAGTTTCATTTGTCTCAATTTGCTTTCAGGTTTTAGGAATTGTTATTTTTCTGGTTTTAACTTTGATTTACAATTATTCAGAATATTTACATGGTTTTGATTTACAATTATTCAGAATAGTTACATGGTTCTAGAATAAAACCTACAAAACAAAGCATATTCAGAGTTCTCAGTTATGTCCTCTTCATTATCCTCTCTCCTATTCCTTTAAGTATCCATATGCTTTTTAACTTTAAAATTATTTTTCCAAATTTTAACCTAAGTTATATACATATGTATATATTGAGTCAACATGTGTTGCTTATATTTTAACATATTACTACTTAACATTTTGCTTTATACTGTTCCCGTCTTAGGTAAACAATAGTACATTATACCCACTTTTCTTCACCTAGCTTTATTTAACAATAAAGACTGGAGAAAAATCCTTAATTGTTTATAAACATATTCTTTTTGTCATGTTAGTATTACCTATAACTCTATTGCATTGCTTTATTGTGTGTATTTAAAAACTTCATGGCCCATATTGATGTATATTTGTTTTCTTCCCAGGCTTTATTATTCAGATATTGCTGCCATACATAGCCTTGTACAAAACATTTTATCTTTTGTATTTTTGTCAGTGTGTCTCTGGGATATGTTCTTAGAAGTAGGGTTACTGGGTCACAGGACAAATGCATAGATATTGTTGGACATTATTAAATTTCTTTCCAAAGTGGATCTAACATTTTGCATTTCCATGTTTTATTCATCTTTACCCACAGAGGATATTGCCAAACTTTTGGATTTTAGCCAATTCAATATATGAGAACTGGGATCTCAGGGAAGTTTTAATTTGCAGTTTTTTATTATGAGCAAAGCAGAACATCTTTTTATATTTTTAAGGGCATGTATATTTCTATTCTCTTTGAGCTGTCTGTATATCTTGTCCATTTTTCTAGAGTGTTGGGGTTTTTCTTTATTTTTAGATCTTAATATATTTATTATACTACCTTTTATCTATAGTATAAATTGCATTTGTGATGCTGGAGGTGTTGGTTTTTTTGTTTTTCGGATTATTTTTTTGCTTTTCTTTACACTTTTATTTAGACAAATCTATTGATTTATCCACATTTTCCATTATTTTGTCCATAAATCAAGTCATAGTTTGGACAGTTTTCTCCACTCTGGATTTGTTGCAAAATTCACCTTTGTTTTCTTCTAGCACTGGTATATTCATATTTTTAAACATTTTGAATCTCTAATCCATTTAGAAGTTATCCTGGTATATGATGTGAGGACTAATCCAAATTTAGTTTTTTCTACATTGCTCTCATTACACAATCTCACTTATTAAAAAGTTGTATCTTTTCCTCCCTGATTTGAGATGCCATTTTTATCTTATACTAGTATTGTGTTCTTAATTTGGACTATTTCCAGATTTCCTACTATGAGGTACGTTCTTCTTTTTTTTTTTTTTTTTTTTTGCGGTATGCGGGCCTCTCACTGTTGTGGCCTCTCTCATTGCGGAGCACAGGCTCCGGACGCGCAGGCTTAGTGGCCATGGCTCACGGGCCTAGCCTCTCCGCGGCATGTGGGCTCTTCCCGGACCGGGGCACGAACCCGTGTCCCCTGCATCGGCAGGCGGACTCTCAACCACTGCACCACCAGGGAAGCCCTTTATTTTTTAATTTTAAATTTTTTTCTTTTATTGAAGTATAGTTGCTGTACAATATTATATGTTACATGTGTACAATATAGTGCTTCACAATTTTTAAAGGTTATACTCCATTTATAGTTATTATTACAAAATATTGGCTATATTCCCCATGCTGTACAATAATCAAGTTTTGATAAATAATTCTTAAACAAAATTTGATTCATTTTTAATGAGATTCATGGGTTTTTCATCTAATTATTCTATGCAGACATTGATTAATATAACTTGTTTTTAGAATCATCTAGGATTCAGCCCCAATCTTACTCCTCTTTTTTATTTTTATAAATGTTAGCAGCAAGCAACATATTTCATATTTCAAAAATAAATAAATAAATGGAATGAATGTTATTCTTGCATAGATAGATCATTCAATTATTTAAACTCCTGTGTTGTATGCCAAAATTATATTGTGATCCTTTACCAAAATTACTTTTAATGATTTATTAGCTGACAACTCAATTAAGTTCTCTTTCAATTTCGTTGAAAGCAAACACTGGAAACCACTTGAATTATAAAAGCATTTGTTACCCAGTTATAAAAGTCATGCACATCTTCAACTTTTGAAAAGTCTAAAAATAGGCTTTACTAAGACCTATCGAGTTTCTTAATTTTTGTACAACAGTTTGATAATAAAGGAGGTTTCTCAGGCAATGGTTTGTTTCATTGTTTCTTTGGTTCACCAGGGATTTTTACACATAGGTTCAAATATAGCATAGCAAGATTCAAGAAGAGTGAGAGTAAGTAGGAGATGGTGATGGGGAAGGTAGTCAGAAAAGGGAACTGGCACAGCATCTTGACTGCAAGTGTGTTCTCAGGTAAATAATTTTAGCAAAGAGTATTTATGAAAGTTGAGAATTGGAGCTGGAAAGTGACTTCCTTAACACTATCCATGCCTGCCTCTCCCTCAGAAAGTGTGTTTTCCAGGGGAAAATGTCTCTCAGTTTGAAGAGCACTACCATAGGTCATAACAAAGTCATGAACTGTGCCTCTCAAAGTTAAAAAAAAAATGTTGATAGAAGAGATGCTGAAAGGTTTCAAGAAACCGATTTAGCAGCTAACGCTTCAACTGGTCTGTATCACTGCTCTCCTTGATCTTCTGGAAGCTTGTAAGCTCTCTTTCCTGAAAAGACTCTATAAGTAGTCAGCTGGAACCTATTGTTCCTTAGATTAACATAGTTTGATCCACATAACATGCCTTGACCATGAAAAGATTCTCAAGTTTAAGGGTCACACTCCTCACTGAGACTTGACCCTTAGCTTATTACAGTTGTGGCAAGTAGACCTCATGAAGCACCAGAGAGATGAAATAAACTTTAGTAAATATCATCTTCAGTATTAATATAGTAGGTATCAGGGCCTTTATATACTAAGTATTAATGCCTTAATACAGTGCTTTAAAATACCACAGTATGCTTATGCATACTTATACATTATGATACATGATATTTAATAAATTACTTGACATATTATACATTAGTGACTAAGGGACACCATGTACAATTCTACCTAATTTTTTGTGTTTTGAGGAGTTTTTTGGCAAGCTGAACTGTGGCCTTCTCTTTGAACAGTTTCTATTACTTCCAACTCAAACTACTTAAAAGGCAATCAGGAAAGCGTTGGTAGTAAAATGACATATGCTTGTCAAAGTACTTAAAATGCCATGGTGTTAGATGAGATTTGATAAATAAGACAGAGATGGAAAAATGAATAGAAACTGTGTGGATGCTATGTATGACAAGAGTATTTTATTCAATTACAGGATTTAATAATATTTTGATTTAAGGTTAGAAAAAATTCAAATATTTTCAATTTGGGATTCATTGACAAATATGAATTCTTTTTGATTTTTCATTTTTCCCCTAAAAATAAGTAGTGACTCATCATAGTGTATTCAAGGGACCATTTGTACATTTAATAGCTCTATTTAATCAGAAACATTCAGACTGTTTCCTTGAAATTACACATGGGTGTAAATGCTAATGGAAAATGTTCCTGGCAAGGTAATTTTGGAGCTTGCCAAACCCCAGATATCTTAGGTATGCTTGAAGATGTTATAATGAACAAAACATACTACCAAGTCACTGAAACTTAGAGTTATATGTCAGGAAAGAAGACAAAATACCAAATATGTTGCCATGCTTTCACTAAACCAAAGCCAATCTCGTGTGTTTGAATTTAGACTGAAGTCTTCTCCCATGTTAAGTTCAGCTATGAGATATATTAGTGTGATTAAACAAATTTAAGTTCCAATAGGATTTGTCATCAGTTGCTTATAATCATCTCTTAAGTGGAATCGTGCATTCATTTTTGGAAGATTTCCATTAAAGGACACAACAGCACTTAGTGAGTTGTCTAAACTTTATATTGGGGGTTGAATTTCCTACCAGTGATTCCTGGAAGTTTTTTACTTAGAAATAAATTAGTAAAAACACATCACATGTTTTTTTTGCAGAAACTTTCAAAGCCTTATTATTATGTCCTTTATAATAGACCACAGGACAGAGCAACTCCCCTACTTTCACATAATACCCTGCTGTTCAAGATGTTACATATAAACAAATGAGCAATAGTTCCTTTTCTACATGACCTAAGACTAGCTTTTTTCCTCCTTCACTTTATTCCTTAAAGCCTACACCTTGGATAATGTGTCTTCTGGATGAATTAAGGTTAGACATGTATTTTATCCCATACTTCAAGCCCAGTATAGCTTATGTGTATATGAGGAATTTTACTTCTAACTTGAGAACAACCACACGCCATCATACGTTATACATTATATAAAGCTGGTTGGGAGAGGGCTGCAGAATGTACGAAAACTACTTGATGAATATTTTGTTTTTAGTCTGCTTAAATTTGAGCTTCTAAACTCAGATAATGTGAATTCTTTCTTGGGATTCATTCCCAAGAAAAGGGAATTAGTAAAAGAATTTTGGCATCCAGGTAAGAGGACAGAGTAATAAAGAGGTGAGTAAAGGTAACAGAATGCAGTGCATTTGGATTTAGAAATATCAAAAAGGCTGGGCCACAAGTGGAAAAACCATTGGAATTCCATGAGTGCAAATGTTTTAAGAAGACAAGCATTTTAATTAGCCTGGATGGGAAACTCAGCATGAGGCTAATAGTTGGTTTGATGTTTAGAGTCATTATACTGGACTGTGTCGGTAGGATTACACAATACTATTGTGATAACACAAATGTTAAACAAATCACCTACCTCAGAATTTCCTAAATAGTGCCTTACAGCTTTTGGAGAGAATTTTTTTTTTTTTAATATCATAGTATTTTCCTTTCTTGGATTCCCTAATGAAGTTAGCAGTCTTTATACTTAGCAGGAAATCTGGACTGATCATTTGAGGCCTGTTTTCTTTATCCATTGTGGAGTACGGGTTTACTTTTGGACCCCTAATAAATCATGATCTAACATCTAAGAAACAGACTTATTGCCACATTGCTAAATCACGGAAAGAAAAAAACAGTATAAATGGTTGGTTTTGTCTTTCACTTATAGGACAGTAATGAACCAAGAAGTGATATTCTATAGTAATGATACACTAGACTGTATTAATGATATGTTAGTGCCCCAGTCTTATTATGTGGGGTTAGTAATGGTTTTGTATTTGAAAATGTTAAGCCCGGACTTGTTTGTAGCTCACCAAGGAATACGACCATATGCGATGCTTTTCTATTTCAGGCAATGCCCCCACTGCTGGATAGATTGCTGTTGACAGCTTTTGACCAGAGGGAGCCATTAGATTTTGCTGGCTAGCAAACAATTGCAGCTTTGATATGAGCTACAAGGTAAAGATGAAAAGGAATACCAATGCAAAAAAATATGCTAGCTTTGTGTGGTCTCTAGACCCTTCTTGTGCAAATGAAAAATTATTTAGATGTAAAAACTAACAAAAGAAAAACAAAGAGGAAAAAAAATCACAAACGTTTCAAGATTAGACAGGTAAGATGAAGACTGAAAGAGACCTGGAAGAAACATAGTGGAAACTTCATACCACTAAAAAAGAATTCAATGGAATAATTTGAAGATAGCAAATATTTTTCAACTGATGCTGTTGGAGAGCAGTTCAAAAATAGTTTCTGTATTTGGAAATACATTGATTTTGTTCCTAACGATGTCATCTTAGGACAGCAGTTGTATCTTATATGTAGTGATGCAAGGACACATTTAACTGACCAAGCTTATAGGTAAATGAATGCTGTCAAAGAACAAGATAACAAGAAATGTTTGCACTATTTAGACTTTGCTGAATATAAGCTAAATCAGTAGACTGTTAGTTTGAAAACATTGCTTGGACTAGTAAAAAAGACACAGACTGGCAAATTTAGGATTCCATGGATCCTATAATTATTATTATTATTATTATTATTATTTTTGCTGTACGCGGGCCTCTCACTGCTGTGGCCCCTCCCGTTGCGGAGCACAGGCTCCGGACACACAGGCTCCGCGGCCATGGCTCGCGGGCCCAGCCGCTCCGCGGCATGTGGGATCCTCCGGGATCGGGGCACGAACCCGTGTCCCCTGCATCGGCAGGCGGACTCTCAACCACTGCGCCACCAGGGAGGCCCCTATAATTATTTTTAAAAAGCAAACTTAAAACCTTATGTAGATAAACACACCTTCCTTTGACAGAAAATAATTGTACTTAGATTCTCAAGTGAATTTTATATAGAAAAGGTAAAAATACTGACTGGGATGCAGTGCTCTGTGTACTGAAATTTTCATGAACTGACAGTAAATAGTCAGTAATCTATGGGTTAAACTTTGAATTACAAAGGTTTCAATATCCTAAAAACAAATAAAATGTTACTTTCCTTTACTGGGTAAAGTAGTGCAATATTCATCTATAAAAAGTCCTTGGAAGTAGAGTTGGTAAAATTTGTCAAAGTACTAATACACCATTTATTTTAATTTTGTTTTTAACTGTATGAATATTAGAATCACCATTTTTTTCCTCTGGATATTTTGGTCAATATCCATCTAATATGGAGAGAGTCGAAGCCAATTTATTAAACAGAATATATTTAGTTTAATTTTAGTATATTAGCTAAAAATGTATAATTTTACAATTATATACTGCTTTCACAGATGGGCATCTTTTATAAATGCACACCCACTTTCTTTTAGAACAAACTCATGTTAAATATCCCCCTCCCCGACATTTCTCATGCAAGATTTCTGAAACAACATTAGGCTGTTGATGTGTTTAGTACCCTCTTCAGGTAAAACTAATAGTTTCTTTTGAAAATAAAAATATGATTGTGTTACAATTGTCATGATGATAACTAAAATAGATCTTCATCCCTGAATCTAAAGGCACTATTCAGTAATCTGCATAGGTGAGAAAATGTAATTTCCTTTACAATAATGTGGAGCCAAACAGTAACCACTTCCTAATTCAGGTCTGGAAGCTTGCCTCAGCTGACACTCTTCTTCCAAATTTGAGGTCTGTGAAAGTTCTGGCTGTCCAGCAAGTAGAACTACAAGCACATGATTTCATCCTAATAGACATATTTAGTTTTTAGTTTTTCAGAGTTTTTCTACTTTGCTTCTATTTTCCCATCTGCTAAAAGAGAATAATAAAACTTAACATATGGATTATTGAGAGGGTTATAAACTGCTTTGTACAGTGTTAGGCACATGGTAAGTGCCTGAGAAATGTTAACTAATTTTATGATGACTATTGTTTTTACCTATTTTTAGCACTCAGAGTTCTTGTCATAATATTAAAAAGCAAATAATTGAATTTAAAATCAATTAATCCTCAGTGGAATTTTATGAAAAAATAAGTGATTAAATGTTTTTAAACATCATGATGTTTTTCTTCTTGGCTGCCAGGTACCTAATTGCAACTCTTTCTCTTTTCTCTAAAAATATCTTTAAAATGTCAAAGTCTTATGAAGATGTATATTATCATAAATAGTAAATTATTAATATTCTCCAAAAGAAACATTCATAATCTCTTACAGTATCATGAATATTGTTAGAAATGTGACAAGTGGATTTTAAAAATTACAACTAAAGACCAATCAAAACTATTTGAAACTCAATACATAAGAGAACTCACATATTATAAGAGTGATTTTGAAAAGAGATACTTTTGAAAAGTGAGAAGTAAACATTCCCATTTTAGAGAATACTAAAAGAAGAAGTAAGTGATACATTATATTAGACAATATATGTTGGTCATTACTTAGTTTTATATCTATTTGGGCGTTTAAAAATCTCTCTCCACATTGGTGTCTAAAGTCTTGATTTCTAGCCAGTCTGAAAGCCATACTTCAAAAACTTCTTCTCTGGGCTTCCCTGGTGGCGCAGTGGTTGAGAGTCTGCCTGCCGGTGCAGGGGGCACGGGTTCGTGCCCCGGTCTGGGAAGATCCCACATGCTGCGGAGCGGCTAGGCCCATGAGCCATGGCCGCTGAGCCTGCGCGTCCGGAGGCTGTGCTCCACAACGGGAGAGGCCACAACAGTGAGGGGCCCGCGTACCAAAAAAAAAAAAACAAAAAAAACTTCTTCTCCTTAACACTTCACATGCTGTCTATCCTGATGATTCTACTTCAAACTATTTCTTAAATTGGTCCATTTCTCTCTGTCTACATTACTCTCATCTGTTGCCTGGACAAGAGCAACAGTCTTCAATTTACTGTCTCCTGGTTTCTTCTTGACCCTTTTAATCTAGTCTTCTCATGAAAGAACAAAATTATAAAACACAAACCTGATTTCAATATGTCCCTGTCTAAAAATCATTCAATTGGTTTCCTATTTCTCTTAATAAAATAAATAGCCCTTTCCACAGTCACCTTCACTCAGATCCCTTTAATCTTTCACTCCACTCAAGCTAAGCTGGCCTCCTTTCTATCCCTAGAAATGTCCAAACTATTTCCTTTTCCAGAGCTTTAATATCTGCCCTTTTCTTTGTCTGGAAAGCTCCTTTGCCAACCATGCCTCTGGAAATTTCTATTTAAATAATTAAAGTCTCAGCTTAAAAGTTAGGGCCTTAGAGGGGACTGTCTTAACCAAACAATATAAATTATATCCTTTCTGTTATTCAGTCTTGTAGACTCAATTTATTATTTTTCTTCTTAGCATGTATTTACTTTTTCTTGTATTATTCATTTTACAGTGAAATTGGTAAAACAAACAGAATAATAAAGTACATAGTAAAGTACACAATAGTGTACCAACAACTGATATCATCTGTCTTGAATATTCTACCCAATTTTCTCGAATATGTTGTAATAGGAAAAAAAGAATTATAAAATCAGCATTCTTAGTAGGGTACTTGTTTTCATCCCCTGTAGCAGTGTATAGGGCTATTCCATTCTCCTAATCCTTGCTAGCACTGGGCAGTCTGATGAGTGAAAAATGTAGTCTCCTACTTGTAATCTGCTTCTCACTGTTTGCCAGTTTCTTAGGGAAATTTTTCCCCATTTTTACTGCCCCCCAAAATGTCCTCGTTCTTCTTTTATGACTTGCCTTCATAACATTTAGTTTCTTTTTGTGTTTTGCTTTGTCTTATTTTATTGTTTCATTACAAATTTAGAACCATCCTTGTCTCTCTGGAATAAATCCAACTTGATCATGGTATACTTTCTTTTTTGTATATTGCTGGATTCAGTTTGCTAATATTTTGTTGAGGATTTTTACATCTATATTCACCAAAGATACTTACCTGTAATTTTCTTTTTTGATAGTGTTTTTGTCTGGTTTTGGTATAGGGTAATTGTGGCCTCATGGAATGAATTTGGGAGTGTTCCCTCCTCTTCAATTTTTTTGGAATAGTTTGAGCAGCATAGATATTGGCTCTTCATTATATGTTTGGTATAATTCCACAGTGAGGCCATTTGGTTCTGGACTTCTGTTTGCTGGGAGTTTTTTGTTTGTTTGTTTTTATTACAAATTTAATTCCACTACTAGTGATGGGTCTGTTCAAATTGTCTATTTCTTTTTGACTCAGTCTTGGCGAGTTTTATGTTTCTAAAATTTTCCATTTATTCTATGTTGTCCAATTTGTTGGCATATAGCTGTTCATGGTATTCTTTTATGATTTTTTTCTATCTCTATGGTATCAGTTGTTATTTTTCCTCCTTTATTTCTTACTCTGCTTTTTGGGGTTCTCTCTTTTTTCTTCTTGATGAGCCTGGCTAAAGGTTTGTCGATTTTGCTTATCTTTTCAAAAAACCAGCTCTGAGTTTCAGTGATTTTTTCTATTGTTTTTTAGTTCTATTTTGTTTATTTCCCCTCTGATCTTTATTATTTCCTTCCTTCTGCTGTCTTTGGGCTTTGTTTGTTCTTTTTCTAACTCCCTTAGGTGCTAGGTTAGGTTATTTAGTCGAGATTTTTCTTGCTTCTTGAGGAAGGCCTATATCACTATAAACTTCCCTCTTGCTTTGTAGCATCCCAAATATTTTGGAAATTTGTGTTTCCATTTTTATTTGTGTCAAGGCATTTTCTGATTTCCTCTTTGATTTCATCACTGACCCATTGGTTTTTTACTAGCATGTTGTTTAGTCTCTGTTTGTCTGTTCTTTTCCAATTTTTCTTTCTGTAATCAATTTCTAGTTTCATACAGTTGTGTTCAGAAAAAAATGCTTGATATAATTTCTATTCTCTTAAATTCAGGGTGATATTTTTCGTGGCCTAGCGTGTGATCCATCCTGGAGAACATTCCATGTGCTCTTTTTTTTTCTTTTTTTTCCCCTCATCTTCTTACTTTACCATCTTTACCCTTCCTCCCTTATATAGCCTTTATAAATGACTTATAAAATGCCTTGTGCAGACAAAACATGAAAAAGAAAATCTAAATGTCCATAAACTGATGAAAGTATAAACAAAATGTAGTATATCCATACAATTAAATATTATTCAGCCATGAAAAGAAATGAAGTTCTGATACATGCTACAACATGAATGATCCCTCAAAACATTATGTTATGTGAAAGAAGTCAGACACAACAACCACATATTGTATGATTCCATATAAATAAAATTTTCAGGATAGATTTCATTTTTTTCCTATTGTCTGAAACAGTTTGTAAAAGTCATTATTTACTTCTTGAAGGTTTGATTTTAAAAATACACTTTAAAATCAACTGTGTCTAAGATATTTTTGAGGGGTAGACATTTACTTACTTATTACACTTTTGAAATGCTTATTGGCTTATGCAAGTTTTATTTTTCACCATGAGACAATTTTGGTAGTAAATATATATTTCAGAAGATTGTCTACTTAGTTCAAGTTTTTAAATGTACTGGATTTGTTCATTATATTTTATATTATTATATAATATACATAATATTTATATTATATTTTAATAGGTTCTATATCTTTGCATCAAATCTTTTAGTTATTTTGTTCAAGACCACAGCCAGCCCGTGACCGTGATGGATTCAAGTCCAACCCACATTGGAATCTACCCACCAGCCAAGGTAGTAAATTTGTCTGTTTATTTTCCTTATTTCCAAAGTTTCCTGAATGTTGTACCACCTTTGCCATTTTTGATATATCCATGTAGCATTTGTATATATATATATATTTTTTTTACTTAAGCAATGAGTAGTCAGGGTATTTTCAGGATAATCAAGGTCATTTCAAGCATTTTGAGAGGAAGTAGCCTTAAGGAGTCAAAATTGAGACTTTATACAGTGAAAAGAACTGGAGGAATGAAAGTCAGGAAGACACCTTTCAAGGAATCTGGGAATAAAGAGTCTGAGGAAGTTAGAAACAATGGCTGATCTACCTACAGTTGGGGATTCTCAGAAAACCTGGGACCAATTTTCAGGCTGCTGTAAACATATGCCTATGGCCCAGCCTACAGATGTTACCAGATGACAATGGCTTTTCCTTCTTTGCCTTCTAAATTTTGCATGAGTACTTCCCATGACTGGATCTGAACTAGAAACCTGCAGGCAAGGGAGTCAGGGAAATGTGGTTCCCCAGATTTCCTCCTCTGTCGCACAGGGAAGAGCTTAGAAGGGCAGCAACAGAACTGAGTATCCGGCACAAAGGGGCTTGCTTTTAAAATAAATCTGGTGGTTGAGGGAGGCAAACTAAGGAAAACAGCTAGAAGATTCCAAGATAAAAGTATCAGAACCATTATTAGATGGTAAAGACTCGATGTTCCATAGCAGGCCTGGGTCTGGTACCCCAGGTTGCAGGAGTCTGACAAGAATGGTGGAGGGACCTGGGACGTCTGTCATTGTGCCTGTAAGAAGGGACTCCATCACTGAGGGGAAAGATTGGACAACACTTGGGGGTACAAAAGGATGAAAAATTAGAGTTAGGGTGTTAAAAACTGAGCTAGGAATATGAGGATGAGGGATTTTGGGTGAGGTAGGGCTGCAACACCGGAAGGATTCATGAGGCTGAAAGGAAGAAAAAGCTCCAAAAAGAAGAAGAGAGATATAGGCTGAGACTGTGTGGCAGCCAGGCTAGTCACAGGACTGGGGCTTTCTTAAGGGTGCAGTAGTTCAGGGAAGGGGTACAAAGGCAATGTAGGGTGGTCATTGATATCTAAAGGGGAGTGCAGGAAGGATGAAGTGATGCTTGCTAAGGACTAACCCAGAGCTAGGAACTGGGGATAGGTTTGAGGAACAGTCTAATAATGTGACCTCAAGGTCTCCAAATGAGCAGAGAGAAAGGGATAAACGGGCAGAGAAAAGAGTCTGTGTGGCATGAGTTTCTACCAGACCGTTCTGTGCATGTTGTTTCTTGAGACTATATGGTCAATATCTTGGGTTCAGTGTTCCATGAGTGTGCCTAGACCTACAGTCCCTGACACAGCTTAGGTAATATGTGTCATGCACTCAGGGAGAGAGAGACTTGCCTAAGGAGTAATGGTAGAACCAAGACATACACACACACACACACACACACTCCCACTCCCACTCCCACCCCACCCAAAGATAAACACCTATTCTCAGCAACAGTAGCAATTTGAATCCAAAAAGAATAAGAGAAATATTTTCTAAATGGCCTCACAATGTGCAAGGCTCCTCTCTCTGGGGCAATGTTTCATTTTGGCAGTCAGGTCAGAAGAGTGTCAGTTCCTTTTCTTTATCAATGAGTTCAGAGTGAACCTTTCAGGCCTGTCCAGAATAAAAAAGGAGTTGAAAACTGAGAGGTTGTTTATCCACTCTCTCAGCTACCAAAAGATGGGGCCAGAATTTTGACATGACTCTCCACACAGGATAAACTGGAATCATGGCTCAGGATTATCATTTTCCTCACTTCCTGACCCGGGGGCAGGGGAGGAAGGAGCACAAGGAGTATTTTTAAGCTACTTATTCTTTGGGTTACATTAGATTAGAGCAATAATTCAAAGGCCTGTCATATTAATAGGGTAGCTTAAACAAATACATGTGGTATACCTGATAGTTGATTTCTAATTTATATGCATCAAGCAGTTGCCAGTGTTCTATATGCTACTGCACATAAATTACCCCACAAAGTCTATTCATTTCTTTTTCAACAAGCAGTGATTGAATGTACTACGTTCCAGGAATATGTTAGGGACCGAGGTTACAAAAACATGTCAGATGTAGTGTTTGCCCTCAAGGAATATTCTAATAAAGGATATAGGCATGTAACTAATGATTATAGTGTCATAAGTGCCAAGATTAGTGTATGATATGGAAGATATCCAATTACAGAAAAGTATCTAAATAAGATGAGAGATTAAAGGAAATTTTCCTGACAAGATAAAATATTTCAGTTATACATAATAAATGAAGGGATCAATAGGAAATGTATAGTACAAAAGTTCACAAAGTTATTAGGTAAAGAGATTAATGACTATTGGGGAAACTGAGAACTGTTCTTATCACTAAATCATGAAGTAACTATATTTTATTTTATATAAAATTAGTTCATCTTGATGACTTAGTTTTTTGCAGCAAGAATGCTAATTGTCTCTAAATGTACCTTGTCTTTTTCTGTAGTAATGGACCTTATTTTTATTTTATTTTTTTTTATTTTTTTTTTGCGGTACGCGGGCCTCTCACCGCTGAGGCCCCTCCCGCCGCGGAGCACAGGCTCCGGACGCGCAGGCTCAGCGGCCATGGCCCACGGGCCCAGCCGCTCCGCGGCATGTGGGATCCCCCCAGACCGGGGCACGAACCCGTGTCCCCTGCATCGGCAGGCGGACTCTCAACCACTGCGCCACCAGGGAAGCCCCTGGACCTTATTTTTAGATAGGCACAAGGCACCTAGCATAAAGCTTGCAGCTAAGACTAGTCTGTGATTAAGTCATGGACCATATGATAAAAGCAGCAGAAATGACCTTATAAAACAGTAAGATGTCCTTCTCCATCCCTTCCTCCTTCCAGGTGGCAGGAATACAGACATGGTGGCCAGAGCTGGAGCAACCTTCCTGGACAATGCAGTGAAAACTGCAAGCTGGGATTAGCAAAAGAAAACATAGGAGCCCACATCCTGACCCCACAGAAGACCACTTTACCCTTGGTTCTGCCTCCTATCTAGATACAAATTTAGAAGAAAGATATTCAGTTTTCCCTACAAATCATAAAGCTCATATTACAAAATTGAATAAATTTACTCAGTTTCCAAGATAGATTTTCTATATTTGTCACTAAACATGCAAAAGGTAATGTATTTAAAAAACTAAGGCATATGAAATAATATATATAGTAATTATGTACATGAAATAAAAATATAAAGAGACAAAAATCTAACAGCAGACATAAACAGACATAAATTTGTGAAAATATAAACTAAATAATGATTTTTAAGATTTCTTTTTAAATAGCCAGATGTTCAATTTTATATAATTCTACTCTCAACTGACTTAAGACTTCTCTTATTATTAAGTCAGCACCTAATAAAGAGTAGGAACTTTTTCCTAAAAAATATAGGTAGTCATATAATTTCCAAGCTGGAATGGACCTGAGATTAAACCCCATCCAATCTATTTAGTTAATTGATAAAGAAACTATTGCTCAGAGAATTAATAAAAATACACACGTAGCAAGTTCATCACAGTTAGAATTGGAATTAGATTTAGTTATCCTAGTGATCAATATAGTAATAGTTCCACTACATCTCATGCATGAAGAGCATCTTATACTTCCATTTGATAGAAAAGTAGATAACATGTTTAAGTGTGGCTAGGTAACACCCCTGACACTCAGTAGAGAACAAAGTCACTATGCAGAATGAGGGTTCCAACTCATAGTTTATTGCACTCAATGTATCAGCTGGCCCAGCATCCTTAATCTGGAGATGGTTATTGTAGCTTTATGAACCACCTGGAATTGAATTGCTAAAATGTTTACACGTACATTTTTCTGATGAATAGAGTCCAATAGTTTTTGTTAGATTTTCGAAGTGGTCAGTGATCTAAAAAGACTGAGACCCAATTGTCAAATGCCCTGACTATTCTCTGAAGCAATGCTCCTTCTCACCACCTGATGCAGTCTTCTTCCCTTAGAGAGTTTTTTCCTCTGGAGGACAGATGTGTATTTTAAGGAATCATGTCACAGTTTGGAAAGAAGGATATGATTCAGGAGACGGAAAACAAGAATACCCATAATTACTCTGGAATAATTGTCCAATTCAGTAAAACAGTAAAGAAAAATGAGGATTTTTGGATGGCTTGGATAAAGCAGTTGAGATGAGGAGGTAATAGCTAAGAAGATAACATGCAGTCCTGGTTTATTAATCCCAAGAATGGGGCAGTCAGAGGAGGATGCCCTGAATCCCTTCCCTCCTTAACATTTAGCAAAACGAAGTGAACAGGAGATCACACCTTTATGAAAATCCCTTAAGAAGCTCATCTTATTCCACCATGAACTTATTCTCTGGGCATAGGGATGGCTTTGGAGCTGGCTGAAATTCTCAAATGAAATTAAGTGTTCCTGAGACTGTCAAAAACACCAGTCATGCCACACATCTCACACTCTTAACTAAGAACAATTCAGCACAGTTAGGGGCCTTCATCTAAATAGAGTTTCAGTATAAAGTAAACATGGTCAATGAATTCCCCTCCTTCCCTTGGAGAGGTCACGTTCAAGGTTCACTGCCAGTGCAAGATGGGAAGGCCTGGCCTGTGCCCACCTGCTAAGAATTAAACAGTCAGCTGTAGTCTCTTGTGCAATCAATGCCTGGTCGTTAATGGGAGGCCCTGAATTCATCACCAGAAACTGACATGCTCATAAGCCATTTATAAATTTGTGTTAATTTCTACATCTTGGAATTACTCTAACTTAAATATAACTGTCACAAAATGTGAGAAAAGTCTCAGGCAAATAGATGCACGCATTGCTTTGGGTAATCAAGTTTACCAAGCAGGTTTTATTGTGCTCTTCTCAGCATGGGTGCTTAGTGTCTAAAGCCCTACCACATGTTGTAACAATAAAGTTATTGCTTATTGACCAGATCAAGTTGACAACAGACAAACGCTGCCATGAGTTATTTCAGGCTGGATTACAATCCTCTCCCTGGTAACCAATTAGTGTGTCTAGTAAATAGTGTTCAATAATGTTCAGGATAGCAAAGTTATGGAGAAATGCACTCAGAAATCAACAAGCACCACCACCACAAAAACAAAACAAAAACAGGGGAGAAAGCCAATGTGTGGAGAAATACACAGAAAAAAATAAACAAATCATGAAAGTACACATTTTCCACAAGGGGAAAAATATTTACACTTTTTTTTAAGGCATGAATAATTCTATACAACACCATGTTTTTTATTAAAACCTAACCTTAGAAGTAGTACTGGACTATTCTTAGGGATGGATGGGCATTCATCACCCTCCTCTTTGATGGAAGGTGTTGATACGTTTTTGGTGGTAGCTTAGCTACATCCTTCTTTAACTTCTTCAGAAGTTTTAGATGAACACCATTTGAACTTAGTGATTTATGGCCACTTAATTTTTCATATTTTTTCAATCAAGTCTTTGTTTTGATTTCTCTGACAGTTCTTCACCTTCCTTCTCTGCACAAAGTAACTCTAGGGTAGACACTTCTTTATCATTCTGGAGGGAAGTCTAGGCACAAAGCAACCATTCAATTCCTTTGCATTATTTGCAATCTCTTCGGATCGTTTCATTCCCAACATAACAGTGTAATAGACCAAGTTAGTCTCCAGGAGATTTTGCATTTCTGGCATACTTATCTCAAGGGGATTGTTTTATGTTGCATTTGGAGATGACTTTGATTTTTGTTTGTCTGTTTGACATTATCCCTAAAAGTCAGTATTGGAGGCTTTTATCACCTATCTTGCATCCTGACCAACCGCCCACATCTTATCATTTTATTTTTCTTTTCTCAGTGTTCATTAATCTCTAATAGTGTATCCTCAAGCAGATTCTATGCTGTTTCTACAGATTTTAATTTTCTACCTTTTCTCTTTGGAAACTTCTGACTAGTCTCTTCTTTTTTTCCCATTAACTTTTCTTTTGAAAATATGAGTACCCACAGGTTTTCCTTTGGTATAATGTTCTCTATGAAAATGTCAAACTTGATTATGTCATTGCTACTGCTAATTTTTAATTTCTTATCTTTTATTCTCAGGCCAATGACTCAGAAGTGACAGAAGCTCTCTGAGTACCCAAATACTGCTCTTGTAAAAAAAAAAAAATTATTATCCAACAGTGACACAAATGTCATGACTTAAATTTTTAACAATGTACAAATCTCAGTATGGGTTACGCCACCTCTTAAAACGTGCCACTTGTGTCAGAGTAGCAAGAATAACAAGTTTCTCAGTCCATCAAGTCTATCAACCCTGCCCCCCACCCCATGTTCTGTCCAACAGGCTTCTGCTGTAATGCAAAGCTTATGTCCTGTATTTCAGTATGATAAATCAATCAAAATGAAACATAGGTTTCTTATTAACATATGCCAATCACTCTTTGGTAATCTACCAACACTTATGTATAGGAACCACAGTTTACCCTTCTTTATGTAAATAAAACAATGTGTTTTCCTCACTTTTCTAACCATTTCAGTATAACACCTAGTGGCAGACAAACCAAACTGCATGGTGGTGAACCCATTCTTATTCCTTCCAGATTGAATGCATCTAACCGAATAGCTTTGTATTACCACAGATTCTCTTTTGCAAGAAGCCATGGAAGAAACGTTGAATTCCTAGTATAACTGAAAAACATACAAATCTTTCAGCAAAACTTAAAAGCATCTTTTTAAAAAAAATCACAAATCCAATACACACTTGGCTGTTACTAGGGAAATTTTCTCTGAACTTGGATCTCAGAACAGCTTATAGTCATCTATTTTTCTTACAATAACATTCAAATGTCCAGATACTTTGCAGACCTTATTATCAGTATTTCCTAAGCACCCGCAGTAGACAGAATGTACGCTGCCATCTGTATTCATCTGGTAATATTAGCACCTAAATTCAGATTCAGAGTATCCCACCCTTGGAGGGAAATTAGGCCTCTTATCATAAAACAAGCTGTAGAAAAATGAGTTGAATTTCACTGTCCCCGCTCCCACTGCCAAATTCATAAGTTGAAGCCCTAATGCCTACTACCTCAAAATATAGCTTTATTTGGAAACAGAATTGTTGCAATATAATTAATTAAGATGAGGTCATGCTAGAATAGGATGGGCCCCTAATGCAATAAGACTGGTATCCTTATAAAAGGGGAAATTTAGACACAGAGTCATGCATACAGGCAGAATGCCATGTGAAAACTGGAGTTATGCTGTCACAAGCTAAGGAACTACTAAAAGCTAGGATAGAAGCCTGGAACAGATCCTTCTCTAGTGCTTTCAGACGGAACATGGCCTTGTCGACATGTTGATCTGGGGGCTAGATTTCTAGCCTCCAGAAGTGAGACAATAAAAATAAATTTCTGTTGTCTAAGCCACTAAGCTTATGATACTGTATTATGGCCTTCACAGCAAATTAATGCAACAAAATTCAGTTTAGTTCATTATTATCAAATAATGAATTGGGTAAATGTATTTGGTGAGCAAAGAAAAGAGACATTTACAGAAGAATTTGAAGGATTTTTATTTTAAAACTGGAGTGTGAAATTTCCCTAATTTTAAGGTAAATATCAGCCTTGCTCTTCAGTATTTCCATCGCATTTGTTACACATCTATGTTAACAGTGCTTCATCACAGCTTGATCATTTGTCTGCAGATCTGTCTCTATCTTGAAACTGATATCTCACAAGGCTAGGACCAAGTATATATTGTTTATCTCAGAATTCATTAATAGTACATGACATGTAGTACATGTTTAGAAAATGTCTTCAAAGAATGGTGAAACTAGATTTGCCACAATATTTTAGAATTTTATCCAGATTGTTCTGTTAAGTAAAGTTTTCACTCAAAATAGTTATTGGTCCTTAACCAAGACACATGAAACAGTTCAATAGACTGGACTCTGACCATATCTTTTCTCAACATCATAACTAAAGAGGAGATGCACTGTCTTTTTTAAAGTGTCCTTGGAGACCAAATATACAGATGATAAAGTGGACTAAAAAGAGGGAAGAGACAGAAAACAGTCCCTGGCCTCAGAGCTAGATTTCTATTTTTAGATTTGTTGTCTGTTTCTCAGAACCTAGTATTAAGAGAAGTATAAAAATATAGCCATGTGTTAACCTCTGTTCTAGGCCCAGATTGTCGTGCCTGGCTAAGGATGGAAGTGTGCAAGCTGAAACACACATCTTAATGTGAACCAGACGTGGTAGGGGATTCACCACTGTATCCTGCCAGGTACTCAAGCCTTCCAGATACTCCACTGTCTTTTGATGATCTGCTTGTAAATTTTTTCAGCCTCTGAAACTGAGGCCAAGTTTCTCCTCCTCCCCCTTCTGACCTCCACTCTGTCCCATCTGCATTGGGCAATCTGACACAAGCTACTACGGTTCAGTCTCACTTTCATTTTGCTGCATCTGTTTCACCGTATAACCCAGATTTCTGTGTTTCCAAGCGCAGCCTGGTAACTTGACTCCTGTTCCTGATAGATAATTCAGTTTTATTTTTCTGACTCCGGATCTTAACCTACCTCCAGTTATCTAAGACACAGCAGTTTACTGTCACTGTGGAAAGACAGATTCCTGATTTCTATCCCCTGCTTTTCATCCCGAAAGATGTGTTCCCCCAGGTAACTGTGCTATCAACATGAACTACTATGGGCAGTTTCCTGTATATCAAGTGAAAAGAAATTAAGCGTTTATAAACACAGTATTTCTCAATCTCATTAGTTTATAACATATATTGGGTATATTCTTAAAGTAGAGCTGAATAAGTACAAAATTGTTTTCTTTGTACGGAAATTATTCTTGTAGATTCTTAGTGATTTTCAGCAATTTTCCATAGGATGTACATTATTTAGAAAAATCTGCATATTTTGTTTTCACTGTCATTACTTCCCATTATCCCAAAAATATCTGATATAGTTACAATGGAAATGGAAAGCTGAAGGATTTTAGATTAAGTGAAATTTAGAGCTCTATTTTGTTGGGCCAAAAAAATGTTTTTAAAATGTATTTGTCCTTAAGATGTAAAACCAGTGTATCTTCTACCCCACCTCCCTCCACCTAAAATAAAAACAAAACCAAATACCGTGAATTTCCAACTCATCTTGGAAAAAAACCCCCAACAACATAATGGCCACATTATGTTTATATTCCCATATGAATTGAGCTCTGGTGTGGTTTCTTTAGCTTGCCACAGTCCTCACCACTCTCTATTGATAGTCCTACCAAGCTCATTTCACTGAGCAGAGATAGCTATTTGCTCCCGCATGAATTTTTCTTTTCTTTCTTTTTTTTTTTTTTTTTTTTGGTACGTGGGCCTCTCACTGTTGTGGCCTCTCCTGTTGCGGAGCACAGGCTCCAGACGCACAGGCTCAGCGGCCATGGCTCACGGGACCAGCTGCTCCGCGGCATGTGGGATCCCCCCCGACTGGGGCACGATCCCGCGTCCCCTGCATCGGCAGGCGGACCCTCAAACACTGCGCCACCAGGGAAGCCCTACTGCATGAATTTTGATGTGTCATGCAAATGATTTTATGTCCTAAATCCTACATCCTACTGAAAAAAAAAATTCAACGGTAGAAATATACTTATTGTCAAGTACAACTTCCATGTGACCTGACCTATTCAGTACAGTTACACATGTCCCAGATTGTAGGCTTTCCTAAAATAAAGAACTTTGACCCTATGAATTCAGGCTTTTTGTTCAATAAAGAAAACCCTCAATTACATTATCTTGTTTGGTACCAAAAATGCTTTGATCCTTTTAAGGGTATTTATTACAAAATAAAGCAGGGTGAGAGTCTTTTGACAGACATGAGGCTTTGTATAAAAATTTCAAGTATCTTGGAGGCTTACTTGGCGTGAAATTATTGGTATAAAATGTTTTAGATCTGATCCACTTCACCTTTCTGGCTTTGATTTTTAGCTTTTTCATTTACTAGCTGTGTATGTGTGGACAAATCTCTATCTCTATGCATCTCAATTTCTTAATTTGTCACATTAACTCTAAAGTTTCATTTAGGATCTCTAAAGACCCACTGAGGTCTTCAGAAAACTTCAGTTGTCATAATTAGCACATTAGAAATTCTACAAATATTTACAGTAGAAAAATTTTATAAAATAATTGAAAAATATTGAATCCATTTTTGTTTTATATGTGGAATACTGAATTATTTTTTAAAATAAATACATATTCATCAAAATATGTTCAATTTCACTTGGAATTTCACCTTAGAATCCTTATTCCAAATATCTAAACTTTTAAATTTATTAAAATGCAATACAGCTGTCTGAGACCTCACTTATACGTGAACCTCAAAGAAAAAAATGTGAAATCATAGAAACAGAGAGTAGAAAAGTGGTTGCTAGGGGCAAGGGATGCGGGAAATAGGGAAAGGGTGGTAAAACAGTATAAACTTTCAGTTATAAGATGAGTACGTCTGAAGATCTAATGTATAACATGATGACTATAGTTGATAACAATGTATTGTATAATGGAAACTTGCAAAGAGAGTAGAACATAAATGTTCTCACCATAAAAAAAAAAAAGGAGGTAAGCATGTGAGTTGGTAGATGTGCTTATAAAGTCAATGCGAGGAATTCTTTCACAATGTATATGTATATCACGAGATCACATTGTACTTTAAATATCTTACAATTTTATCCGTCAATTATACCTCAATAAAGCTGAAAAAAAGCCCCCTCACCCCCAGTGTAGGTAGTGAAAGTCTGAAAGAAAAACTTACCTCCACCAGGATGGGCAATATCCACTCCCCACCTAGGACCCTAACTTAGCTGATTGCACCACATCTTCTCAGTATCTTAAACTAGAGTCACAGACTTAGTTTAGCTTCCTCTCCCTCCCTGACACTGAGACACCCAACCAATCCTGTGATTTGTAAATTACTCACACCCAGACCTGCCCAACCTGCATTCTCCTAACCAGCCACCTGTCCAGGTCTTGTCCCCTTAAAACTGTGTTACATTGTCTTCAGAGTGGTATTCCTCCAACATGTGTTTCGTTACTTCTTTTTCCTTCATAAAACCATTGTTCTTCTTTTCAGCAATGTAAACACAGTATATGTATCATCATGGTTAAAAGCACAGGACTTGGTGAAGGTGGCAAGCCAGGGCTTCTATCACTGCTCTAACAATTGTTAGCTATTTAGTCTCAGGCAGAAGCTGAACATGCATGAATATGCATGAAAGGTAGGGTCTATTTAAAACATCACTGGGGAAAAGACTATCTACATTTTAGATGTGACCACAGAAGGCAAAATTAGGACCTACTGATGGATATGATTGGGATATGCATATTTCAGCACAATACACTGAAGAATCCTCACTCAAACAAACTGAGAATGGAATTTAATGTTTTATGAAAAATTATTTCTCCATTTCTAAATGTATTGAAATAGAGGGAAAAAGGACCACACGTTAAAGAAGGAAATTTAAATATCAGGTAGGAAAGAAGTGAAGTTGCATAAGGAAATAGCGAAGGATGTTTCCAGTATGAGATTTTCAGTTTCTGTGGTTTAAGCTTAATTGAATTGACTTAAATTAAATTCTAGTTCAAGTATACCTTATGCTTAAATTTCAGGACTATTTTCATTTATAGAACCAAAGTTTAGTTTACTAAATGTTAAACTTTTTATCACATAGGTATACATTATAAAATAGTTCTCTTAGACTTAAAATTATCATACTTAGAGATATATGAGTATGTTTAACACTATGCTGAGTGTTTTGAGAAAATTTAAGTACATGTTGTGGGAATCTATTCACTCACAGACACTCATGCACACATACAACAGATTTTGTGAAAATTCTGCCCAAATATCTATTGTTCTGTTTTCCCTTGTTGTCCCCAAATACTGACAAATTCAAAGATCATTTTCTGCTTTGAAATGGATAAATTATATACCAAAAGAACTGAATTATTAATCTCAGAGTTTCTATGCTTCAGATATTATTTATAGAAAAGTTTAATTTTGATAATTTTTTTCTGTATCTATTTAAATCAATTCCTTTCTTGCCCTTGAGAGATTTTTTTTACAAGTAATTCCTTTGTTTCTTTTAAGCCCGGATGAAAAGAGATAAATTACTGCAAACACTGATGGCCTTTTTAATGATGTGAATACCTGTCCATGGGATTAAGTTCAGACCACCAACCAATTTCCTATAAGCCATCAAGTAACATCATGTGTTAGCAATTTTCAGTCTCTTTTTATATGGTTTGGATTCAAATGGTAACCTAGAGGTGAAAGGTCTGATTTAAAAAAAACAACTCCCCTGAGCCATCCAACCTTTATAATTTTCTGAATTTAAGTTAATTATATCATTTGAGTTTAATGAAATTATCAACATGTTCACCTTCATTTCAAAATAACACTTTCCCTGTTCATATTAGAATCAATCTTTTAATGTTTACCTTGTTATAAAGAAATCTAAAGAGGACAAAGTGTTCTGCCTAATGTACTCTATTATTTGATTTGGGAATGAAGGTACATTTAGGATTTAATGAGGGCAATACTTTTAATACTTTTTTTCAGGGTAAAAACACATTTTGTTGTGTTGTCTTGGAGTTTCTATATGAAATTTGCTCACTGGTTAAATGTTTCATTGTAGTATTACTTTTTGATCTAAGCTTTATTAATTTTTATTTCAATAACATTTATAAAATGAAGGGAATTTTTAGCATTAAATAGTTTAATATATTGACCATTGTATCTTCTAATCCATACAAATATACAGTTGATCTAAAATGAACAGTTCTTTATTCTAAACTTTCATAAATGAGCAACGTTTTGAACTTAGATCCTAAAAAGTGAAGATCAGTTTATGACTATTACTGGTTTCATACTTCATGTATTATTAGCATTTTTGTGAAGGCTTAATGGCTTAACTTTATGACTTTAGTCACTTTTTGTGTCACCTTTTTTATAGGTTGCCTTCTTTTGCCATTTAAAAATTTATTTGTTGAATATTTAAGAAAATTTTACATGAAATATTAATGGAATATGAAATAACAGTGATAAATATGAATAACACAGAGTAATTTTAATATATTTTTCTTTTCCAGATAATGCCAGATATAGTAATTCATTGAGAAAATATGTACTGCAAAAGGAAATAATAAATAGGCTATGTGATTTTTAATAATCCAATTAATGAAGAGGAGTGAAATACATGAACATATCTGAAAAAAAATTTTTATTGACAATTAGATACAATATACATTGGTGGAGATACTACTAAACTTATAAAACATTTCTCAAGAAGGACATCCATGACTATCTCATCATGGGAATAAAAATACTGTGAATTGAAAAAAAACATTTCTATTTTAATAATAAAAAAACTATAGTCAACCATGATCAATTGTAATCATTCTCTTCTATTGATGTGAAGGTGATCTGTATAAACGTGAAGCTTTTAAATATTTACATTTTGTTCTTTTTTTTGGTTTGAAATATTCCTTAAAACTCAACATTGTATTTATAATTTTATTTATTTTATTTTACTTAAAGGAGAATCCCAAGATTTTTTAAGCTCCACAAAACTTGGATCCCCTCCTATGTTCAAAGTAATACTATTGAAGAAAATATTTTAAATCCACTCATCTTTGCTAGGTATTTCTATAGTCATAAATGTCTTCCACTTTGTCTCTAGGCCAGATTTCCCTCAAGACCCAGGTTTATACTCTAACCTTTACTACATATCTTTATAGTTGTATCATATTAAATCATTAGGCACTAAAAGACTTCAACTCAACTGGCATACTTTGTTCTACTTGATCAATTTTTAAAAATTGGTGCATTCACCATTATTTTAGACAAAGTTCCAAATTGCAGAGAAATAGAAATATGGAAATGTGTAGATATTAAGTTGTTCTCGGCAGAATAATTATTTTAAACTGTATGAAATATTTTTGACTTCTATGAATTGCATAAAAGATGCATATTCCATAAGTAGTTTTAGTATCTTATACTCATGTTTGCTTCCAACTGGAATAATTAAAAAAAAAAAACTTACTAAACCATCCATCTGTTGAACATATTAAGTTGGTGATTTAATTTTCTCTTATTCCTGTTTTGATTTGTTTTTATTTTTTCTTAAATAAAAACTATATTACTTTTCTCCAATTCAAATCTGAAAAGTAATTATAACGCTACATATTTGCATTGCATCTAATATGTCATTCCCTATTCTCAGCTTGTAACATGTTTTATTCCTTCAAGAGCACTATTATTTAAGTACCAATATTACAATCACTTTACAGTTGAAGAGAATGAGGCTTGCTGAGAGTCATGTAACTGGTAAGCAGCAGAGCAAAGAATTTTTACACAGGCAATATATTTCTGGAATTCATGCCCTTAACCAACTTCACATACTCAAAAATACTTATTTTTCAAGAAAGTTTCATTCCAAATTATATATATTTATATATACATAATAACACATTATATATATATTTAAAATATCATTTTTTAATCCTTAACTCTTAATAAATATCAAGAACACATTAAATATATTGGTGTTAGAGTCAAATTACAATTTGGAAAAAATCCATTCCACATACCACCAGCACCTTCATTTTTTCCTCCCCAAATGCTAAAATAGACACATCTATTTTTTTTACTAGTTAGGAAATAAATGAACCCAAAGGCAAACAAAAAATCATAGTTCAAGGAAGATTTAATAGTTGGCAGATTTTGAGACTGACCTGTGAATCTTGATGGGAATCAAAGTACACAGGTATGACAAGTACCAAGAATTTGAAATGTTTCCTGAGTTTACTTGTTGATTTTCCAACACCTATACCTCAAGCTCCCCTGAGGTTTGAGAAATGGAAGCATGACAAGAGTCATTAAAGAGTGACTGATGAGTGGAATGGAATGCAGTGTAAACTACAGTGTAGTTGTGACTACCTTTTCCCAGTTCTTCACCTTTAATGTGGTTAACCAGTAATTTGAAAGTACCCTGCTCAATTCTAGTCTATATATAGAGTTTCCTTTCATTTGGGAATGAATGGACTGTGGGTGTCATGCCACAGCCATTATACAAATCCTTTGCTGTATTTTTACTTGTCATTTTTAGAGAGTGTAATTTAAGAAGTGAAGTTGATGTTTCTTCTTTTTTCTTTCCCTCCATAAGACTAAACTTAGGAGCTGAACCTAAGAGAGCACAGGTTTCTTAATACAAACATACTCTTACAACTAATGAGGAAGTAGTTTTTCACATTCTCTGCGATGTAGATAAAAAGTAAAATAAGAAACTAGATAATTTAATAAGGAAATATAAAAATTAGATGAATCAAAGATAAGATAAATAATAAAGGAAGAATAATTAGTTAACGAACTTGGGGAGAGGGAAACTACCAAAGATACTGAAAGTTTCAGACAGACACAAGGAAAAGAAAATCATAAGGCAAAGGCAAAATATGATGTTCATATTATATTCATATTAAATGGGAAAAGAATGACCTCAATAATATAGCTGAAACTGGGGAGGAGACAGATAAGTTTAATGACTAATAATACAAACAAAAAACACAACATATTAATGAATACTGTAGAGAAAGAAACAAAACTAACGTAATTTTATGTTCTAGTTTTTCTTTATTTGGAAAAACAGCTGTGGTAGTCCTAATATGCTAGACTCAAGGAATAAAATGGCATGGTGGATAAGACAAAGTCTGTGATAACAGGAGCTTATATTTTAGTAGTGAGAGAGGCAATAAGCAAATACACAAACAGAAAAGAAAATGATAGCAGCTAATGACTAGTACTTTGAGAGAAATGAAATAGGGTAAGAAGACACAAAGTGTTGTGCAGAGGATTTTAAGGGCAGGGAGTGTTGGCAGCTATTTTGCAATTACAGTCTAGGTAGGTATTCAGAAGATGGAACATTTGAGCAGAGTAAAATGATGACCAGGAGATGATCTTGGGGAGGAAATTTCCATCAAAGGGATGTCTCAATTTGTACTCAGGTTCTGAAATTCAATAATAGGTTTATTATAGATCTCATAATCCAGAGGATTAAACATTAGTTAAACATTACAAAGGCACAGAATCAGAGGAATAATGTCACAGAGCCGTCGGTTGAAGAATATAAGTATAAAAGGCTGACAGTAATGAAGCAAACTTTTAACCCTAGATATAATGCTGGAATTCACAGAGAAATTGGCAATTTAGATAAGTCCTCTAGATTTTTCTTTGGTCAGATGCCAGGCAGTGGTACCTTTAAATAAAAATTGAAATAAAACCTGGTAAATGCTATTCCACATATTTTAAAAGGATTCAAGGTCCCCTGCCTCTTCCATAATGAATAATAATAATAAGGCAAATTGAGCCTAACCTAGAAGAATAGACAAACAAATTAAAGTACTTTGATATGCTAAATGCAATGATACCAAATATACACACAGGTATACACAATGATACCAAATATAAAGCACATTGTAGGGGTTCCTAAACTACCCCAAAGAGGGTTTTATAAAGGTATCAGTGGGAAAGTGCTATTGGATCAATGAAGAGTTGCTGCAATTTTCAGGTAAAATATGAGGATAGGAGAATTAGGGTTGAAGCACAGAGAAATGATTAGAGAAACATCAAGGTGGGAAAAATGTTGATTATCTGTCAGAACTTGGAGAAAGGGACAAATCAATGACGACTACCAGAATTTGAGTATGGTGGCCATTAATTTAGATGGCCTCTACAGGACTAGAAAAACATTGAAGCAAGAAGGTGGGAAATGAGTTGGGCATGCCACCCAAGGCCTGTTCCATTAATTTTAGATTTAATTATCCAGTGTAAGTAGATCAGCAAGGGACCCAGGGGAGAAGGAGTTAATGTACATGCCCAACGTCTTCTGAGTTGCTATCTAGCTACATGTTTTGCACACTAATAGGTTTTAACGCTGCTACTTCCTCATATTTCTGCTCTCTTGATATTTACTCAGTGATATTAATTATGATTTCACATGAGACTAAGAAATAATAGAATATAATTATACCTTTTTTGGTAAGAAAAGATATCTAGCTAGAGGCAGTTGAATACAGAAACCTGAAAATCAGGGAGAAGATACAAATTTGGGAGTCATCAGCATACGGGTCAGCGGTGAAATCATATATGTGCATGACATAACACAAAGAGAGTATAAAGAGTAACAAAAGCAATTAACTTAGAGAAAGGTACCCAAAAAGGAGACTAAAAAGCAACAGGGACAGAGGATAAATAAAATCACATGCATTCAATAATCCAATCAATTATATAATTCTGCAGTTCCTAGACAGCAAGTCAGCGATGTCAGAATTATATTTAGGTCATGCATTGTTAGTTAAATTTTTTGACATATTTGTCATTTAGTCATTTCAAGTAAAACCCAAATTCTCTAAATGCTAATATTTTCTGTTTCTGGTAATACTCGAGTACCATGGAAATGACTTTAATATATTTTAAACACAAATTTTTAAAAAGAAAACAATTATGTAAATATTTACATAGAAACCCTATCAATACTTGTGTGTGTAAGGACACTTCTGGTTACAAGAGGCAAAAAAAATCGATAAATACTGGAATATATTGGCTCAGACACAAAACTCCAGGGATAATTTAGGCATAGCTGAATCTAGGAATGCATTATAATCAAATATTACAAAACATGCCCCATCTCTCTGCTCAGTTTTACTCTATGACAGTTTCATGCTCAAGAAGTTTGTCTCCTTGCCATCATCAGATAGAGTTTGGATTATACTTATACCTAGCAATGCCAGAGAAAAGTTCATAGCATCCTTTTCCAAGATTTATATCAATATTTTAAAAGGAAATTGGATCTTTTATTTCATATGCACAATGAACCTGAGAAAGGGTAGCCAGGTGATTATAGGCTCTATCAGGTGGAAGAAGGGGCTGCTCTTCTTAGAGAAAAAGATGCAAAGAAAAGTATGCCAGGAAGATGAAAATAACAATACCCACTGCACTGCAGTACCATATTTTAGGTAAAAGGCTCAAACATCAACATTTGAAAGATTTTGTGACCCATAAAACTATGTCTTTTTCATATAAGAAAGAATAGTGTCCTTTTACTCCCTACTATTGCTTAGAAGAGTTCATAGTTCAAATCAAAATAATTAACTACTACTATATGCTTCATCACCCGACATACAGAGAACTCAAGAGTTCTAATGAAGGATTGGAATTGCTCTGTTTTGAATTTGTTAACTATTTGTTTAACCTGTGCTGTCAGAAGTACTATAAATCTATCTTGGATAATTGTGTGTGCCTTTTTCTTTTGCTAGATACCCTTGAATGTCACAAGGGACTATCTTTCCTTCACAAATGGCTAATTTTTCTTAAATTATACATTTAGATTGAAAGATAAGGAAATGGCATAAAATATCAGGAAATCCACCCAGGAAGGAAAGCCAAAAATAACACACCTGTAAAAGTAAAGAATATAACCATTATGCCAGTGGAATATCAATTTAAAACATAAGTAATTATAATCTCAATTGACTATTTTTAAAGCATTTTTTACTTAAGCATATGAAAGCAATGCTAAATCTCATTCTTTTTTCTGAAAGCTATCTCTGGTTTAAGAAAAGATTTACATATTTCACATAAAAGCAATTTTACTGCTGCATTCATTCATCATTCAATAGATATTTGATGACCAACTATAATGTGCCAACTATATGCAGATATGAAACAGAGTCCCCCTAAAACTGAGTTCCTCTGCTGAGTTTATGATCAACCTCTCTATCCAAAATGTTATTCCCTTTCTTGTCCAACATCTGTTCTTCTCAAGATTGAGCAGTATCAAAGAAAAGGGGGGATTGAAACCACATATAAGTCCCTGTGTCCCTGTCCTTTGAAGTAAAATGCTTTTGCTTTAGTCTCCCAAGCCTCCCCTGTGCCTTAAAAGGCTGGCTCAAGAGTAAATGACTAGGAAATGTGAAGATCTAGATACAAAGAATAGCTGTTGGGCCAGGAAACTTGCAACAAGTTAGACTACAATGCAGCCATATAGCAGAGTCACTGAACTCCCAGTTCCCTGAAAGATATAGATAAAGGTATAACACAAATTCCTAAGTTGTTTTTACAGGAAGCAAGAAGTAGACCCCCACCAGATGAAAGCTGCTGACCACACACAAGCATGTAGACCCCAGACCAGGTGAAACCACAAGATTGGTGATGCTCAAAACTTCACCTTGATGCCAACTAATCTGAGAACTGTGCACTCATGCACCATGCAGTCCCCTCCCTCACGCTGCCTTTAAAATCTTTGTCTCCTAACCGGCAACTTGGAGATGGTCTTAGGACATTAGTCTACCATCTTCCCAGGTTGCTGGGCTCCTGAATAAAACAACTTTTCCTTTTCCACCAACACTTGTGTCTAGATTATCAGCCTTTCAAGTGGCAAGCAGTCGAACTTGGCTTTGTTACCAGTCCCACCCTGTTACAGAGAGACGAAGTACCTACCTCATTGACTGTATATGGTAAATAAAGTGTTAAACAAATTTTGGTTTGGATATAGGATATGAAGGAAAGAGGAAGTGAGAATGCCTGCTAGGCCTTTGACTTAACACAATGAGGAATGACAGTGCCATTCACTGAGATGGGGAAGAAAAGCAGTTTGAGGCGATATGTGGTGGGGGAAATTCCTACTTTGGACAATTTGACATACCTGTAACATAGCCACATGGAAGCATCACATAGTCACTTGCATACAGAGACCTAGGCTCAAGAAAGAAGTTAAGGTCTAGAGATACACATTTGGAAGTCAAAGATAGATAGATGGTATCTAAAGTCATGAGATTGGATGAGATTCTGTGGGGAATGTGTGAAGATAGAGAAGAAGAAATAGCTACGAATGAGCCTTGAGGCACTTGAGATTTTAGAGATATGGAAGAGAAGAAGAAATAGCTACAAAGATTATGAAAACATAGCTATGAGGCAGAAACACAATTTAGGGGTCAAATGGTGAAAAAATTTCAAGGTGGATGCAAGTAAATTAATAGTTGCTGAGAAGTCAAGTAAGATGAGGACTGAGAATCTGGCGATTTGGTAACTACTAGTAACCTCAGAAAGACAAGTTTCATTACAATTATTAAGAAAAAGAAAGAATGAAAGCTGAGGAAATAGACAAAGAGACAACTGATCATTGCTTCAGAGTGCTACTATAAAGAGAAGTAGGATAAAAGGGTAGTAACTAGAGAATGTGGGTTCCAGGGGAAGCTTTTAAATTATGGTTGTATGCTGATGGGGATAATCCAGGAAAGAGTGAAAATTTGATTATGTCTGATTATGTCTCAGAAACAAAATGGAGACTTTAGAAGACAAAGCCTGGGCACCTAAATGATGAGACCTGCAAAGCTGTGGAGGGATTACTCTTCCTATGTTTCAGGAAGGAAAAGAAGAGGAAGAAAAACCTGATATGTAACTATAGACACAAGTGATTTTGTAGATTTTCTTCTTCTTCTTCATCAGGGATATTATAAGGAAGGGCTTTAATGAGACTGACGGATGGAGAAACTTGTTGACAATCTGAACAGAGAGAAAGTGTGAAGTAGTTCAAGAGACTGATAGGGTAATGCTGGGGCCCAGGAAGAAAGAAAGAACCTCACAGGAAGTGCTAAGAGGATGAGTGTGTTAATTCATAATACATTTAAACAACAACCATAAGGAATGATCCTGATTCTATTGAATAAACAACTGAGATATGGCTGCAGTGCATTCTATGACTTAGACTGGGGTGCACATTCTTGATTCAGTAGAGAGTTTGGGGTAGAAAGTTATGCAAGTTATAGCAAATATCTAGATAGTGAGAGTACAGTAAACAACTCATCTCTGCATTTTCACCAGAGCAATGTTTGTAATAATGCAACATTAGAAGAGAATAAATGTTATCAGTAAGTATACAGATTTTTTAATGTAGCAAAGTAATATGCTGAAATGAAAGAACTAGAACTACATAGATGGAAAGACATTTGATCTTGCTGATAAATAAGGAAATGCAAATTACAACAAGAAGAAGATCCCATTTCATACCTTGAAATTTGTTAAAAATAAAAATGCCACAATATTAACTTTTGCAAGGATTTGGGAAAACTCTCATTCTCTGCTACTAGAAATATAATAAGCACAATCACTTTGGAGACCACTTTGACAATATCAAGTAAAATTGGAAGTGTCCAAATCCTCTAATACAGAAATCTCACTTCTAGGAATGTACCTTAGAAAAACTCTTATCAGCTTCACTACATGTTCACAGCTAAGTACAAAAAACAAACAAACAAAAAATTCAAATGTATATTAGTAGGAAAATGGATATATCATGATATTGTTCTAAGTTAGAGTGCTCTGAAGAGATTAAAATAAATGAACAAACTATATAGACAATATGGAGTATGACAATAGGGAAGACAATTTGAGTGCAGAAGGAAGATTTGGTTTGTAGATTTGATAATGGGAAAATGATGATCCTTTTAATTTATTTTCTTAATGAATTCAAAGAAGCTAAAATAGGGTGGAGGAAGGAAGAGGAATTTGGAGGTTTGAAAAAGAGGAAAGGTGTAAAGTAGTCTTCAGAAAAGGAAATAAAGTTCGCTAGAGAAATCTAGTACTGACAATCAGAGTTGTAATCATTACATGCTTTCATCATTTCAGCACCAATAATCATTTAAGTGATATAACTGAAAGTTATTTATATGCACAAGTTTATGCTGATAAGAATTCTTCAAAACTGCTAGAGGTGATTAGCCAAAATAAAATGTGGCTATCCAAAATTTATTAAAAAAAAAAAAAGCTCCTAAATCCATACAGCCACATTTGCTCAATAGCTACATGTAACTCGTGGCTAGCTTTTTGAACAGCACAGATACAACATTTCCATCACCAAAGAACACTCCATTGGACAGCCTTTGTGTAGATCAGTGATTGGCAAAATTTTTCTGTAATAGACCAAAGACTAAATATTTTAGCGTCTGCAGGCCATATGGTCTCTGCAGCAACTACTCAACTCTGCTGTTGCAGTGTGGAAGCAGCTATAGACAACTTGTAAATGAATGTATGTGACTGTGTTCCAATAAAACTTTATTTACAAAAACAGTCAGAAGGGCAAGATTTGGCAGGAGGGTTATATGTGCTTATTTCTCATCTGGATCATTTTTATATAAATAAGATCCATCTACCCAAAGGCAAGCAATATCGAGAAATGTCTGTCATATGCAGCAAAAGAGGTTTTCCAAGAGAAAGGTTAATAATTACTGATGTAATAGAGTGAATTGTATTGACATGAAGGAAACTGTTTTGCTCATAACCTAGAGCACTGAAATCAATATGCGGCTGCAATAACCCATGCTTTCTTTGTGTTTACTTCTATTAAATCTTCCTTCTAAAGTGTCCAACTTTATTTTAAACACATTCTGTGGTGATCAGATATATATTTTTTAGTTGCCTGTTAGAAAGTAACATAGAACATGTTAAAACTGACATCTTTGTATTTCAATTTTGGCTTATTATTGTCAAATTTAAACAAAGAGGCATCTGCCTAACTCTGAAAGACAGGAGTTTACAAATAAAACGTTACTGGAAGTAGAGGGCTCCTTAGCCACTATTTTAATGGAATTGTCATTCTGCCAGAATGCCTCACTGGGGTCTATTAAAACTCCACTACACAGAACACTGGGCCCCTCCAAAGCCCTATAATTTTCAGGGCTTTGCAGTGGTTTTGTGGTGTGTATTTACAGGGTGAGACTTTTCCCCTGGGTTAAGCTATGTTTTCTCTCATCTCTCTGCCTCTCTAAATACACAGGCAAGCCCTATTTGAAGCGCTAACTTAAAAATTCTTTAATTTTTCTGAATTTTTAAGACAGTGAAGTGGATGATGGTATAATTCTATGGTTTCATAATTTTTAGTTTTATATATTCTTTCTCTCTAGCTCATTCTACTTTGTTCTCATGTAGAACTATATACTGTACATATACAGTATTTTTAACTATTGTTTAATTTTCAAACAAATAATTAAGAAAAAATTTCAAAGCCAAATTTGATTTCCTTTACTAACCTTCGTGAGTTAACTTCTGATAGATGAAATCCTATAATCTTCCATAATTTAAGTCATATTTATAAGTGACAATTTTACTTAGATAATTTTTTCTAGGCTATATGAAATAATTCAATGGCTAAAGCAGAAAGATATAGAAAAAGAAAAATATAATCTATTAGAGAAAGATTTCTGAAACATAATTTCCCTGTCCATGTTCTAATATTTATATTAACCCAGATACCATTGATAATCTGTATGCAATAAACATGAAAAAACATGTAATCTAGTCTAACTGAAAAAATCTAAAAGTATAAATTTTATAACAAGAATATGACTGAAAACTAAAAGCATGAATTTCCCAGTGTTCACACAGGTTATCTTTTATTAACTTACTTTTATTATTTTAATAAAAGATTGTCTAATTTGATAGCATAATCTATTAGAAGACTTAAAATACATATAATTGTTTTATAAGATTTAAGGATTCTTTTGATGGCAGTGCACAACACAGTGACGCTCAGAGAGATGAAAGGGAGAGCTCTTTGTTATTTATAGCTCCAAACCAGAGAAGGCTGCCACACAGGGCCACACAGTGGATTGTACCTGGGGTCAGTGTAGCAGCAAGCTGGAGCTCTAGAGGGCAGCTTCCATGTGGCAAGTGGGATGAGGTTAGCCATGTTTTGTGCGGATTGGCTAATCTGAATAATTTCACAAGCTCTGAGGAATAGGATCTGTATCTAGCTACCTGGTACCTGGGTCCGGGCAATGAGGGTGGGTGCATGGTGGATGGGAGAAATGACAGCCCAATAAGAGAAGTGTTTGGGGTGTGGATTTATTCAGCTGCTCAAGAAGAGAAAACTGACCAGGTCTCTAGCTAAGGCCTCAAAAACAAGACAAAACAAAAATATATTCCAACTGATGTCTTGACATCCGTTTTGAACTGAATTATTTGGGTTATTCAGCTCAAATAGTAGAGGAGAATTCCAGACAGTAGGGCATATGTAGCCCTATACTCTCTAGCAACTATTTTATTATGAGAGTAAAAAGGAAGAAAACAAGTGGAAGTATAAGGAATCCTCATAGGCCAGCCTTAACTAAGTTTCCCATTTATATGGCATTAGGCAAGAAAATAGATCTGCAATATCTGAGGTTTCTAATAATGTCTTGGTGAAGCTAAAAATTTGTTAAAGGTATAAGTTATATTTTCATGACAATAATATCTTGGTATATTCCTTGAGTGAGGGCAGCAGGTCCAGCAGTTATGTTGTTGAAGAGTATGAACAGATAGTTCATAAGGTACATGTAAACATTAGGGCAACCTAGGAGAAAGAGACAGCTGTGGCAGTCATGGTCAGAGACACAGTTTGAGACGCTGTGGTGCAAGGCTGGAGTGGGAGAATAAGAGAAGGCTCTGGGAAGTGAGGAGGGTCACTCATGTGAGGAGGTCTCCTCATAGGGTCAAGGGGTGGACCCATATGAGGCAGTTGGCTTCTGGGGAAATCAGTAATCTCCATTAATTTTTAAAATGGCATAGATAGTAGTGACCTCTACAAGACTTCCTTTTAGGCATGGGAGTATAGAACAGTATGTTTGGGCAGAGAGCAGACAACATGGGCTATGGAAACAGTGAGTTCAGGAAATATAATAGAATCCCTAATAACAAAGAAAGAAAAGCAATAAATGTCCCATATTCAATATTTTAGCGTCTTAGGAAAGGCAGTTTGTGGGCACCAGTGAGGCAGTGGTCTTAGTGTCCATGGTAAACTCACCTGCAGTGAGCTCCTGGCCAGAGAGGTGTCAGCTAGGTTGTAGAACTAGGGTATCCTTCCCAAGTGGATACACACTTGGGCAAGATGGGTCATGCTTTTGTGGCTCTAGGCTCTAGGCTGGGCCACTTAAAGCATATATATATTACATATAATGTGTATATATATGTGTATATGTATATTTATATAATTCATTTTTGGGAAGAGGCACTGTGTATACTTGGGGCAGGGGTGTTCTTTTTACACGGATTATATTTATAAATTTCTTCCTCTAGAGATCTTCAGTTCAGCATTATCAGGGTTAAGAAACTCCTCCATGGCAATGGTTGTATGTTTTAAGGACTCCAGATCTGGCTTAAGTTGGGTTTGAATTAGCCTTCTGGCTGGGCCATAGGGGTACTGTGGGTAATTCCCCTAAAACCCTGAAGGTCATGCTTTTTGTTCCAACAGAGCCATGAGCAGCAGAGTGGTGCAGCAGTAGAGCACTGGATCCACAACCCAGAGATGGTTGGATTGAAACAACCATCTGATATAGCTCTGAATTTCCCTCTGCTATGACACTGCTTTTTCCCTTCAAAGCTGCCAGTCTCTTCCTAATACATACCCCCCAAACCCAACACACACACACATACACACACACACACACACACACACACAAGCTCACTCTTATTTTTCTTTCTGTTTTGGGGGATTCTAGCTGCCATTCTCACCTCTCTTCTCTTTCCTATAACTCATAGAACTGCCCTTTAGGTGGCTACAGGAAACAGGGCAGGGAGTCTCAGTGGCCTGTCAGGCATCTCTCCTCCCAGATCTTCCCAGTCCATCTAGGAGGGAACCAGGTTTGCATTTAAGAGATACAGCAGCCTGTCCTTGGGCCTGTTAGCCCCTTTGTTTGAGTAACTGGGTCTTTTGGCTGGTGTTTGGGAGGCTCAGGGATAAAGTATGCATTCCCTTATTCCCTTTGAATTAAACATTGGACCACTGTCTTCATGAGTGCAATCCATGTTACTCTTGGGGGTCTAGGGAGTGTGAAGATTCCTGGTGACAGCAGCAAGCAAAGAAGACTAATGAGTCAGCTACCCCCACCTGGGCAATACTGACATCAAGACAGGAGTGTCATTTTGATAATTATTTTACTATTATAAGTAGTATAGCACAATAATTAATTGTTACATAATGATATAATGATTAATTGATTACAATTATGGTGATGGTTACAGACTCTGTGACTATAAGAAAAACTAGCATATTGTACAGTTTTAAGAAAAGCAAAAGCAGCAGATTAATATCTGATGAAGTAGGCTTAAGAGTAAAAAAAAAAATTACCAGAGATAATGAGAGAGATTGCATAATGCTAAAAGGGCCAATCCATAAAAAGTCGCAGTGATCCTAAAGATATATGTATCAAACAACAGAGGTGCAAAATAGGTGAAGCAAACTGATAGAACTGAGATGATAAATAGACAAATTGACAAATACAGTTGGAGACTTCAACACCCTTCTCTCAATAGTTGATGAAACAGCTATCCACAAGATAGGCAAGGATATTAAAAAAGTCAACAGTACCATTCATCAGCAGGATCAAATCAACCTTCACAGAACAATTCACCTGAAAACAGCAGAATACCCATTCTTTTCCATCACCCACAGAATGTATGTCAATATAGACCATATCCTGGACCATAAAGCACATATCAACAGTTTAAAAGGACAAAAATCACTGTGTGTTTTCTGACCGCAATGGAATTAAAGGAAAAATCAATAACAATTCATTTCCACTGATATGCAAATATCTACAAAGTAGCTAACCGTTACATGAATGTGGAAATCTTGTTTGATATTTTAACTATCTGAACCCATAATTAATTTTATATAAATACAATGTAAAAAAGTCAAAATAACAACCAAAAACAACAAAAGTCTTTGCATCCCGTTACTAGGTTTTCATCTTCAAAATGAGTAGTATACTTGTCTAGATAAGACTACGGTATAGTGAAAATTACAGACTTGGAGATGTCACTCAAGGCTCTTAGAAGCTGTGTGATATTGGATAAGTTATTTAATCTCTCTCACACTTAGCTGCTTCTGTATAAAAACAAAGAACATAACTACATTCCAACATTGTGCAAAATCAATGAATTAATGTATGTAAACTCACTATATAGTACATTAATCCTATAAAGCAACATAATAAACATTGTTCCTTTTTCATTCTACAGTTATAGTTTCTCACAAACCACAAGCACAATACCAAGAAATAATGTTTTCAGCTAAAATATAACCTGGGAAAATATTTTGTAGGCTTCATGTACTGTTTCCAAATAAATTTATAACGTATGATAAAAACCAGAAAAATTGCCCAAGGTCATAAACTAAATATTTAGTTTCATTACATTAAAATAAAACAATTAAGGTTTTAGACACTGTATTTTACATAAGCTGTATTAACAGTGTGTAAAATAGAATTTTGTAATTTGGGGAAACTGGAATATGGTTATCAGACACTTCCCATCAGTTTAATAGTCGCATCCCTCTCTTCCACTCGCATCTTTAGAGATTTATTATCTAGGAAAAATTTACTAAGCCAAGCGAAATTATACATTGGTAATGGAATTATTTATTTTAATAATTGTATGGGCAGTCATAGAATAAAGTTTAACATGCACTGCACAAAGTAAAAAAAAAAAATTCTTAAAAAATCATTGTGGAGCAGAGTCTTCTTGAAGTTCAAGGAGAGAGAGTGAGCTTATATCTAAATACGTGAAGTTCAATAAAACACTCCATAATGTAAGTCCCGTTTCAAATAGCTTTTAAACTAATAGAACTTTAAAGGACAGAGACACAGAGAGCATTCTAGATGATGTCAATATTGCAAGCAAATACAAATTTCAGAATATATGTCCTGGGTTGATAAATAGGACAGTTTGATAGATTAGAGGTTATTAGCATGGGAGTAGTGAATGATATCCTGAAGATTTGGGTATTATGCAAATTTAGTAGTCTATGATGTACAAATACACTCTACCTCTCTCCTTTTTTAAGTCTGTTTTCTTTGGGTTAGTATTGTGTGCTTAATAATATCAACTTGAGGCATGGTGAATCTTACTTGAAGAGATAAGAGTCTGAGAACAGATACAGGGGTTAGGAAGAAAGTTTAAAAGTATAGATGGCAGCTATTATAACTTTAATAAATTGTCATACATATCAGTGGAAGAGAGAGCAACTTTAAACTTTATTTAGTAGACCGTATCTATAGAATTTAGCAACTGATTACAGTATTAGGAGGTAAAGCTAGGGAGAATTCAAAGTGTTTGGTCTGGAAAATGATAAACTAAGGCTGGTGGTGACATTATGGATGCTAGAGACACATAAAGGGTGAAAGTGCCAAGTAAGCACTTAAAATGCAGAGAATGGAATTTAGCATCAAACTCCAGGCTAGAGAGGGTGATAATGTGGTCATCTGAATAGAACTAGAGACGGAGGAGACATTTCAATTGTAGCAAGAAAGAGATAAAGATTAATCTTTTAAGAAAAAACATCCTTGAGGGAGAAAGAGATAAAACAGAACAAGAAAGAAGGATCACCAATTAAATGCTAAGTAAGTAAGGGAAGTGATAACAGTATGTATGTGGGAGGGGTGGCAAAGAAGAAAGCCTCACCTACTGAGGGTATAAGGAGAAAAAGGATGAGAAAAAAATAAGATATTAACAATCATTGCTGTAAATGATGATGGATTTGTCACCAAGTCTTTCAAGTGTCCTAAACAAAGGATGAAATTGCTTTGTGTTGATTATTTCTTTTTGGCCAACAAATGTAATTCTGGAACTTCTACCACCTGATAATTAAGCCATTTTTTATCTCTTTTCTTTCTAAAATGTAAAAACAAAATGTTCCACAAGAAGATAATCTTAAAGTGCAGAGAGCTTGGCATCAAGAAACTGGAGAACTGATGAGATAGATGTATTTTGATGAGAAGAGTATGTTAGGGATGAGGTGGGGCTTTTCCAGAAAGTCCTCCATGTGTACTCTAGGAAATTTTGGATTCTCACAACAGAGGGAAGGAAGAACATACAGTGAGTGTTGAGACTATTACAAGTCAAATGTAGTTCGTTTTGCAAACTTGCTTATCTTATCATAATGTTTGTCTATGGACAGTTTTAGTGTTATGCCAAGTAATTTATGTATAATACACACTTCAGCTTAAGTTTATTAAACAAAAGGTAACTAGTTTTTTGGTTTTTATACAGTTTTCAACATAATGTTTGATAACTCCCTGGGCAACTATGAGTCCTTTTAGAAAAGAAAAATGTGGAAGAGTAAAATTACTTGTTTATTTTGTACTCTTAACATTTAGGCATAGGTTTCTAAGTTGTGAAAAACAATAGAGAAGGGTTTCCAACAACCTAGAAACATTTAGAAAGACATTTATGTTTATATATATAATGCACATATATTTACACACATGTATACATATATATACAAACCACTGCACATATATATTTAATGAGTAAAGAATAATAGGTTTTAGTTTAAAAAAAAGCTACATAATGTATATAACAAATGTATATGTATTATGTATATGTGTGTATACACCCACACATTCATTCACTTAAAAACTAATATTTGAGCCACTTCTCTGAAAATCTGTAAATATTTTTATAGGCAGATGAATTTCAGGATTTCTAACTAGGTTTTGATCATTAAATCGTCCTTTAGGAATGGTTTATGGAACAAGAAATATGTAGTGGGAGATTAGCTTTTCCAACACACTAAGAATCTTTTCAATTAAGATATTTGTTTGTAAAATCAAAACGGAATGGTATTCATTTCCTGTAGTGAAGGTTTTTGTTCTCCTACAGGCTGCCAATCACTTTATTTCCATTCCACTGCTGCTGGCTTAATGTTTTCCTCACCAACACATCTAATAAGATCTGGCTTGACTTTTGGTTGGTAACAAGCGTGACTGAGAATCAGGACTAAAAAAACTATTTATATGTATATTTAAAGATTCTCTCCTGCTTGTCTTTTCTGGTTATTATTCTACTTACTGTTCAGGCAAATGTAAAATTAAGTACCTTGAATTGCAACAAAATGTGTTTTGTTATGAGAGCCTAATAAACAAATTTTCCCAAATTAATACTGGTTACATTGCATAGATTGTTTCAAATTAAATAAAATTTATAAAATTTTAGGAAAATAAGATATCTAAAATATTTAGAAAAATAGGTAAAGTCAAACACTCTACTATAGAAATTTGATATATGGGTGAGAGGAAGATGTAGATGGATATGTAGACTGTGTAAAAAGTGGACTATCTAAAAATTACTTCCAAGATTACTTAAGTGGAAAAAAAGGAATGCTTATAACTCTCATTCTCATTATTCTTTAGATAATTGAGAAAAACTAATAGGAATGTTATTGGTTTCTGTATATTGCTATTGGCATATTCTATCTTTTATTTCCCAAATTCTCTAGCCCTGTAAACTAACAACTTCATCTTTGACTGCTTTTTCAATTTTCTCAACAATCACATCTATTTTGTATTAAATCACCAGAAAGCCATTTAAATATGCAACAATAGTTTAGTTTATTAATAACCTAAAACCTTAGAATGTTACTTTAACAAAATTTGCTAGTGAGTGAAATTCAGCACAAAATAAATCAATATCTGATTCTCTCAGTAAACATTTACTGAAATCTTCTATAGGCCAAGGCTGTTCTTAGTGTTAGGGATAAAAGATAAACAAGAGACATTTCTTAAAGGCCAGGAACACAGGTATATAGAGGGAGTGGGGTTTTTTTTTAACATCTTTATTGGAGTATAATTGCTTTGCAATGGTGTGTTAGTTTCTGCTTTATAACAAAGTGAATCAGTTATATATATACGTATATCCCCATATCTCCTCCCTCTTGTGTCTCCCTCCCACCCTCCCTATCCCACCGCTCTAGGTGGTCACAAAGCACCCAGCTGATCTCCCTGTGCTATGTGGCTGCTTCCCACTAGCTATCTATTTTACATTTGGTAGAGGCAGGACAGGAATAAAGATGCAGACATAGAGAATGGACTTGAGGACACGGGAAGGGGGAAGGGTAAGCTCGGATGAAGTGAGAGGGAGTGTTTTTAAAAGAGGCCAATCGTTTTGTTTTTGTTCAGAAAGATTACTCATCTCAAACACAAATAATTGGACTAGAAGTGGACCCTTGACTTAAGATGGGCCAAGGAGACTCTCTCTCCTAGAAACTTGAAATGAGTGGGTAGAATATATTGATTTGGGAACCTAGACCACCATTTTGGGTGATCGTTATGTATATGTCATGTGTCATATGCAAAAAGATTATAAAGCATATATTAAAAGAGCAGTGGAGGGCTTCCCTGGTGGCACAGTGGTTGAGAGTCCGCCTGCCGATGCAGGGGACACGGGTTCGTGCCCCTGACTGGGAAGATCCCACATGCCACGGAGCGGCTGGGCCCATGAGCCATGGCCGCTGAGCCTGCGCATCTGGAGCCTGTGCTCTGCAATTGGAGAGGCCACAACAGTGAGAGGCCCGAAAATAGAGCAGTGGAGGGCAAAGGCAATAAGGGAACAGAAAGAAAGAAAAAAATGCATTGCTTTCTGTTTTCTTATTCTTACGTGACCCAGGTAATTGTAGCTGTAACTGAGTTCTGTGAGATTCCATTCTAGCTTTCTTTAACAGCGAGAAAGGGAGAGGGAGAAGAAAGGAGAGGAGGAGGAGAAAACAACAAGAAAAATGTCTATACAACCACAGAGAACTCCAAGAAGGGTAAACAACCACAAAAATAACAATCATAACAATTAACAATTATTAAGCCCCTAACTCTGCCAGGGTTTGTTCAAATTTACATGTGTTAAGTAATTTAATCATCAATATAAACATATGGGGTAATTACTATTATCCCTATTATACAAATGAGTAAACTAAGGTACAGAGACCTTTAACTTGCCCAAGGTTACTGTCTACAACATGAAAGAGTTGTGAGCTGATCTCTGGCAAAAAACATAAAACAGCCTCATGTGTTTGGAGTGCAAGTTTAAAAATGCAAACTGGATTGAACTCATTTGTTCCGGTTAAAAACAGAAGACGAATTTTGAGCTCCTGGGAAAACCTAATGAGAAAGAAGTGGTCAAGAAAGAAGCAAGTGAGAAGTGAAAGATTACAGCAAAGCAAAAAGAGCCAAGAAAAATCTTCCTGGTGGAGGAGAGATTTAAAGAAATTTTCAATAATAGAAATTTCAAACAGGGATTGTAAATTTGTTTTGTAGTGCAATATAAACTATCCCCTGGCACTTCAGTGTTATCCATTAGACTTCTGAAGTTTTGTGTAAGACAGACAATGTATCTATTTGTGTGTGTCAGGGGAGAGGGCAACGGAGAAGAGGTAGGAATTCAAGTTTGCATCAATATGGTAACTTCCTAGTGTTATCTGGTCTCTTCTCCATCTCTCCACTCTAGGGAATCTTTTGAAACCAAGGACAGCTTGGACTTCCTCTGGTCTTGGAAGTGAGAAGTTTGGTTAAATTTTCTTGGATTTGAAGAGGTAGGATTCCTAAGTTTTTATCTGGGTTTCATTGATATAATGCCTTTTTTGCTTGAATGTCTTTGAATGAGTTCTCTTCTTTTACACCAGACAAGCGCACTTCATTGGACAATGTGAGCAGTCACCTAGAATTGTTACAAATGTTAGTTCTGATTTTAACCAGATAATCATTAGTGCAGAGGATCTATTAATTCGGATTAAGGATTATGACATAGTATCATAAATGTCATAATAGGCTTACACATACAATACTATGATGGTAAAGAGGAGACACAACTAAGTCATTTTGAAGTGTGATGATCAGCAAGTGCTTTTATGGAAAGGTGACCCATAATTGACTCTGAATGGGTAACTTTTAGATGAGCCAATTGACTGGCAAAATAATGCGTTAAAGCCACACAGATGTAAAAGAACTTAAAATATTTGAGAGATTCCTAATGATTAGGTGTAGATTTAACTCCAGGTTTCTTTGTGAATATCTGGAAATTAGATTAGAAATGACTTTATTTGCTTAAATGAGGAATATTTTATAGACAAGAGGAAACAACCAAAATATTTAAATCCTATGAAAGGCAAGTTCATGATTAGAAAATCCACAGTATTGATCATTATGGGCAATACTATGAGGAAAGGAGACAGATTAGGGACTGTTATAGAAGAGAGGATACATTTTAAAATTAATAATTAAATTATTATAGGTAGTGATTAAATAAAATTAATACAACTTAATGAATTTTGGTACAGAATATGTAACTGCAGGTACAAATGGCAAATGATGGAAAGGAGTGAGACTACTGGATGAAACTCCTAGGTTTCTGGCTTGGGTGACTGGCCTCTTGGTGTTTTCTTTCAATGAGATGGAAAGTAAGATGAGTTTGTTGAGGGTGGTGGGATGCTGAATTCCATTTAAAAATATTCTAAAGCGATAGTCAATAGCAACAGAAAATGATCCTGATGATAAGAAGAGGTAAAAACAGATGTTTGTGAGCCATAAGCATAAGAGCAGTAGTTGAAACCATCAAGAATCAAATTGGTCAGAGTACGTAGTTTGAGAAGAGAATAGGGATTGCCAGAAAACTACTGTCTTGTGAAGGAGAGGAAAAACAAAAGGAGTTAGAGCCAGAATAACAATAGAAAGCCAGAGAGAGAATTGCTACAGAAGCCAAAGAAGGAGAGGGTTGATGAAGAGGAAGGGCTGTAACAAATTAAAAGTAAAAGTTGTAAAATGTCAAATTTAACAATTAACTATTATTATAATATTATAAATTATTATTAACGATTCTTATTATTTAACAATTAACTATTAGGTTGACACAAGGCTGTTTAGAGCTTGTCACGTGTCTGGCTTGATGCGAACCTCTGGGGGTAGGGTGGTAGAGGCATGTTCCTTGCATTTGTGGATTTGACTGTCCAGTGGAAGAGACGAATAATCAATAAATCAGCAGACGAAGATTATAATTAAGGTGGTAGGAATTGGTCTGTTTGGGGTACTATTTTACCTTAGAAATGAAAGAGGAGCTAACCGGGGGGAGACACATGCCAGGACGGTGGAAAGACTTCAGAGAAGAAAGAGGTTGGCATGTTTTCAGAAACATGAAAAAGAATCCACGCAGCTGCAGCGATAATGCTGGAGGAGATAGCAAGGCCAAGCCATGTTTAGTTTAAGACTGAAGAGAGTCAATCTTGCAACATTTCATTAAAAATGAAGAAAAGGGCACTTCTACTAAGGTATCAGACTCTTAAAATTTAAAGATCCTGAAAGAAATTGGTGGAAATGGATACATCCTATTAAAAATATTGACAATAAAATGATTAATTACTTGCACTCGGTGTATGTATTATCCTGCTGTCTATTTCAACACCTTCTCCTTCTTCTTCCCCTGTGAAATGCTTCTTCGAAGAAGGTGATTCTTGTATGACCTGCATTGGAAACTGCCTACTGGCCAAAAGTCAGGTTCATGGCCTAAGGTGAATCAACTGAAGTGTTTTCCTGATTATTTTTCAAACTCGGTCGGTACACAAGTCTATAAGAATACCACATCTTTACACCTAACCAGCAGAGCCGGAAAAGAGATGAAGTGGTGGGAGGCGGTGGGGGGGGGGTTCCTTAAGATTTTCAAGTCTTTGTAGCCAATCATCAGTGAGACCTCTGCCTGACTCAGAGTTTGCCTGTTTGACCTGATAAATTCATCTTTTTGTTTGTTTTAATTTTTTGAATTTTGGTATCTGGAAACTCTACTGTACTGATTCAAATGATGAACACATTTTTTGAGGAGTTTGGAAATGAAAATGAAAACTTAGTTGGCATCAATTACACAAAGCTTAGAATCATTGAGTATGATGCGGATAACATCAATTTAGTTGCATAATTTGCCTTGGAGAGTGCTGTTGTTATTACAACAGGAATGGAAAGAGAATGAAGAAGTCCATAGTCGGCTTTGACATTCAGAATCAGACTAGGCAGCAGAGATGAGCAGAGAACCAGCCAGAGATGAGCCTTACTTTCCTCAGAGCTATAAGGTCTGGAAACCTCCACACAGCCATGCATCTTAGAAGGAGGGAAGGGGAGAAACAATCCCTTAGGAACTGGAACTTTACACTGCCTGACAGCTTAACTGAGAATGACTAAGTTACTCTTATCGACAAGTTTAGAGATATCCATTACCTAAAAAGTAGGTGGTTTGTGAGCAAGATTACAATATAGAAAATTTTTTTTTTAAATACAACTTTTTTGTCCATGTGAGTGCAAATGTGTGACCCTTCCAAACTAGCAATAAAAGGAAAAAAAGATAGCTTTATTAAAGAATCACCAATGAGGTGCTCAATTTAATAGATATTTAATAATGTCCAGCTGTTAACCATATGCCCCCACCACTATTGCCCACCTGCTGGCAGAAAGTTTTTATTGTTTTTAATTAAAAGTATCATTTTTTCATCCTTACTTCTGAAATAAACATGCCATCCCATGACAACTCATTTTATCAAACGTTTATAACATTCATAAATGGATATGCTTTGATCTGGCAAGTCCCCTATCTCTAGTAAAATCTCACATTCAGTTTTATTAAGTACCCTTGTGACATAGCTTTTTATAAATGCCATGAGATAAAAATCTGAGCATCATTTGGGTTCAGTGTCATTGCTGTAAGAGAGGTAGAATGCAGGACTTGAGTTTATTAAAATTATAAGAGGAATTAATAGCATCAAGAGATCATCAAAGCTTCTGTGATTGTGCAAAGACTATAAACTTCCCATGCCTAATAGTTTGGGATTTTCTGTTTCTTCCTCTCTTTTTTGTCTCCTAAAAATATGCCAAAAAGATGACCATTTAGAGTATTAGTTGTATATATTCCCACTGAAGAAGCATTCTTTCTTTCTCTGATGTGAACTGTCATTATTTGGAGACAAAGTTGAACCATGGATTATTCTTTAGGAAAAATAAAATCTTTCATCCAATGGAAACATTTCACGGACACTGGTTTTCTGAGCTACGTTTCACGTTCCAGACAATGTGGTTTTCTGAGCTACATTTCATGTTCCAAGCAATGTCAGTTTAAGACCTGTATTTCTGAACTTTTAAAAATTTGTACTACTAAGCATTTCTTGGTACTTCTGGAAGACTTTCATGGTTAGATGCTCCAGAAAGAGGACTGGAGTAAAATAGTAAAGCTGAAAATGGCATGCTAAGCAGGAAGTGTTCCTCATCTACCTTTCTGGTCTAAGTAAAAGTTAAATAACACTGTGAAGGGAAATTCTGGACAATACAAAAGCATAACAATTGATCAGTATGTTTTGTTAAGGGGAGCTTGAAAATTCTTTTTTTTTTTTTTTTTTTGGTCACATTTAAATTCAAAAGATAAAATCACTGCTGCAATTCAGTGCTAAATTTGAGTTCACAATTTAAAATGTGCCTTAAGATTGCCCAGGATGAAAGGCAACTTGCAAACTGTGTGCTAGTAACTACAGCTTTGTTGTTGTATTTGCTACATTAACGAGTTAGGTCACCAGAGAAGCAATTTATAATAGCTAAATATTCTTTGTTATTTACAAAAGAAAATTTCAAAGAGCGATAACAATCACCTTTACTAACTCTTCTTTATTTACAGAGGATAAACAATATAAATCTGAGCAAAATTTTCAGGTAGAGCTGCCTAAAAAATGAAGAAATAATAAGTCAGTTTAAATACTAGAATTCATTAGGACTGCAATCTTATCTAAGTCCATTTTGTGGTACTGAAACTCCTGATTTGGAATGATTTAGCTATGATTTTTACTGAAATATAACATTTTACTCTTCCTCATGGCACTGTTGAAAAAAAATTCAGAACATTTAGAATCACTTGAAAAACTTTCAAATACTTCACTCTTTTTTGGTATTATTAAAAAATACTGAAGGTGCCCGCTTCCCAGGAAATGAATTTCTGGAGCCCCAAATTAAGTTAATACTGTAAGTAAAAGTAAACTGAAATATATTCCATGTAAATCTATCTGCCTTTATGATTACTGTTAATATGTGGATAGGAATGTTCCTAAAGATTAAAGACTCATGCCCTGAGTGTAATTCATGGTTGCAGTGCCATAATTTGCAAAGAGTTTAATTAGCCAATGCACAGTTCTAATATTTAGGACTCTTTTCTGAACACGTTCTACATATGAAATACATTAAAAATTGAGTTGCTGTCAGTCCCCCTTCCAGATTGGCTGGGACCATTAATGCAGTCCATCAACTCACCAGCAGACCATTACTTTCTCAGCAGCGTTCCCTGTGGACTTGCATTGCTCACTTTGAACATATTGCTTTAATAAGAGAATTATTTCAGAAAGCTTGAGTTATCTCAGGCCTGGGAAGAAGCACTTCAGGACCTGACAAAGTGCTTTCTATAGTAAATCGTTTTGGAGATCATAGAGCGAAATGTATATTTGGCTTCATTTACATAAAAACATCCAGCACAGCTTTTCACAAATTAACACAAATTTGATAGAATATTGAATGATATATGACTAAATTCTTCCATTTCTAGGATTCCAGATGTGTTTTTTATGTCGGTTGATTTACTTTTTGATTAGTTGTTAGAACTTAAGACATCTGTTGCCATTGTGTAGTGTAGAATATTTTAATGGTATTACTAAATGCCGTGTATTTATCAGTGCCTAATCATGGTGTCTAGTGCTAACGCAACTCCCTGGTTAGACTTTTCTACACGGATGTGGAACACTAGATTGCTGACCGTGAAATTCTGCAAAAGCAGCATTTATGAAAAGCAATTTCTTATTCGAATTTAGGTAGGAAACAATGTGATAAAACCATAGAGAAAACAATTCAGAGAGTTTCATGATTTTATTTGATTCTTTATTACAGCAGTTCTGATTATACATGTTTTCTGTAATTGCACCGTATGTTTAAGAAACTTAATTTCACTATTAATGATTACACCAGATCTCTCAGCTTTCTCTGAAGTTCAGGGAAGTAAGTCATAGTATGCCCAGTGTCTCATAGCAAATCAAGATGGAACTAATGTAAATCAGACTCTGATTAGAAAGATAATCATATAGCTATCACTGAATAAACAGTATATACTCTTCCTTATTATTATATTATTATTTAATTTTGATGGAATGCATGTCTGTTGAGGGAATTTAGAGTATTTACTACCATTCCAGGGTCAATTCTCTTTAACTATTTATAAGAAAGGCTACAAGAAGATGAGGGGATAACATGATGAACAACCAGTGACCTGGTAAATTTCAGACATCAAAATACTATGGCTCAAATGAAATAATGCATGACACTTTTATTCTACATATGTAGGATTCACATTGTCCACAGTCCCCTATACTTTTTTAGGCCATAAATACTTTTATTAAACACATGCATACTGAGAGGAGGAACCAAAAGTATTCCCTCTGGGCTATGGCCCTCAGTTAGACCTAGACTTAGACCTTTATGGTCAAAATGCTATGGGAATGAGTGAACATCAAGATTCTTTTGCTAAACTCTCTTTGTTTTCAGCTATATACAGATAATTTGACACTGTTTTAGATGAATGGAAGAATATTCTCTTATCAAAGGAAATGGAAACAAAGTAGGGATAGAATAAGGATTCATATCTTTAGCAAATCTTTGAAGTCAAAAAGAACTTTGACCAAATTCTGAATTCACCATTTCCTAGTTATGTGACCTTTGGCAAGTTGCTTAGCAAATTTGTGCCTCTGCTTTTCAGTAAAATGTGGAAATAAAGATGACTACTTTATAGTAGTTGGTGAAAGAATTAAATGATATGATGAACTTAAATGTGTTCAGCCTAGAGTTCACACATACCAAGCACTTAGTAAACTACAGTTATTTCTACTATTGGTGGTGGTGATTTGTTGTTGTTATTATTAGTATTATTACTATTATTATCATTGTTTATCCTCTTCTCTGATAATTATGTAGAGTTTTCATTACGAACCAAAATATCCTTATGAAAGAACTAAAGCAGAGGCATACTTCTTACTCAAAAGAATATCTCATCATCAACAGTGAAATGCCTATTATTGTCACTCTGTAGCCTTTTAATGTAACATATAAAATAAATCCACCTAAGAGTTCAATTTATTCTATCACATGGAATATACTTTGTGATTAATTAATACTGGTGTATCCAACAGGCAGCAGATGATTGGGGCCTAACAGAAGTGTGAACTCTGGAGGTATAAGTAAATTGAATTAGAATGCACAATGAAAATAGATTCATTAAGTTCTAACAATAATTTTCAAAGTAAATGAAATAAGGTGTTTACTGAATCTCCAGCCAATATATCTGAGTTTTTTTATAGAAATAAGGAGGAAATAGAAAGGCATAATTTAGGGCATGTGCCTACTGAGTCTGTACGCTCCTTAAGAAGCTCATAGCAAGTTCCTATAAACTACTACCCAGACATAGCATACGAACAAGACTGTATCACACACACACACTTCATCTTCTAAAGAAGCCTTTATTGTTGTTTTGTTTCATTTTTTTGTTTGTTTTTTAACTGGGTGCTGTGCTACTCCCAACAAAATCAGAGTTTCATTTTTAAGTAAGAAAGATAGAATGAATATTGGGTAGGCAGCAGAAGTCCTTGCTACAGTGGGGAAAATAATAATTAACAAAATATGATTAATATAAAAATCTGCTCTATAAAATAGGTTAACACAAGAAGGGAAGAGGCAAGCAGTATAACTCTGAAGATGACAAATTTCAATTCTAGTTAATTACAAAGTAACTTGGGAAACAGCACAGAACTTCATCAGTAATTGAATCATATAGTTTATCAATACTCATCAGTTTTGCTAGATATAATAAAGTTCTAATTTTAAAGTCCTTTAAAAATGGCTAAAGTAATACATGTCAGATCACTGAAAACTCCAGGAAAGACTAAAATGAAAAGAAAAATATATTTATAACCTCACTACAAGAAGATAACCAAAGTTAAGATTTTTGTATATACCCTTTTAGTTATTTTTCAAGTTGACACGCACGTGCATGTACATACACATAGTTTATAAATATAACTACTTATTTTATCTTTTTTTCATAAAAATGTAAAAAAGTGTCCACATTACTACTTTTTTCTGTATGACTTTAATGCTACAGCATATGCAACTTGAAAGTGATAGAAGACATTGAAAATTTATAGGAGGATATAATTTCTTATTAAAAAGCTCTATTGTAAAGAAGAAGATCATAAAGAACCAAGTACTTACTGACATTATAGTCCAAGAATTTCAATGGCGTTTTTCATTTAAAAATTCATAGTTTCTACAAAATCAGGGACATAGAGAATGGACTGGTAGCCAAGGGGGAGAGAGGTGGGAGAGGGTAGGAGTTGGAGTTTGGGATTAGCAGATGCAAACAGGTATATATAGAATGGATAAAAAACAAGGTCCTACTATATAGCACAGAGAACTATATTCAATATCCTGTGATAAACCATAATGGAAAAGAATATGAAAAATAATGTATATATGTATAAATGAGTCACTTTGCTGTACAGCAGTAAGTAACAAAACATTGTAATTCAACTATACTTCAATAAAAATAGATTAAAAAATTCATAGTTTCTGAATGAATTTTATTTTTTCCAACATTATTTATGAACATTGGACTTACAAAACAGACACAGACATACACATACACATAGTAAGGGAAAACAAAACAAGTTATCCAAACTCAATTTTTCTTATTCCATCCCAAATGAACTTTTCTCTGTGTACCCTATGTATGTCAACAGAACTACAATATTTCCAGTAACTGAAGTTAATGTCACAGTCTGTGGAGAGAACTGTTTCAGAGTGGTGTGTACTCCAGCAGCTATATTCCAACAACCCCCACCATGACTATGTTGTACACATGAACCTTGGGTTATCTTATGTGCCATTTTCTAATCTATAAAATGAAGATAATAGCCTTTACCTCATTGATGCTTTGGAGAGTTGAATGAGATAATAGGTAAAGAATTTAGAACACTGCCCATTACTGCAAGTCTCTTTTAGTCACATATAGGCAATAACAAATCTTATTATGCAACATCAGTTGTATCTATGTCATAATCTTTGTTCTCACTACAACTAATAAAGTCCACATATTTATTATCTTGCATTATGTCATAATCTTCGTTCTCACTACAACTAATAAAGTGCACATATTTATTATGTTGCATTTCAACCAGCCTCACAACTTCCAATTTTCCCTTTTTCAGAACAATTAGATTAATGTTCTTAAAGCAAACCTCTGATAAGCTTACTTTGTTGCCCCAAATCAGTAAATCAAACAACATATGTACAAGATCTAAATGAGGAAGACTACAAAAGTCTGATGAACAAAATAAAAAAAATAACAATAAAGACATGTTTCACGTTCATGAATAGGAAGGTTCAATCTTGTCAACAGTTCAGTTCTTCCCAACTTAATCTACAGATTTAATGCAATCACAGTCTAATTTTATGGATATCAACAAACTGATTCTAAAGCTTATACGGAGAGACAAAAGGCTCAGAATAGTCAAAACAATATTGAAGCTGAAGAAAAAAAGTTGAGGGTTGACACTACCCACTGCAAGCTATAGTAATTAAGACACTGTGGTATTGGTGAAAGAATAGACAAATAGATCAATGGAACAGAACAGAGAGAAAAATAGACCCCCGTGTAAAGAGTCAGCTGATCTTTGACAAAGGAGCAAAGACAATACAATGGAACAAAGATAGTCTCTTCAATAAATGGTGCTGGAACAACTGCATATCCACATGCAAAAAAATGAATCTAGCTATAGACCTTCACAAAAATTAAATTAAAATGGATCACAGACCTATACATAAAACACAAAAATATAAGATCAGAAGATACTATAGGAGAAAATCTGGATGACCTTGGGTATGGTGATGTCTTTTTACATAAACACCAAAGGCACAGTCTGTGAAAGAAATAAGGGCTAAGGAAGACTTTGTTAAAATTTGAAACTTCTGCTCTCCAAAAGTCGGTGTCAAGAGAATTAGAAGACAGGCAACAAGCTGGGAGGAAATATTTGTCAGAGACACATCTGATAAAGAACTGTTATCCAAAAACATAAGGAACTCTTAAAGTTTAATAGTAACTAAACAACCCAATTAAAACATGGTTCAAAGACCTTAAAAGACATCTCACCAAAGAAGATAAAGATGACAAATAAGCAAATGAAAAGGTGTGCACATAAGTCATCAGGAAATGCAAATTAAATAACAATGAGATACCATTATACACCTATTAGAAGGGCCAAAATCTGGAACAGTGACAACACCAAATGCTGGTAAGAATGTGAAGAAATAGGAACTGTCATTTGCTGGTGGGAATGTAAAATGATACAGCTGCTTTGGAAGAAAGTTTGGTGGTCTCTTACAAAATTAAACATATTCTAACCATATGATCTAGCAGTCACACTCTTTAGTATTTACCCAAAGGAGCTGAAAACTTACATCCACCCATAAATTTGTACACGGATGTTTACAGCAGTTTTACACATAATTGTTAAAACTTGGGAGCAACTAAGATGTTCTTCAGTGGGTGAATGGGTATATAAACTATGGTACATCCAGACAATGCAATATTATTCAGAACTAAAATGAAATGAGCTACCAAGCCATAAAAAGACATGGAGAAACCTTACATGCAGTGAAGAAGTGAAAGAAATCAATATGAAAAGGTTACATAGTGTATCGTTTCAACTATATGACATTTTGAAAAAGGCAAAACTATGAAGGTGGTAAAAAGATTAGTGGTTGCCAGGGGTTGAGTGGGAGCAGAAATTAATGGGTAGAGAACAGAGGATTGGGGGGACAGTGAAACTCTTCTGTATGATATCATAATGATGCATTCTGTATTCTGTATGATACCATAATGATGGATACATTTGTCCAAATCTATAGAATGCACAATACCACGAGTGAACTTTAATGAAAACTATGGACTTTGGATGATTATGATATATCAGTGTAAGTTCATCCTTGGTAAAAAAAAAAAAAAAAATGTACCATTCTGGTGAGTGATATTGATAACGGTGGAGGCTATGAATGTGTGGGAAAGGGTTATATGGGAAATTCAGTACCTTCCCCTCAATTTTGCTGTGAATCTTAAACTGTTCTAAAAAAATAAAGTCAATTTTTTAAAAAGTTGATAAGAATTACCCATTAACAATTAATGAAAGGCCACTTGACATTCTAAATCTTCCACAATATGGCTCAAACTTACTGTACAACTTTGTATCTTTTTGCTTCAATTTTTCATTCTTATACAGACAAACTGTAATATTTTCTCTGAATTGTTCTCTTTACTCATGTACTTTTCCCCATTGGATATCATTTTTTCACATTGTCACATATTTAAGTCCTACCTAATTCTTCAAGGCTCAACTCAAATTATACTTCCTCCATAAAGGCTTTTCTTACCTTTCAGTCATAAGCAATCTCTTCTGGCCTTGAAACCTAGTGTTTTATTTGTACCTCTTACACGAGTCATTGCTTTTTACATCCTTCTGCAAGTTATATCATCCATTTATGATTCCTGTCTATTTTGAGAATGAAAAAAATCTTTTGAGTTGGAATTACATATTTATTTTTTGTTTTCATAGTATTCATAACTTATATATACGGTGGTTACTCAATAAAATGTGATTGACCCAATACATTAGAAATTATATATCCATGTACATTTTAAAGTCCCAGAATTGCTAAAGAGAGAAAAACGATGATGTGGTAAACATTACTTCATAATTTAACATCCTATCCTATGATTTTATGGATGCATCTCATAATTTTTAAGAAATGAGTAGGTTTCTGGAAATTTACAGCTAATTAGAGATTTTAGGAATCACCTATTTCAACTTACTCTTACAATAGATGAAGCCATTGAGGTTCAGAAACGTTAAGGCACTTGCAAACACATTTTTACTTGCAAGGAGAACCTGGCACCAGAAATCTCATGTCTGACACCCAGTCTACTGAACTTTCCACTAGTTGTCAGTCTTATTTTCCTGTGTGGTCCAACTCAGAGTTGGATATTTAATGAAATGCTTTCTTTTTCTTTTTTTTTAATTTGGAGGTATATTTTATCTATATTTTCAAGAGTACAATAAATTAGATTTAGTAAATATGTTGAGTTATGCAAACGTAACACTATTTGGGTTTTCATTCATATAAATAGAATCATATCATATTCGATCTCTTATGACTGACATTTCACCTAGTGTGTTTTTGAGTTTTGTCCATGTTGTAGCATTTATCAGAAGTTGGTTCCTTCTTATTGATGACTAATATCTCATTATATGGGATATTATATTATAACATGATAATTAATTAATAATTATATACAACATTTTGTCTATTTCTTCATCAGGTGATGAAGATTTAGGTTGCTTTGATTTTGTCTATTATGAATAATGCTTCTATGAATGCTTCCATATGCAAGTTTTTTGTGTGGACCTGTGCCCATTTCTCTTGGGTAGACATCTAAGGGTGGAATGCATGAGTTGTATGATAAATTTATGATTAACTTTTTTTTTTTTTTTTGGCCACGTTGGGTCTCCATTGCTGTGCATGGGTTTCCTCTAGTTGCAGTGACTGGGGGCTACTCTTTGTTGCAGTGAGAGGGCTTCTCATTGTGGTGGCTTCTCTTTGTTGCAGAGCATGGGCTCTAGGTGTGCGGACTTCAGCAGTTGTGGCTCGCGGGTTCTAGAGTGCAGGCTCAGTATTTGTGGCACACGGGCTTAGTTGCTCCACATCATGTGGGATCTTCCTGGCTCAGGGCTTGAACCCGTGTCCCCTGCACTGCAGGCAGATTCTTAACCACTGCACCACCAGGGAAGCCCCTATAATTAACTTTAAAGAAACTGCCAAACTGATTTCCAAGGCAGCTCTGCAACTTTACCTTCCCATAGCAAAATATGAGAGTTCCTGTTTCTCTGATCCTCAACAACTTTTGTTAATATCTGTCTTTTTATTTTAGCCATAACAGTGGGTATAAAATGGTATCTCATTGTGATTTTAAATTTAATTTCTCTAGTGATTAATAATGTTGAATATATTTTCGTATACTTACTGGATATTTATTTATCTTTCTTGGTGACTATTTAAATCAGTTGTCTATTTTTTCATTTTTAAAATATTTTTATTACTAAGTGGCTTATTCTTTTTTATTCTAGATACAAGTAGGTATCAGACCTTTGTTTTTTAAATATTTTCTTTTAGCTTATTGGTGGTTATTATATTTTCATAATGCTGTCTTTTGATGTACACACATTTTGAATATCAATTATTTATTTATTTATTTTACCATGCTTTTGGTATTGTATCTTAAGAAAATTTTGCCTAGTCCAAGGTGTGAAAGATATTCTCCGATGTTTTCTTCCAAAAAATTTATAGTTTTAGCTCTTGCATGTTAACCTATGATACATTTTTAGTTAACTTCTGTTTTTGGTATGAGGCAAGGGTCAAAGTTTATCTATTGCCTGTGAATCTTCAATTGTTGAAAAGACTCTTTTTTTTCATTGAATTACTTTCACACCTTTGTTGAAAAGCAATTGACCATAAATGTTAGAGTTTATATCTGGACTCTCAACTCTATTCTATTGATCTCTATGTGCTGTGCATCCTTATGCAAAAGGAGATTATATGTGTGTACATATGTCCGTATATATAGTATAATTTATACTATAGTATAGTAAATAGTATATATATATAATAGTATATAAAATGTTAAATAAAATACTATATGTATATATCCTGTATATATAACTTTATGTAAGCTTTGATATCTGGAAATAAATGTCCTCTAAACTTGTTTTTTTTTTTTTTGAAAAATTTCCTGGTGATTTTAGGTCTTTTGGATTTTCTAAATTTTAGAATCAGCTTATTAATTTTTGCAAAGGAAAAACGCATGTTGTAACTTTGGTAAGGATTAAATTAAATGTATTGGTTAATTGGAAGAATTACCATCTTAACAATATTAAATCTTCCATGTCATGAACAAGGAATATGTTTCCACTTATTTAGATCTTCTTTAATTTCTTTCAATAATGTTTTTGAGTTGCAGTGTACTAGTTTCAGGATTGTTTTTTAAAATTTATTCCTAACTATTTTATTCTTTTTGATGACATTGTGAATGGAATTGCATTCTTGGTTTTATTTTTGGATTGTTCATCACTTGTATGCAATTGCAATTTGTGTATATATCAATTGTATAAAATGCAATTGGGCAAGGTGGCGGACAGTGTGTAACTAAAGATATAAATGTACAGTCAAAGGTTCCCTCTTACTCGAGGAAAGCGTCAAGTATGAAAGGCAGAGACCAGAGAAAATAGCAAGAAAGGACTCAAATTACAGAGACAGTGCAGGCAGGTGAAGAAAACAAGAACCTCAAACACCCAACTTATTTATATCCTCAAGAAAAAAGAAGATGCTGTAGTAAAATAAAAAAAAATTCAAAAAAAAAAGAGAAAAGAAGATACTATATTCATGTAAAATAAGAACAAGATGTAGAGGGAAAAGAAAAAAAAGAAATATGCAGCAAACAGAAAAGAGCTCATAGGAATTAACATTTTAATAGAAGAGTTAGAAGATGAAGCTGAGGAAATCTCCCAGAAAATAGAGCTAAAGACAAGAGATGTAAATGCAAGAGGAAAAAGAAAACAGATCAAAGAGAATTAGACAATCAGTCTAGCAAGGCCAGTATCTAAATAATAGGCATATAAGAAAGAGAACAGAAAAAAATCAAAGGAAGATTACTGTAAGAAAACTTCCCAGGGGCTTCCCTGGTGGCACAGTGGTTAAGAATCTACCTTCCAATTCAGTGGACACGGGTTCAATCCCTGGTCCAGGAGGATCCCAGATGCCGCAGAGCAACTGGGTCCGTGCACCAAAACTGCTGAGCCTGCGCTCTAGAGCCTGCAAGCCACAACTGCTGAGCCTGCGTGCTGCAACTGCTGAGGCCTGCATGCCTGGAGCCCATGCTCCACAATAAGAGAGGCCACCGCAGTAAGAGGCCCATGAACCGCAATGGGGAGTAGTCCCTGCTCGCCGCAGCTGGAAGGGGCCTGCACTCAGCAATGAAGACCCAATGCAGCCAAGAATAAAGAAATAAAATAAATAAATTTATTAAAAAAAAGAAAACTTCCCAGAACTGAAGGACATACATCTCTAAATGTAAAAGTCTTAGCAATTATCAGTTCATACAGTTAAAAAGAAAACAAAAAAAAAACCCTACTCCAAGATACATTATTGTAAAATTTCAGAACACATAAAGAGAAGCTTCTGGAAGCTTCCTTAGGGGGATATATAGGTGACTGTGAAAGACTGCAGATCAGAATGGTGCCAGGCTTAAGAGAAGATGATGAGGAAAGGCCTTCAAAATTCTGATGGAACATACTTTCCTGTCTGGAATTCTATACTGAGCCAGACTCAGTTATTAAGTATGAGTAAATGAAGATATTTTTAGACAATGCAAGGAATTTTTTTAAAAAGTGTACTTCCCATGCCCCCTTCTCAGGAAGCTACTGGAGGAAATACCCCCACTAAAAAGAGAAAATCAAGAAAGGAAGAAGTGAGATCAAGGAATCAGGGGGTCCAACATGAAGAGTGACAAGAGAAGTCCCAGGATAAGTTAAAGGGAAATTCCATGACCATAGTTTTGTACCAGACCTAGAGAGCAAGAAGTCTTAATTTGAACTTGATGGAGGATTGTATGAAGTATATTTTTAAGAAAGAAATTAAAGGACTTCGCTGGTGATGCAGTGGTTAGGAATCTGCCTGCCAAAGCAGGGGACATGGGTTCAATCCCTGGTCTGGGAAGATCCCACATGCTACAGAGCAGCTAAGCCCGTGCGCCACAACTACTGAGCCTGTGCTCTAGAGCCTGCATGCCACAACTACTGAGCCTGCATGACACAACTACTGAAGCCCACACACCTAGGGCCCATGCTCTGCAACAAGAGAAGCCACTGCAGTGAGAGGCCCGTGCACCATGGTGAGGAGTGGCCCCCGCTCGCCGTTGATGGAAGGGGCCTGTGCACAGCAACAAAGATCCAACGCAGCCAAAAAAAAAAAAAAAAAAAAGGAAATTAAAACAGAGATTTACCTGTTATATTTGAACATGTTGAGAAGAAAGTTAACACTTTGGTAGCAATTTGCAGATGAATTAACCGTAGTTACACAGAAAACTAAGCAAATGCAAAAATGCAGTTATTAACTAGAAGGAAAACAAGGTCATACAAAAAAGCAAACAGTAATCATGATGTACTTTTGGCTCACCTGTGAATATTATTTACAGCCATAGTAATAATATAAACACTAACAATTGATTCAACCAAAAATGATGATGGGAAGATGTAACATACCTAAATCATTATCTTTTAATAGGAAGTCAATTTTTTTCCTAAAGGGAAAAATTTTTAAATAATTTCTACTATATAGAAGAAATAGTGAAAAAATACCAGAAGAAACAGCTAAAAAGACTTGAAAGTATTTGCCTTAGGAATGTGAAAAATGGGTACAGGGCAAGTGACATCTGTTTTTCTTGTAAAACTTTTTGACTTTTAAAACAGTGTGCAGGTGTGTCTGATTAAAAAGATTCATTTTAAAAAGGTGTCCCTCACAAACTGCTTTCTGTACAGAATATGCACATTTCTCAGGCATTCTGCCATTTGGGGTTGTAAAGTCAGCAGAATGCTACTCGAGGAGGCGACGATTTCTAGCAATAGCAGTGGTTGATGTTACCCCTATTTATAAATATTCATTTTGTTGTAGTGTTAACAAATGGAGATTTTAAATACACGAAAGATTAAAATATATTGCATTTCAACATTAAAAAATGCAATTCAGTTTTGTATATATTGATCTTTTATCCTGTGAACTTTTCGAACTTGTTTACCAGTTCTAATAGATTTGGGGAGATTCCTTACAATTTTTATCAATATAGACAGAATTGTGTCATCATGAATAAAGAAATCTTACTTCTTTCTTTTCAACCTAGAGGGCTGTATTTCTTTTTCTTATCTGGTTTCACTCTTTAGAAACTCCAGAACAACGTTGAATAAAAGTGGTGTAAGTGGCATCCTTGCCTTTTTCCTGATCTAAAAGGGAAAGCATCTGCTCTTTTATAATTATGATGTTAACTGTAGGTTTTTATAAGTGATTTTTACCAGGCTGTTTTTATTGAGAGCTTTTTTTATCATAAATGTTTGTCAAATGCTTTTTCTGTATCTATTGATAAGTTTACATGATTTTTGCCCTTTATTCTATTAATATGATGTATTATATTAATTGATTTTTGATGTTAAACCTTACATTGCTGGAATAATCCCACGTGGTCATAGTGTAAACGTTTCTATATGTTGTTGGATTTGATTTGTTAATATTTTATTGTATGAAATAGTTTCTTTAAAAAATTATTCAAATGTTTTTTGAATGGTGATGTGTATGTTAATCTAAATCCTAGATTAGATTTGTTGCTTAAACTAATTGTTAATAATGAAGAGATATACCTTATGCTACAAGTATAGTGTGGAATGGTGACTGTAAGGGGGGACAAACTTCCGACATCAATTTAAATGCCTCTGGGGAATCTCACACTATAGTCATTATTAGTTCAAGACTACTGCCATCCGAGAGCAAGTAAAACAAGGAACATGGACTTTTTCTCACTAAACTCAGTCTCAAACCCCAACCCCTTGCTTGTGAACTCTCTCCAACTCTTGCAGGGATACTAAATCTCATCTTTGATCATACTAAATATTTCACTTTTTGTCATCTCCCGTCTCATTCATTCCATCAGATAGCTTCTGGCTCTATCGTGGCTCCTTTGCTTGCTAGTGTCAGTATCTCTAGATCTATTCCTAAGATTAGCTTATTTTTCCTCTTGCTTTTAAGTATCCTAGACCCACTGGTTCATCCTTTCTAACTTTTAAAATTCTGACTTATTGGACAAACTCTCTACATAAAGTTGACTGCAATCATTGCAAAGTTACATTTTTTATTTGTCTACTTTTCTTCCCTGTTGAATTGAAGCTGGCTTTGTGATTTGCTTTGTCTCATAGGATGTGGCAGAATTAACACTGTCCAACTTTCAGATCGTAGGATTTAAGAGTTGTTACAGATTCCCTTCTTGCTCTTTTGGAAGCCTGAGACTACCGTGCTGGTAAAAAGCACAGAGTGCTGGAGGATACAAAGCATATGGATGAGAATTGGGGCAACCTAGTTGACATGCAACACCAAAGGCTAGCATTGATGCCAGGTTAAACCCTCTAACCAATCACGCTTTCAGATAACTACAACTGCATGAGTGATCCTAAGTGACATTAGCAGAAGAAATGCCCAGACTGCCAATCCAAAACATTATGAGCAATGATAAGTCTATAGTTGTTTTAAGTCACTGAGGTTTGGGGTAGTTTGTTATACAATAATAGATAACTGATACACTAACAATCAAGGTTATTTATCCATCACCCTTCTTTGATTCATCATAGTAATTTTAATTGGTATCTTTATAAATTTTTTAAAGCCATCAGATACTTCTGTTTCTGTGAAACTCCTCTTTGACTCAATCCATGCAATTTTAAGATTTTTTTTCCTATTAATCAGTAAGTCCTGTTAAGTTTTTAACCTACAACTTCCTCTATGTACACATTTATTCTAGCAATTTAAAGCCAAACATATTCTTTCCTGATCTATCCAGTAGAGTTAATAGCCCCTTCTCTGCAATTCCTCTCCTTTGTATATGCTTCTCTGTTTGTATTGTTCAATCTCCACTGCAACTTTAGGAGTTTGCTTGTCTATCTTTCTTTTTGACTACATGCTTCTTGTGGTCAGAGATTGTATCTTGTTGACCTAAGTATCCTAAGTAATCACACTCTGCCTGGCACATATCCAGAACCCAATAAATGTTTAATGAATTTTTTATAAATGACATATTAATGGAGTCAGTGATGAATGATGTAAAGGAATGCCTGAGTCCTTTATTTTAAAAAATCTCTTTAGTTTGTTAGTTCTCTTCCATTTCTACTTCTAACATATCCAGAAACATATACCAAGAGATGTGCCATCTTTTATTATGTGTTTTCATGTATGTTTCTTTTTCTTCTCCAAATAGATTTTAACCTCCTGGGTTGTAGAAACATAACTAATACTATGGTATATTTCCTGGAGACAAGTGATATGGACAATGACTCCCTGCTTCCATGTATTTGATTGTTTTAATTTCTCTACTTAATACTCATAAAGCATGTGAAACTTTAAATCCTCATAGTTAAATATTGTTGGATTTGAAAACTTCCTGATACATGGCATTACTGAAAACACCATAGCTTGTTACAGAAAAAGGCTGGAAATTTCAGGAATAAGTACTAATAACATTCTTGCTGGCTAAGACTCCCAAATTTAACTCTTGATTGCAACAAGTCTCCAATCCCCATTCATCAATGTTAGTGAAGTTTTAATTTTTAAGTAAGAAATTTGTTAACTACCAAAACTTTACACCTTGTTTCTGTTATTCAGTTAACTCAGTTGTTAAAATCATGGCAGTTATTTCTGATCCAAGGATGCTTTATTCTGGCCAGGAAAATATGTTTCTTTTGCAGAGGGATTCATCACTTGTACTAGAAAAACAATTCAGGCCATGTCCTCATGGTCATGGGTCAAAAGCCTCAGTGTCACACAGGGAAAATGACAAACTTTATTCTTGTTTAGATATTTTTAAGTCTCTAGACTAAGATATATATATATATATATATATATATATATATATATATTCAAACTAAGCTCTCTATACTACTAAGTTTCCATTGTGTAGCATGCAGGGTTATTTGAATAATATAACATAACTATATATATTTACATCTTTCTGGGGGAGTGGATTAATGTACAAAACTAATAAAGTCCTTCAATGCTTTTCATTTTTAACTTAATCGCTTAATATCATATATTTTTCTATATTATGAAAGTGTACTCATGAGATTAGTTGCATAATTAACAACTCCATTTATTGTACTTGTGACTGCTGTTTTATTGCTCCAGTAGAGACAAACAGTAATTAGAACAATTACTGCATTAAATTACATTCAGTCTCTCAAGGTTTACCATATATTCTCTAAAAATATAATGAGAAACCAAAAGCTTTTTATTCTTTGTATAATTGCTAAAAAAAATCCTGTTAAGTAATTTTGTTTTGGGAAATTCTCTATGCAACTGTTTAAGAAGTAGATTTGCCAAAGTTTATAACTTACTTTAGTGGATAGAGACTGAAATCTTGCTGACTTCAATATCTTTTAAAAATAGTACTCTTACAAATATGATTTGATGTGAAAAAAATGATACATCGTTATCTGATTCCTGTGTAAAAGTGTGTGTGTGTGTGTGTGTGTGTGTGTTGAAGAATGAATGTTGGTAGAAAAGTGGGTGACAACCCAAAGGGACTTTTGCTGAAACATTAAGAAATTACTTCAGAGTTCTCCCAAGGCAACTACTTTACCCATTCACCTTTTGTCATCTTTCTATAAGCACTGACTGCCCTTTTGGATAAGAAACATTTGGCTGGATTCACAAAAGTTTCAGTGAGTCAGAAAGAAGTCAGAAAACATTTGCAACTTGTAAAAGTCATGTGATTCAAAGCAACCACATCTTTGTAGTCAATATGCAAACTGGACCACGTTCAATTCACTGTACCACTATTTATTTAGACAGATACCCTGTAATGGTATTCAGTATTCAAGCAAAATTAAAGAGTACACAGAAAGGAGTCTGTCTGAACATTGACATTTAAATAAATAAACAAATAAATAGTGACAGCGTTTAACCAGCAAAGGGTAATACTATATTAAACAAATGACATGTCTTCAGGAATCTTTCTTTTTAAATAAAAAGAAAATGCTGACTCACAGAGATATGAAGGTTTGTATTAATTGAATGCTCAAATAATTATTTGAAATTGCCCAGCATTATAAATATTATAAAATTACAGAATTTCTTATATTTCACGGGGCAATTAACTATACGGGAAACTCTGGACTAGATTAACACATCTTCTAAGCATTCATAAGGAAAATATATATTCTTCCTTGCAGTTAACTCTAGTATGAATCAAATCACTATGCAATTGGTAGTCACTACTTCTGATTCTTAGTTTACTAAGCCAGACTGCTCTCCCTGAACAGATATTCAATCCCCTGAAATCCTTCTCTGCATAAGTCAGACTCACTAAGTCCAAGTAACAAACATACAAATGCCAGGAAAAGAATTTTGTAGATTTCAAGGAATGAAAATTTACACTGAAATCCATTGTTAGAATCACTGTGGAGTGCAATTCTATTATTAGAGCTCCTGCCAGTTTCAATACATGTGTATCTATGGCTTGGGGTGCTCCAGAAATTATGGTAGTTAAGATGTCTTAGTTGGTCCTAAGGAGGAAAAGAGTAAGCAGATTTGCTGAATTTATATCTTCTGTTCTAATGCTCTATTCTCTCCCTAGATATCAAGCACACATTTTTCTTATTAAAGATGTTTTGGGAGGGTAGGTCATCGTATTCCTGTCAAGATCACCCCTTGTCATGAGTCAGAATCATCCAGCTAATCTCTAGTGATTTCCTGCAAGCACACTACTTCACTAGAAAAGATCTTTACATTAATTTTTAACCCCAATGTTTCTCCTCTGAACAGAAAATACTTGAGAAACATTAAAAATGAGTATGATCTGGTGATGTGGAATGAATTAGAAATTAAACACAGGACGTTTCGTATGATGTGTGTTTCCTTCAATCCAAAAGTGGCATTAAAAATATTCATATTTCACTGCCAACTTTAATATTAAATGCTAAAACCATGAAATTTTCAGTGAACTTAACCTGATCCTGTGGCTGTATAGACATAAGGCAGGTTAAAAAGCTATTAGTCATTAACAATCTGCCATGATGATTAGATTCTTGTAACATAAATTCACAGTAAAGTCAGCCTACTTACTTCATACCTTGTTTCCCAGATGAGGAAGTGAAAGAGCACATATACATACTCTGTAACCCAATATGTGAAACATTAGGGAGTTTTGAGAAATTCCTTTTTTCCCCAAGTGTGTTCTCTTATTTTATATGTCTGAAAAGGGTTGCAAGACAGAGAGTTGTGATGAAAGCATCCAAGATTTCTCAGGAAAAATATCAGTGTAAGAGAGAGGAAAATAATATACAGTGTTCTGTGTAAAATGCCAACTTTCCTGAAAATAAATAATCTAAAGCACAATGTTTCATATATTTTAAGTTGTTATTATGTTTTCCTTGTTATTAGAAATTAGAAAAGCAGTATAATAACTGTAACCATTATGGAATAAAAACTAAAGTTTTTTATACTTTGTTTATAATTGCACATTTTTACACTATTTTTAATATAATTTATTATTCTGGAATTAGAATAATGTTATTTAGATTTTTGTAAAATTATTTTTCTTTACTTATGGTCATAACATTTTAATATTTTGATCAACTACTTGATCCAGATCAAATAAAAGCTTTGTGTATTTATGATTCATAAATAGCTATTATGTAGAAAGTTTTCAGAGAATAATTTCCCTCAACACATTAAAAAAAAATTTCGGATAGCCTTCCAAATAAAATCTATCACATAAATGATTCTTTGCTTTCTCAACATGATATTCTTAGCACCTAGCACAGTACCTGTCACATATTTGTGGCTCCTTAAGTATGTGATGAATAAATAAATGACTACTGTCTTCAAACCCAGCTATGTCAATCTTTTAAAGGTTCAAACTCTTCTGTAATGGAATATTTAGTTTCACTACAAACACTTTGTTATACTTGAATCTAAAGAAAAACAGCACCATAGAAATTCTAGGTCAGAGGGGAAAAACATTAGAGGACAGGGTTTTTTTGGGGGGGGGTTGGGGGGAGCACAAAATTATGCATTAAATGCAAGAGACATAGATATTTATAGTTTGCAAAAAGGATCAGACATATCAGTTGAATAACAAATTGTATAAGTGATGTCAGAGTCCCAAGAAACAAAACAAATGAGCCAAACATTCTATACTAAATCTATCTAAGGAAGGTCATAAAATAGAGTCTAATTATTCTTAGGTATTAGACGGATTCATTCTAGCATGTCTTTACTTTTCCCAGTTTGCTTGATCTTCTATTCTCATTTTTATTATGACAGTTCTTTTATTTTCCAACAACTTTTTATATCTTACTAATTTTTTGCACATAACTATGATTTTTAAAGAGACAATCTGTTTTGTAAATAATACCTTAAATATTGTTTATCAGTTTTGTTTTATAATTTCAAAAGAAATAAAAATATTTTATTTTTATTTTATGTTTAGGTAGGATTGTGTTACTAGCAGTACAATTTGAAACAGTGTTTATCGAGAAACAAATAATACATGAAAAAGTAATTATAAAGCAAGCAAACAAATGAAATAATTAGGAAGTTAATTCCCTATATACCTTTCATTATGTCATGACACAACTTTGTTACTAGTTTTTCCTCAGCAGCTAATTATTATTCATTGATTCAATTTTCATGTTTTATTGAGTTAAAAAATAATAAATCTTACAATATATACTCATCTCTCCACAAACCTGTACTTTTAAGGAAATGTTAGTACATCATTGGCTGTAACAAATAGAGAACCCTAAATCTTTTAATCCCATCGAACAAACAGAATACAACAATTCCACATAAGGTGGCTCCAAAAATATCTGTTCCACCATGTATAATCTGGTTGACTTAATATAAGAAGTCAAAAATACCTCAGAATTATAACAATTATTTTTCTTCCATCAAAAAAAATCCTTCTGATTTTCCTTTGAAAATATAAATAGCTATAAAATTTGATCCTATCAAAATATGATCCAATTTATATTTCTACTTAGAAATATATTCTTTAATATTTATATGATCAACACTTTAAGAATAAAATTAGACTCAATAATCAAAAACACCAAAATAGCACTAAAGTATGGAGAAGGCAGCTGCTTCTTAATCACAAAATTCAAAATTCAATAAATGTTGGTAGCAAATGTACATAAATAAAAAGCCATCCAAACTTAAACTTCATATCATCAGAGAACTATCTAGTTTTTTCTCTCTGAAAAGATAAAATTAATACTTCTAAATATCTGAGGACAAAATTAACCATGTAGAAAACAGCAAAATGAGTCATAGTCACTTCAACATTCCATCGCACAAATCTCTCTGCATGCATATTAGGAACATCAGAGGCTGCATCACTTTCCATTTATTCTGAATCAGTAAGAACTTACCAGCCCATTTAAAATTTTTGAATTCATAGTAGCCCAACCAAATACATACAGGTACTTGATTTTTCTGGGTGAGCGCTTTGTTTACACATACTATAATTTTTGTGTATCCTACAACTAACTACAGCTTCCTGGCAGAGCTCCTTTGGAGTTCACTATGCTACAAACGGGAAAGTTTTTCCTATCTTATCACAGTCACGTTCCTGTTTATGCACAAAAGTAATTTGCAGCTCTATGGATCTGATGAGAGGGGCTCCTTAGGATGTCTCAGATATTTCCCTTGAATAATATTAAATGTTTCAAATGAACACAAATAAAACTCCAGAGTACAGTCAAGTTTATCCAACAAATAAAATCTGAGGTGCTGAACTTAGTTCCTTCTTACTTGTAAATATGTTGGAAGGTAGTTTAGGGATAAGTCTAAGTCCTTCAAAGTATGAGTTATCATATATTGAACATGTATACCATACACTTGTCAGTCATTATGCTATGTACTTTACATGTAGTGCTTCATTTATTCCTCCCATTATCCTAAAAGTTAGGGTCCATGATCATCTCTGCCTTGCATATGAAAAAACTGAAGTTCAGGGAGAATAATTACCTCTGCCATTAATGGCAGAGCTGAGATTCAAACCCAGATCTGTATGACTCCAGAGTTCTAGTTGAGGTCTTTATAAAAATGTCTTTCTTTTTGCATTAAAAAAACTTTATTTAAATAAAGACAACATCAAAAAAGTACATTTAGATGTGTTTTGACAAATGTATATGCCTATATAACCGTTATCATAAATCAAGATACAAAACATTTCCATCATTTCATGAAATTGTCTTGTATACCTTTTCAATCAATTATCCCCCTATGCCCAGCCCCAAACAACCACTGACTTTTCCATTACTATAGTTTTATATTTTATGGTTTAATATAAATAGAATCCCACATTATGAACTTTTCTGTGTCTTGTTTATCCCTCGGCATAATATTTTTAATATTCACCTATGCTGTGGTGTATGTCAGAGTGTATGTTTATATCAGCTGTTGACTATATTAGTATGATTTATTTTTATTGCTAAATACTTCTCTGTTGTAACTACAGATATATATAAAATTTGCTCAGTCATTTATCTATTGATGAACCTTTGGGTTATTTCCAGGTTTTGGCTACTATGAATAAAGTTGCTATGAACATTGATATCAAGTCTTTGTGTGGATATATATATAAAATTTTTCCAGGATTCCCTGGTGGCACAGTGGTTGAGAGTCTGCCTGGCGATTCAGGGGATGGGGGTTCGTGCCCCGGTCCAGGAAGATCCCACATGCCGTGGAGTGGCTGGGCCTGTGAGCCATGGCCGCTGAGCCTGCGCGTCCGGAGCCTGTGCTCTGCAACGGGAGAGGCCACAACAGTGAGAGGCCCGCGTACCACAAAAAAAAAAAAAAAAAAAAAAAAAAAAATTCCTAGTAAATACACAGAAGTAGAATTTTTTGGTCATATGATAATTGTATTTTTAACTTTATGACACTGCAAATGGTTTTAATTCTCATTTCCCTAATGACCAATGAGGTTGAACATCTTTTCATGTGCTAATTAGCCTTTGCATTGTAATTCTTCCTTAGTGAAGTGTAAGTTCAAACTTTTTGCCAAAATTTTCATTGGGTAGTTTATCTTCCTACTATTAAACTGCAGAGGTTTTGTATATTTTTGGATATAGTCCCATATCATATGTATATATGCATATATATGTAAATATTGTGAATTTATTATTTTTTTCTAATTCAGAAAAAAATTAGCCCTTACTTATTTCCACAATTTTTTCCCATTCTTTTTTTTTTTTAAATAAATTTATTTATTTATTTTTGACTGCGTTGGGTCTTCATTGCTGTGTAGGCTTTCTCTAGTTGTGGTGAGTGGGGGTTACTCTTCATTGTGGTGCGTGGTCATCTCATCGTGGTGGCTTCTGTTGTTGCAGAGCATGTGCTCTAGGGCACACGGGCTTCAGTAGTTGTGGCACGCAGGCTCTAGAGCGCAGGTTCAGTAGTTGTGGCGCATGGGCTTAGTTGCTCAGTGGCATGTGGGATCTTCCCGGACCAGGCTTCGAACCCGTGTCCCCTGCATTGGCAGGCAGATTCTTAACCACTGTGCCACCAGGGAAGCCCTTCCATTCTTTTTTAACTTTATGTGCTGCAATTATATATTTGTTAGGTAGCTTAATATTATCCCACCTGTCATAAGGGTATTTTTTTTCAGTCTTTTATCTCTCTGTACTTCATTTTAAATAGTTTCCAGTCCCGTGTCTTCAAGTCCACTTATATTCTTCTTCTACAATATCTAATATGATATTAATCCTACACAATTTTATATTTAGAATTATTTTTCCTACATAAAATTTCTATTTAGTTATTTTTTACATCTTTCATTCTCTCATTTTGTTCATGTTGCCCTTTAAATACTTGTTTATATTTAAAATGACTATTTACCACTTCTTCTGATTTTTCTATGATTGCCTTTATTTCTGTTTCGATATGAATCACATTCTCCTGCCTTTTGGAAATTCTAGTAACTTTGGGTAGTGTGTTAGGCATTGTTTTATAATGTCAATTGTCTGGATTTTATTATCTTTCATTATAGAGAAATGAGCTTTGCTTTGGCAGATATCTAAGTTATTTTCTAATTGATCCTTTGAGGACCTGTTTTTAAGCTTAGAGAAGGTTTAATGTAACTTTCATTTGAAAGATGACACATCTCAACTATTAAGGCATGACTTAGGGTCTTCACTGAGTACTAAGTAGTCTCTGAGGGTTCTCCAATATCTCGGGACAACTCAAATATCTTCACACCTTTTGTGAGCACTTAAGATTTTTCTGGTACAAAACTCCTGTCATATTTTGCCTTGCCTTATGACATTTCAGTCTCCAAATGAGGATGTTAATAGCAAAGACTCAAGGTGTCCAAAAGTAGATTTCAAAAGCCCTTTTTTTCTGCATGTATCCCTTCTTTCTGAAAATATACCTTGCAATTTACAGCCACATAAGACTCACCAAATTCTAATCTTCACCTTCTGCACTGTTTAAATTCCTCTATTCTGCACCTATAATTTAGGAGTTGGGTCTAGGAGGAAAGCCAGGGAGGTTGTAGGACTCACCTAATTTGTTTTCTTTCTCATAAAGATCAGATTTTTGCTGTCTCTTGTCCAAAGTCTTAAAAGAGTTGTCTCATATATTTTCTCACATGTTCTAGTTGTTTATAGCAGGAGGTTAAGTCTATTTCTTATTACTCTATCATGTCTAGAAGTGAAAGTCTAACTGAGACTTTACTCAGTTTATTCTGGACCCTACACTCTTATCTTCTCTTTGCTGCTTTTATTGTCACTTGATTTCCCTGTAGGTGCACCCTGAGCCTGTGACAAATTAAAATTTCAAGCCTTTTCCATGTGAAGTGATCACAAATCAAATTTTTAACCTATATTTGTATATGATACATATATATTTATATAATTTGTATATAAAATTCAAATATGGATCTTTGCATTTCCTGCTGCTGAGTGAACACTTATCCATCTTGATTTTACTACCCATTATATAAACTGTCACTATGATTGTTTTTCATTTGCAAATGCAATTAGAATTGGTATTTTTTTTCTTTTTCTTATAGGTAAAAATGTTGAATCATACAAAACTAAACACATCAGCTTCATTAAAAAACATCACCCAGTTTGGAATCCACCATACAAATTCTTCAGGTTATTCAATCATTATCTCTTCCAAAATTCAGACACATTTATCTCCCTTATCCATAAGGATGTCATGAGATCTTTGACAACTACTATTGCCTATGTATTGAGCAATCATTTGACCTAGGACTCTAATAACACAGTCAAAAAAGGAAACGAGGCTTGTTTGACATGGCTTGTTCCTAGTGAATTCATGCTGGCTTCTAGCATTCTCAACATTCCTAAGACCACATAAACCATATGCTTAGGAACCTAGTAAAGAATCTAGGATGGCTTAGGCATTTTTGAATTTTACTCTGGTTTTCAGTTTGAAAACTGAGGTATTTACTACCTCTGCTTAATTTCCATTTATCTTAAATTCTCAGAAAATACCAGGAGTGATTTTGCTAATGTAACCATAATGAATTTTGGCCTACAATATAATTTTCCTGGACCTAGAAGACTTGAATATTTTTAATTAAAGGGATTGTAATAGCTCTCTTTTTGCCTGTTCTATAAGGTCTGAGTTTTTTTTTTAATTTATAAATGTTAACTGAATGATCTCTTACATTAGGAATTAAGAAGCAAAATTTGATTGTCCTTACCCTCATAAAACTCACAGTTCAATAAGGAAAACATATAAAAAATATTCAGATAAAATACGTAAAATAACAAATGTGATGTCTTAAGGAAAACAGTCATATAGTGTTGCAAGATCAGGAGAACCTAGGTGTATTTGGGTATTTAGACAGGGACTCCCTAAGCAAGATTTTAATAACCAGTAGCAATAAACAAGCAAGGTAGCCAGTGATGATAAAGAGGCTAGCAGTCTAAGCAAAGGAAACAATTTAAGCAAAGAAACAGAAAAAAAAAAAAAAAGGTTTATTTGCTTGGTTTTACAGCCCTGTGTATCCAGCAATATTTCTCACTAGCTGCCATTTCCTCTCCACTCCTCATTTACACTACAATAGGAGCTCGTTTTATCCTGCTGAGTAACTAGCCCTTAGAACAGTGGCTGGTATGGTAGTCACTCAACAAATATTTGTTGACTGACTGAATAAATCAAAGAATGAAGAAAGAATGATTAAAACAAAATTATTATTCACTTTTCACATATTTACCAAATTTATTCTTACCACGATTTGCTGTTCAGGTTGCTTCCCCTGTGGAATATAAAATTTTACCTTTTCTTCATTATCAGCACCTTACTTGCATGCTCCAAGTCAAACACCCATCTGCAAATCCCTTTATTTTGCTCTACTCTTGGTTAGTCTTTCCTCCTCTGAAATCCCATTGCATCATAGTATATGCAATGTCATTTATTATGTCATTATAGGTGGCCTTTACTACTAACTGTTTGATTTCCATTTATTTATCCACACACCCTTTGTTCATTAAAGTACCTAGCCTAAAGCTTTACCTAAAACATGTCCACAAACAGTTTCATATCACAACACATTAATTCTTGAAACAATGAGTGCTATGTACCTGTCTCAAACTTCTCTCATGTGTCATTAAGCAATGTGCTTAGTACACTGATATATTTTAAAATATTATTCATGGTTAACTTATTAAAGTTGTACTCATTTCATATGTAAGAGGGCTGTATTGAGAAATTAGATTCAAGATGAAATCAGAACAGTGAGGATTAAGGAAATCCATATTCTAGATACAAAACATATATATCACCAACTGCCAAGGAGCCAGATTGAAGGTTAAGACAGTGGGGCAGAGACTAGACAAGAACTCAAAACAACAAACAAGACATAGCACTGTAAAAGAAATTTGGTTTCTTACCCTGCATCTGATGAGGTATACTTAATGGGATCTAGGGAATAGTTAGTAGAGGGTCAGGAAAATAACTTAATTCAATATGTACCAAATGTCACTTATTTTATATAATGAATCTCATTCAGTTCTCACAAATCCAATGAAGTAAATGTTGTCATCTTTGTTTTATAAATAAATGTCCTTACAGACTATTGGTATATTTGTACAATATATATGTATATTGTCCAAAAGAAAAGACTGAAATACAACTAAAAATTCTTGGTATAAGTCTTCAATACTGTTTACATGAAATAACCAACATAGCAGGTAAATGTTGCTGTTTTGTTTCTGTTGTTGTTGTCTGGTGGTACCTGTTAAAATACCTTAGAAGTTGAATTGCTAAACATTAGGCATTATATGTATGCAATGCATTTTTATGAATGTTGAGATATTGGTAATAAATGCTCTGGAAATGTTCCAGGATAGTGCTAATTCAGCCAAACATTATGAGAAAATTTCAAAACTACTATTATTCATTTGTTCATCTTTGGTGTTATCCTTGAACCCCTTGTGGAGGAAGACCTTGGCAATAACTTATAAGCTTCAACTGCCTTTTCTTTTCCACTCTCAGTGTTGCTTTGACAACTTAATTTACTTAAGGGGCTATCAACTTTACCAGCAGATCAAGAATATGCCCCAGGGATTTCCCTGGTGGCGCAGTGGTTAAGAATCCGCCTGTCAATGCAGGGGACATAGGTTCAAGCCCTGGTCCGGGAAGATCCCATACGCCACGGAGCAGCTAAGCCCGTGCACCACAGCTACTGAGCCTGCACTCTAGAGCCCATGAGCCACAACTACTGAAGCCTGCATGCTCTAGGGCCCGTGCTCCACAGCAAGAGAAGCCACCACAATGGGAAGCCCGCGCACCATAATGAAGAGTAGCCCGGCTCGCCACAACTACACAAAGCCTGTGCACAGCAACGAAGACCCAATGCAGCCAAAAATAAATAAATAAATTTATATATATAAAAAAAAGAATATGCCCTAGATAAACAACATATTATATTTATTCTCTAGGTTTTCACCAGAGAATATAACCTTGAACTTTCTGATACCAAACTCTTACCAAAGCATATTTGTAGCAACTGGCATTTATGTAGGTTTGCCATAAGACTATGGAATATATTCATAAACAGAGGAAAAATTTTCTTTTTTTTTCTTTTTACATCTTTATTGGAGTACAATTGCTTTACAATCGTGTGTTAGTTTCTGCTTTATAACAAAGTGAATCAGTTATACATATACATATGTTCCCATATCTCTTCCCTCTTGCATCTCCCTCTCTCCCACCCTCCTGTCTAGGTGGTCACAGAGCACGGAGCTGATCTCCCTGTGCTATGCGGCTGCTTCCCACTAGCTATCTATTTTACGTTTGGTAGTGTATATATGTCCATGCCACTCTCTCACTTTGTCACAGCTTACCCTTCCCCCTCCCCATATCCTCAAGTCCATTCTCTAGTAGGTCTGTGTCTTTATTCCCGTCTTACCCCGAGGTTCTTCATGACATGTTTTTTTTTTTCTTAGATTCCATATATATGTGTTAGCATACAGTATTTGACTTTCTCTTCCTAACTTACTTCACTATGTATGACAGACTCTAGGTCCATCCACCTCACTACAAATAACTCAATTTCATTACTTTTTATGGCTGAGTAATATTCCATTGTATATATGTGCCACATCTTCTTTATCTATTCATCTCTTGATGGACACTTAGGTTGCTTCCATGTCCTGGCTATTGTAAACAGAGCTGCAATGAACACTGTGGTACATGACTCCTTTTTGAATTATGGTTTTCTCAGTGTATATAACCAGTAGTGGGATTGCTGGGTCGTATGGTAGTTCTCTTTTTAGTTTTTTAAGGAACCTCCACAATGTTCTCCATAGTGGCTCTATCAATTTACATTCCCACCAACAGTGCAAGAGGGTTCCCTTTTCTCCACACCCTCTCCAGCATTTATTATTTGTAGATTTTTTGATGATGGCCATTCTGACTGGTGTGAGGTGATACCACATTGTAGTTTTTTTTTTTTTTTTTTTTTTTTTTTTGCGGTATGCGGGCCTCTCACTGTTGTGGCCTCCCCCGTTGCGGAGCACAGGCTCCGGACGCGCAGGCTCCGGACGCGCAGGCTCAGCGGCCATGGCTCACGGGCCCAGCCGCTCCGTGGCATATGGGATCCTCCCAGACCGGGGCACGAACCCGTATCCCCTGCATCGGCAGGCGGACTCTCAACCACTTGCGCCACCAGGGAGGCCCCACATTGTAGTTTTGATTTGCGTTTTTCTAATGATTAGTGATGTTGAGCATCCTTTCATGTATGTGTTGGCAATATGTATATCTTCTTTGAGAAGTGTCTATTTAGGTCTTCTGCCCAGTTTTGGGATTGGGTTGTTTGTGTTTTTAATACTGAGCTCTGCATGAGCTGCTTGTAAATTTTGGAGATTAATCCTTTGTCCGTTGCTTCATTGGCAAATATTTTCTCCCATTCTGAGGGTTGTCTTTTTGTCTTATGTTTTCCTTTGCTGTGCAAAAGCTTTTAAGTTTCCATAGGTCCCATTTGTTTATTTTTGTTTTTATGTCCATATCTCTAGGAGGTGGGTCAAAAAGGATCTTGCTGTGATTTATGTCATAGAGTGTTCTGCCTATATTTTCCCCTAAGAGTTGTATAGTGTCTGGCCTAACATTTAGGCCTGTAATCCATTTTGAGTTTATTTTTGTGTATGGTGTTAGGGAGTGTTCTAATTTCATACTTTTACATGTACCTGTCCAGTTTTCCCAGCACCATTTATTGAAGAGGCTGTCTTTTCTCCATTGTGTATTCCTCCCTCCTTTATCAAAGATAAGGTGACCATATGTGCATGGATTTAACTCTGGGCTTTGTATCCTCTTCCATTAATCTATATTTCTGTTTTCATACCAGTACCATACTGCCTTGATTACTGTAACTTTGTAGTATAGTCTGAAGTCAGGGAGCCTGATTATTCCAGCTCCATTTTTCTTTCTCAAAATTGCTTTGGCTATTCAGGGTCTTTTGTGTTTCCATACAAACTGTGAAATTTTTTTGTTCTAGTTCTGTGAAAAATGCCATTGGTAGATTGATAGGGATTGCATTGAATCTGTAGATTGCTTTGGGTAGTAGAGTCATTTTCACAATGTTGCTTCTTCCAATCCAAGAACATGTTATATCTCTCCATCTGTTTATATCATCTTTAATTTCTTTCATCAGTGTCTTATAGTTTTCTGCATACAGGTCTTTTGTCTCCTTAGGTAGGTTTATTCCTAGGTATTTTGTTCTTTTTGTTGAAATGGTAAATGGGAGAGTTTCCATAATTTCCCTTTCAGATTTTTCATCATTAGTGTATAGGAATGCAAGAGATTTCTGTGCATTACTTTTGTATCCTGCTACTTTACCAAATTCATTGATTACCTCCAGTAGTTTTCTGGTCGCATCTTTAGGATCCTCTATATATAGTGTCATGTCATCTGCAAACAGTAACAGCTTTACTACTTCTTTTCTGATTTGAATTTTTTTTATTTCTTTATAGTCTCTGATTGCTGTGGCTAAAACTTCCAAAACTACATTGGATAATAGTGGTGAGAGTGGATAACCTTGTCTTGTTCCTGATCTTGGAGGAAATGGTTTCAGTTTTTCACCATTGAGAACGATGTTGTTTGTGGGTTTGTCATATATGTCCTTTATTATGTTGAGGAAAGTTCTATCTATGCCTACTTTCTGGAGGGTTTTTATCATAAATCGGTGTTGAATTTTGCCAAAAGCTTTTTCTGCATCTATTGAGGTGATCATATCATTTTTATTATTGTGTTTGTTAATATGGTGTATCACATTGATTGATTTGTGTATATTGAATAATCCTTGCATTCCTGGGATAAACCCCACTTGATCATGGTGTATGATCCTTTTAAGGTGCTGTTGCTATTGGATTCTGTTTGCTTGTATTTTGTTGATGATTTTTGCATCTATATTCATCAGTGATATTGGCCAGTATTTTTCTTTCATTGTGACATCTTTGTCTGATTTTGGTATCAGGGTGATGGTGGTCTCATAGAATGAGTTTGGGAGTGTTTCTCCCTCTGCTATATTTTGGAAGAGTTTGAAAAAGATAGGTGTTAGCTCTTCTCTAAATGTTTGGTAGAATTCGCCTGTGAAGTCATCTGGTCCTGAGCTTTTGTTTGTTGGAAGATTTTTAATCACAGTCTCAATTTCAGTGATTGAGATTGGTCTCTTTATATTTTCTATTTCTTCCTGGTTCAGTCTTGGAAGGTTGTGCTTTTCTAAGAATTTGTCCCTTTTTTCCAGGTTGTCCATTTTATTGGCATATAGTTGCTTGTAGTAGTCTCTCATGATCCTTTGTATTTCCACAGTGTCAGTTGTTACTTCTTTTTCATTTCTAGATCTGTTGATTTGAGTATTCTCCCTTTTTTTCTTGATGAGTCTGGCTAATGGTCTATCAATTTTGTTTATCTTCTCAAAGAACCAACTTATAGTTTTATTGATCTTTGCTATCATTTTCTTCAATTCTTTTTCATTTATTTCTGATCTGATCTTTATGATTTCTTTCCTTCTGCTAACTTAGGGGATTTTTTGTTCTTTTTTCTCTACTTGCTAGAGGCATAAGGTTAGATTGTTTGAGATGTTTCTTGTTTATTGAGGTAGGATTGAATTGTTATAAACTTCCCTCTTAGAACTGCTTTTGCTGCATCCCATAGGTTTTGCATCATCATATTTTCATTGTCATTTGTCTCTAGGTATTTTTTTAAATTTCCTCTTTGATTTCTTCTGTGATCTCTTGGTTATTTAGTAGTGTATTGTTTAGCCTCCATGTATTTGTATTTTTTTACAGATTTTTTCCTGTAATTGTTATCTAGTCTCATAACATTGTGGTCAGAAGAGATACTTGATACGACTTCAATATTCTTAAATTTACCAAAGTTTCATTTGTGACCCAGGATATGATCTATCCTGGAGAATATTCCATGAGCCCTTGAGAAGAAATTGTATTATATTGTTTTTGGATGGAATGTCCTATAAATATCAATTAAGTCCATCTTGTTTAATGTATCATTTAAAGCTTGTGTTTCCTTATTTATTTTCATTTGGGATGATCTGTCCGTTGGTGAAAGTGAGGTGTTAAAGTCCTCTACTATGATTGTGTTACTGTCAATTTCCCCTTTTATGGCTGTTAGGATTTGCCTTATGTATTGAGGTGCTCCTATGTTGGGTGCATAAATATTTGCAATTGTTATGTCTTCTTCTTGGATTGATTCCTTGATCATTATGCAGCAAAAATAAATCCACTGTACTATTAAAAAAAAAAAAAAGGACAGACAGAACCCTAGGACAAATGGTAAAAGCAAAGTTATACAGACAAAAGTACACAAAGAAGCATACACATACACAGTCACAAAAAGAGGAAAAAGGAAAAAAAATATATCTATATATAAAAAAAGGAAGAGAAAAACGAAATCAATAAACAAATCTATGAATGATAATAAACTCTAAATACTAAACTAAGATAAACATATGACCAAAAACAAATTAGGTGCAGAAAGTAAACCTCAAGTCTACAGTTGCTCCGAAAGTCCACCACCTCAATTTTGGGATGTTTCGTTGTCTTCTCGGGTATTCCAGAGATGCAGCATACATCAAGTTAACTGTTGAGATTTAATCCGCTACTCCTGAGGCTGCTGGGAGAAATTTCCCTTTCTCTTTATTTGTTTGCACAGCGCTTGGGGTTCAGCCTTGGATTTGGCCCCACCTCTGCGTGTAGTTTGCCTTAGGGTGTCTGTTCTTTGCCCAGACAGGATGGGGTTAAAGGAGCAGCTGATTAGGGGGCTCTGGGTCACTCAGGCCAGGGGGAGGGAGGGGCATGGAGTGCGGGGCGAGCCTGTGGTGGCAGAGGCTGGTGTGACGTTGTAACAGACTGAGGCGCACTGTGCGTTCTGCCGGGGAAGTTGTCCCTGGATCATGGGACCCTGGCAGTGGCGGAGTGCACAGGCTCCCGGGAGCGGAGGGGTGGATAGTGACCTGAGATTGCACACAGGCTTCTTGGTGGCTGCAGCAGCAACCTTAGCGTTTCATGCCCGTCTCTGGTGTCCGTGCTGATAGCCGTGGCTCCCTCCTGTCGCTGGAGCTCGTTTAGGTAGTGCTCTGAATCCCCTGTCCTCGCACACCCCAAAACAATGGTCTCCTGCCTCTTAGGCAGGTCGAGAATTTTCCCCGGACTCCCTCCCAGCTAGCTGTGGTGCACTAACCCCCTCCAGGCTGTGTTCACTCAGCCATCCCCAGTCCTCTTCCTGGGGCCTGAACTCCAAAGCCCGAGCCTCGGCTCCCAGCCTCCACCGGCCCTGGTGGGTGAGCAGAGAAGCCTCTCAGGATGGTGAGTGCTGGTCAGCACCGATCCTCTGTGTGGGAATCTCTCTGCTTTGTTCTCTGCACCCCTGTTGCTGTGCTCTCTCCATGGCTCTGAAGCGTCCTCCCCCCTACCCACCCCCTGTCTCTGCCAGTGAAGGGGCTTCCTAGTGTGTGGAAACTTTTCCTCCTTCACATCTCCCTCCCAGATGTGCAGGTCCTGTTCCTATTTTTTGTCTCTGTGTTTTCTTTTTTCTTTTGCCCTACCCAGGTACGTGGGGAGTTTCTTGCATTTTGGGAAGTCTGAGGTCTTCTGCCAGCGTTCAGTAGGTGTTCTGTAGGAGCTGTTCCACATGTAGATGTATTTCTGATGTATTTGTGGGGAGGAAGGTGATCTCCATTTCTTACTCCTCTGCCATCTTGAAGGTCTCTCCCTTCTTGGTTTTATCTCCTGGGAAACTCCAACCAAATTTATGACTCAACATACTTACCGTTTTATCCTGACTTTAATATATTATTATGCCCTTATTTTTCCACAACTAAACTCCTTTGGCTATATCACCAGGTATCACTATATATTTGCAGTAACCACTTAAATCTATTTTAGTGAGCCAGACTAAATATTATACTATTATCAATCCAACAAACACAATATTTTGCACTAATTTCTTATAATTTCTTATCTACATTGCATTTTGTTATCTCCTCTGTTGTGACTGTCTTGAAACTTAGAATCATGTCTTATTTTTGTTTGTTTATTTTCATGTCTTCTTCTTCGTGAACAGAATAGTAAATATTTTCATGGCCAAAATATTTAGGAAATACATGCTGAACATGAAGGGAACAAGAGAATACATATTTGAAAGTTGTGTTTAAGGCAGTGCTAAGAAAATGTCTCACAACCATGGAAGCCTTCATTTCCCTGAGGAAGTGCTTTTTATGGAGAGATGTACCTTTTCACATAACAAATCAATTGAATAATATTTTACACAGATGTATCACATTTCCTGGGGAACAAATCAATACCAATAACTACTTTACAGAACTGGATCCTGAAACACCAAGTTTTGTGACACACCCTAACTCACCCAGCAGGCATACTGCAAATCTGGCAACATGATTCACTTTGAAATGAAAATGTTAAAACGTTGTCTATATCTAAACAACCAGATTTGATGCTTTTCAAGGATTAGAGTACTATCCATCTGTGGGGAATACTGAAGAAGATAACGGTGATGAAAACTTGACAACAACATGACACATGAAAGGAAATTCCCACTATGATGGGTGAGGTGAAAGCCACATCTGTTATTAACGTTAAACAGGAATAAGGCCACACGATAAGAAGTGGTCCAAGGAAATGTAAACTGAATTGCTATTTTGATTTTCCTTTTTTATTTATCAGCACTTTATATTAATAGATGGACAATTACTGAATTAATAGATGGACAATTACACAAATATTGTAAGCATGAGAATATTTGCAATTTTACAGATAGAGTTCTTAATAAAACAGCTGATAATAGCGCATTTTAGTTCTTTTTTCACAACTATAAAGGATAACTTTTATACCTAATGACACATTTCATATTAATTTTAGAATTATGAAGAGCTTAGATGTTTAAGAAATGTACATTTTTATAATTATTCTATCAGATTTTTTCCCCATTTCTGTGTGTACTACGTGCTCATTAAACAGTGGTAACTGGACAGAATATGTGGGCTCTGCCAGTTTGCTGTGGTTATAGTTCAGATAGAGAACTCCAGTTGGAAAAAGAAATGATCCCCCCAGTACCCACCCTTTTCTTTCAGAGATTCAGGCTTAAATTCTAACTCAATCTTGGTCATTTCAGTGTCCTTAAAAATTTGCAATTTCTTGGAATGTGTACTAACCATTTCCCAGAATTTTGGTTACTGAGGGTATACAGACCACATATATTTGAAATTGCCTATCAAGTTGCATCTTCTCCAGAACAATTCTTTACCACATTTACTTTTTTTTTGTCCCCATACAAACTTTGATGCTGAGCATGTTTGATGGTGTACAGTAATTCAGATAGAATGATCTCCTGTACTTGCCCTGGGGAGGCATGTGTTGTGACATTAAAAAATCTAGTGACCAGTTTGCATCAGACTGAGTCCATCTACCATTCAATTAAATGACTAATTATGCATGGAATTAGAATGATTATGAGGATGCAGTTTTAAAGAGTGAATCATATGTTGCTTAACTACACAGAAATTGTTAGCAAATGCTAATTGATTAATCGATTAGAACACTAATTTTGTTTAGAACATGAGAACTCTATAGAGTTTTTGAGGAAGTGGATTTTTTTTTCTTTCCTATTTGGCTATCATCCATAACTTACAGCATGCTAGTGATTTGACTGCATATATCTTCTTTATTTCCTGACTGAGTTGTGGCTTTTCTGAAATAGGAATGAAGTGAAAGATGAGGGCAATGACTTTCTTACTTCTTCAGTTTTTTAGTAGATAGAATAACTACCTCACAATGAGTAGTTTTAGTTAAGATTAAATGGGCTTTTAATTTCTCTTTTAGAATTTAGAGGTAATGACTATAGTTAAACTTCAGTGAAGCAACTTTGATCTCTGTGTACCACAGATGCTCAATGAAGATCAAAATTTATGCTGGAGGAGAATATGGAAACCCTCAAATAACAGAACAATACTCAAAGGAAGAAAATTCTTCTATAAGACAAAAAGGAATGAGGGATCAACTGTAGACATTTTAACTAATGTTTAGCTCTTCCTTAAAATTGACTATCATATTGTCATCTCAGCCATCTGTTTGTCTTTTTGGTTGTTCATTGTGAACAGTAAAAGAAGTATGTGGATTGTGACAACAATGGAAGTTTAGATCATCCCTTAATGAAATTTAGAATAGTTAAAACTGAACTGAGCCAGTGAAATATATTTGGATGAGTGTGGTTTGGCACCACATAGATTTTCATTTAAATTGATGCTGCTTTGCCAAATTCTCATTAGGTGAATAAGGGGCAAAATCTATTAGTATTTCTAATTCCTAATTTCGTTATCTCTAAAAAAAATAATGCCTATATCACTGAGTTATGGGGAGAATTTAATGATATAAAATATGTAAAGTCATAACACATAACAGGCACTTAGTAAACAGTAGTTGTTACAGTGGCAGTAATAATATCTGTAGGTTTGAGACGACACAAGGCATATGTGACAGAAAAATTACATAAACATTAATTCCAGGTGACTAGACATAAACTCAGAAAATTATGACTGGAATTAAAGCTGAATTTTGATTAAAGAAAAAAAATGTTAACTAAAGTTTATTATCCCATTATCTGTACTGCAATTCTGAAAACAAAGGCTTTGTCTAATGGGGAGGACACCTTGACCCATGAACCTAAAGTACAGTCTGTATCATAGAAATACTTCTGTAGTGTTGACAAACACATCTGGCTATCATAACATGTAACATATGCATATTATATAACTTTTTCAGTCACTGATGTAATCTAACATGCCATGTTTTGATTCCATGTTCACTAAGCAATCCTCTAACTATAATTTGGTATTCTACGTATTTTGCCTTTTCAGCAAACTTACATCTGTCTTGACCAATACTTGTTATTAATTAATGAACTATCCTAGTTATGAATCAGATGCTATAAATTTGGTTAATAGGAGCCAGATATTTTGAGTCTGATCATTCTGAATCACTGAATCCAAGAATCTGGAGCCACAAAGCTTGGACCATTATTAATTTTTAACCAAGGTCATGCCTTTCTGTTGGACACACTGGAGCAGTGATTGTTTATGCTTGTAAAACACACAAAAGTCTTACTAATACCTAGTCTTTCTGAAAAAAGAGTCCTTTGATTTTTTGGAAAATGCTCACATAACAATAATTGTATGTTTAGTTTTCATTGATTTAAAAAATAAGTATGATAAAAAGTAATTAGGAATTTAAATACTAGTTAGTAACTTTGGTAGTTATCAGGGCTATTAAGAAATGTTTTCTCTTCCTTCTTAACATCTGGTAGGACGCTTCTCCATTCCTTTTGAAATTAAACCTGACAATGTGCCTTACTTTATCCAATAAGACACGAGCATAAGCAACATGTTTTACTTCTGGGCAGAAGCTTTCAGAACATGTACATGAATTGTTGTCTTCCCTTTACATGATTTGATGATGATGGAAGCATGTGCCAAGATGGAGCATCCATCATTGTGGGCTCATTAATGATTACGATGAGCCTCTAGACGCCCCTCTCTCCCTGCTGTCACTCCTTGGTTATATAACATGAGCAATCAATTTGAATTAAAACACTGATATTTGGGGTTACTTGTTACTGTGACATAACCAAGCCTATTTTGAGTTACATGACAACTAACTGCACACTGTTGAGAAATAGTATTTTATAAGTCAAGACATCATATTTTTCCAACTATAAATATCCAATGACTTATCATTGTATCAATTCTTAGCTCCCTTGCTATTATACTTTTTTTTTTTTTTTTTTTTTTTGTGGTACACGGGCCTCTCACTTTTGTGGCCTCTCCCGTTGCGGAGCGCAGGGTCCAGACGCACAGGCTCAGCGGCCATGGCTCACGGGCCCAGCCCCTCTGCGGCATGTGGGATCTTCCCGGACCGGGGCACGAACCCGTGTCCCCTGCATTGGCAGGCGGACTCTCAACCACTGCACCACCAGGGAAGCCCTATTATACTTCTGAACTACCAGGAATCCATAGATAATATAAGTACTGTTTTGTCTCACTGAACATCCCAAACCATAACTGTTAATATTGTGAAATCTCAAACAGTGAACATACACATTTCTATACCTAATACTCAAGTATTTTGCGGGACGTGTTGTTCCTGATATAGAGAAAGATGAAATCTTACTCTTTAGAAAGAGTCTCAACAAATAGACACTCCTAGGCTTGTCCCTAGTTCTTGTTCATCTAAGAGTAAAGCCAATTATTCAGTTTAGTTCACATTCATTCAACACATTCTTTGCTTTACACTTAGTGCTTTTGTGCATTAACCCAGTTAATCATTACTAAAACCCTATAAGGTTGTGCAGGGAAGAAATTGAGAAATACCAAGTTTAAAATGTACCCCTGGGTATGCAAATAAAAGATGACTGAGGAGCTGCCTCTTAGCTATCCTGCATTATCTATCAAAAACATTTGTTCAGGTCATTCTAATTCATATCTCAACATAATCATTAACTGATCACAAATCCACTGTATTTTAACATGTGATTTGGTCTAAATGTTATCTTATAAATTAGCAATTAAAAATATCAAACATCTCATTGGGCAGCATAGGGAATATCATCACTGGTACTGTAATAGCCTTGTATGGGGATAAATGGTTACTGACTTACTGTGGTGATCATTTCATAATATATTTAAATGCTGAATCACTATTTTGTACTCCTGAAACTAACAGAATGTTGAACATCAACTATATTTCAATTAAAAAATATCAAAATATCAAAACAAAATCTAAATTTTTTAATGTTTTAAATTTGATTAATTGTATTTGAATAAATCCATTATGTTTATACAGACACACGTACCACAGGGATAAAAAAAGTATAGGAGAGACAGAGCAATGTGCTTAGTGCCTCTGTGTATGTGTATCTTAATAGGGCTCCAAAACTGAGTTTGACAGCACAACCTAGTCAGTAAACTCAGAAGCCTGTAGAAAAGAAATGTCAGCTATTGAGCTGTCCCCCAATGTGGTGCATTGCAGTGAAGCTGCTGATATGATGATTTATTAAACAGCATGTTGCCATTCACTAAAGACAATACCCATAGGTTCAAATGGGGAACCATTAAAGGAGGAGCTTTATCCATTTTCCAGTTGGAAATCAGCACAAAGCTCATTTTTCTATCAGCATGCTCCTTAACAGGAAAATAAACTTATCAAGAGTTGAAAAGAACTAACAGAAAACAAGCAGAACAAAATGTTAACTATTTTCTTCATGAATGCCATGTAATAAATAGATTAATACATTCAAAAATAATAACCACACAATAAAGTTTTAATATTGACCAAAGAAAATAGCTGAAGAAATGTTTTGATAGACAGTAAAATAAAATGTTATTTTAGATTGTCCTTTGAATAAGAAAACATGTTTTAATATAAAACTTGATTTTACTGGCAATTTGAAACAAGTTTGAAATGAGTTTTTTGTTCGAACCATTTTATTAGTTCTCTCTGCTTTTGTATTTTCACCTAAAATATACTTAATCAACTATTGGCTAAATGATAGTGTGTAACAGATTGTACAGTATTCTCTATGATATGTATCCATATGGGAAATTATCTACATACCTGTATATATAAATTAAAGCAATTTCACTTTAATTTTCTTAGAATAAGACAGTATAATAAAAAGAAAAATATAACCTTGTTAGGTTTGGTAGACATGGATTTTAAAAGGCTTAAATACTTTTAAGACATTTCCTTCTTAATCAAAGAAATATGTGAATGTATTAATGGAATATTTCTTATAATGAAGACTCTTTAATCAATAAAAATATAGCAGGCCATTGGAGCAACAATATGAAGCCTCTTAATTTAAATTATTCAGGATACAGGGAGTAAAAACTGGAGAACCATATGAGTGAAACATAAGATCTGAACTTCCTGAATGATTCACTTAGGGCAATAACAGGCTATCAATAAAAAGCTATGAACTCTCTCAACCATATGTAAAAAATAAATAAAATGCTGCACACACAGCTAAATCTCATGTTGCAAATTCTTTTTATATCCATGTTTAAATATTAAGTTCTAAAAAGAATACCCAAGAGAACTGTGGATAAGGGCTGGTGAACTATGGTCAAAGAAATGTATGGAATGCCTGGAAAGAGCTTATTTTATTAAGCTCTGAGATAACTAAAGATTTCAAGAGAACGGTTAGAGTCCTCTAATTTCTGGGCCCGAAGCCTGTTCTGCAGGAGCAATCTGTATGCATTTGTTTATTCTAAATGCTAAAAGTCCTGACTTTAAGCTTATACAATGAATCTCACTCTGGAAATTGTTCAGGCAACTGCAAGAATCAAGCATTGTGAAGAGAAAGCTAAGATGAACGGGAAATTATATCCAAAGCATCTGCTCTCAGTGTTGCTCTGATTGGTCACAAAGGCATGAGCAAGTCATGCAAGCACTCTCAATTCTCATGGAAAATCATGCAGGTAGGGTGCATTTTTCCTCAAAAGAGTAGTGTACTAAATTTTTAAATAGTCAATGAATTGAAGAGAATTTTATAGAGGGCATGATGCAAAAACATCTGTTCATTCTGGCTTTTATATCTTGTACACATTCAATTTTAAACAGGCTGATCATAGTAGGTGTATCAGTTAACTATGGCCACAAGGGTGCTAAGTACAAACAATCACAGAAACCTCACTGACGTACAACCATAAAGATTTTTTAGCACACAAATCTGGTGGCCAGCTATGGAATGGTGCTCTAGGCTGGGCCAGGTGGGATAACTTGGCTCTTCTCCATGTGTTTGTCATTCTTCTCCTGGGACCAGTGGACCAGCCTGGACGTATCCTCTCATCTTTGCAGCAGGAGTGACAAAGGGCAGGTCTGATATTGCAAGTGTTTTTCAAGCAGGAACAGTCTTGTAATATTCCACGGGTAATTTATATGGCAAAGGCCAAAAGTCAAGGAGGCAGGAAAAGTACACGTCTCTTGTGGAGATGAGATGGGGAGAGAGAGAAAGCAGATATATCTAATCTGTAATCTACCACAGAAAGCCTCCCTGAAAATCTCTAATTTAAACAAAGATCTGATGGAGCTAAGGAAACAAGCTATGCTTATATTGAAGGAAGAACATTTTCTGGCAGTAGTAACACCAAAGAGCAAATATAAGGAATTGGAGCACATCTAAGGAGCCAAAAACAAAAACAGGGTGATTGTGAAGCAGAATGTAGGAGAAGGGGTCAGATAGGTAGTAAAAGACTAGACTGTATGCCACATTTTGTTGATTGTATGGAGTTTGGCATTTACTCTGTGATGAAAAGTTACTGGAGGCTTTTAGACAGAAGAATGACAGTATGCAAAAACACTTCCAAACGATCACCATGGCTACTGTTTTTTATTTATTTATTTTTTTTTCGGTACGCGGGCCTCTCACTGTTGTGGCCTCTCCCGTTGCAGAGCACAGGCTACGGACGTGCAGGCTTAGCAGCCATGGCTCACGGGCCCAGCCGCTCCACGGCATGTAGGATCTTCCCAGACAGGGGCACGAACCCGTGTCGCCTGCATCGGCAGGTGGACTCTCAACCACTGCGCCACCAGGAAAGCCCTGGCTACTGTTTTGAGGACAGCATTTAGCAGGAATATCTGAAAGCAGTGAGACAGGTAGGAGACCAATACAGAGCTCTGACCAAAAGCAGAACATTGGAAAAGATGACTAGAGTTGGATTTAGTAATTTAGTCATTCTTCCTGTCTACAAATATTCTGGTCACCTACTATGTGCCAGGAACTGCATGTAGCTTATATCTAGTGGATGTATTTTGAAGGTGGGACCTATAGAATTTGCTAGTGAATCTCTAACAAGAGTCATTTTCATTAAAACAAAATACAGAAACTTGACAATTCAGGAGAGGAAAAGGTATCTCCAGATTTGGTGGGCAACAGATCGAGGAGCTTAAATGTGTTTAGCTATTGGATCAGTTGCCACACCGAATCTCGAGGTTTAGCTATTGGATCAGTTGCCACACGGAATCTCGAGGTTCCTCTCTCTTTTAAATCTTGGAGGTTCTGTGTTTTGTTTTAACAAGGAAAGACTTCTTCCTTTTCAAACAAGGGAAAATAAGAATAGTAATGATATAGGGAATATTGTATTGAATCTGTACTTTCTTAAGCTAATAGTAAAATGTAAATATTGAGCAAAAGAAGAGAAGTATGAGAATGATATAAAACTGCATTAACTATTCTATGCATTTAATTCAATTTTAAAGCTCCACTTGCTTTCTATTGCATATAAGACAGCAGAAAAAGGATTGAAGTGCTGACAGCTAGTCAACCGAATAACACAGGGCATATTCCACAATAGAACACATCCCTCCAAATGACCCATAAGAAATAGAAATGGACCATATACATACTAAGTATATTAAGGCAACAGCCTCATAGAAGGTTTAACGTAGGGATGTGGCAGAAAAGCGTAGAGTAGAAACTGAAACCAGCTCTTTGAGGTGGTAGCTTTTGAACTTCTCCAATACATTCCTCTCTTATGTTACATGGTATGCATGAGGGGGTCATTTCATACAGTTGACAAGTCAAGTGATAATAAGTGGAGATGAGCTGGAACTGAAGCCTGTGACATGTCTTCCAGCATAAAGTGCCAAAACACACATGGGGAATCCAACCTGAGTAGCTAAAAAGAACAGATCCTATATATGGAATTATACTTGCTCTTCAAGCTCTCCAAATCCTGTTAATAACACTTAAGTCTTGGAGGATTATTCTGTCTATTAACACTACTTCTGCCTTCATCTGATAACTTCCAATGAATATACTGAAGATACATATGTTAAATATTTGATTGTTGCCGTCAAGTATTAGCAGTATTGCTTTTGAAGAAATTGCTCAAACTTCAGTACCAGTGAGATTATTTTCTTCCTATGTACTCTATGAGGCAGTAATTATTTTCTTCTTTGATATTATCTAGAAACACATGAAAATACATGTACATTCTTATTATGAAAATAAGTAAGACTTTAAGGAAACTTCTTTAAGGTAGAGGAAAATTTAAAGAAGGCTGCAGTACAGCAATTTTATATCCTACTGCTCTTAAAAACTCTGAACTTGGATGGTCCAGAAGTATTTTTAATCTTTATCAACTATTCACATAGTACAGTTAATTAGCTCAGAAATGTGAAAACTGTTTGTTACGGAGGGTATTAGAAATAGCTTTTTGAGGAATCAAGTTTATAGTTGGTAAATATGACATAAAGTTATTGTTATTTATTGATGCTTATAATATTTTGAAAAAATCTTGGTGTTTTTACAATTAATGTCTTAAATTTACTATTTTATTACATTCCCACAGCAGCTAGGGAGAGAGAGAGAAATAGAGAGAAAGAGAGAGAGAGAAGATAATATTTCTCTCATTTTATATTTAAGAAAATAAGGAGAGTAAAAGTTTAAATGACTTACCCCCAAATTACCCCGAGTCATGGTAAGAATGTCTCCTATTTCTATGATGTCAAACTGTCTGTGAAAATTAGATCACTGATTCATTTTTGCTTGGTATGGCTGAAAACAAGCTCAATCCTTTAAATATCTTTTGATAGTGGAACTTCAATTTTTCAAATCTGGTTTGAGCTTTGAAGCCCTCCAATGTTAATATACAAAAGAAGAAAATCAGAAACTGCTCAGTGTGAAATATCTCAAAGTGTAAAATAGATTCTGTTTCCTGCAATATGAAGGATTATGTGTTAAGTGAAATCAGTCCATGTACAGCATACTTAACACACCAGATTTTCACTCAGTTTCTAAAACAAAAGTTGTCATCCATAAACAAAAGCATGTGATGTGTCCCCCAAACAGCTCATTCAACATTCTAATTACAATTCTACTCACTTAGCTTATATTCAGTTCAATAAACATTTGAGTGACTATTTTATGCCAGGCATCAGAAACACTTTTAATGGACTTAGAGTCTAGTGAGGGAGGCTGACAACAAAATAGAAATTTTCGATGAGAAGTGCTAAATTAGAAGTTTGCGTAGGTAGCTAGCTCTAGGTTAACACTTAGAGGATGGACCGTCAGCCTCTGGTTTATTTAGAGGGTAAATGTCTTTCTAAATCGGTACACTCTGGAATCTGGACTACCAACGGAAAAAAAGTAAGCTAATTTAAATTCATTTACCCATTTCTAAGATAATGTCAAAAAAATCTGAATTTTCTTCACATAGAGGTGACAATTTTTTAAACACATGAGAGTTCTCATCTAATTTTGTGACTTTTCATTTTTGTAGATAAATATATTAAAGATGAATATATTTTGCAATACTGCTTATAAAAAGGTTCCATTGAAAATAAAAAATAATATTTACATATGAAAGGAGAAAAGACAGTACAGAAATAAGAACTTTTTTTCATATAGTTTTCACCAGTCATATTTATTTCAGTTAAAAATTCTGATGGTGTTTTAATGGGTAAGAAAGCATAAGCTAATGTAAATACTTTATATCATCATTGATAGCCAAACTTAGCACTCTTTTTTTTTTTTTTTTTTTTTTTTTTTTTTCTTTTTGCGGTATGTGGGCCTCTCACTGTTGTGGCCTCTCCCGTTGCGGAGCACAGGCTCCGGATGCGCAGGCCCAGCGGCCATGGCTCACGGGCCCAGCCGCTCCGCGGCATATGGGATCCTCCCAGACCGGGGCACGAACCCGTATCCCCTGCATCGGCAGGCGGACTCTTAACCACTGCGCCACCAGGGAGGCCCAGCACTCTTTTTTAATATGGAAAGATGATAGTTACATAACATTGCTTGGATTCTTTTAAGCATTTCTACATAAAGTAGAATAGGTTACATCAAATTCAATTTAAGACAAAAAACTATTTTATCAAGAATACTGGAGAGAAAAAATCCTCAACATTAGTTTAAAAGAAAGGACATTTTTTCTTTTGTCAATGATTTAAGAATGAACACTTCAGAGGATATTTTTTAGAAAATATGACCCATAATGTTTGAAGTTAGAATAAAGATTTTCAATAAATAAGCTAGAATATTAACCATTTACTCCACTAAATGTATCCCTTTCCTCATCATAATAATTAGGAATATTTAATGTAAACATACATTTCTACTCTTGTATTTAGATTTTTTAGAATTATTTTCAAAAATACTTAAACATTTGTGAACACAAAAACCATAAGCCCAAAATGGAAATGGGCTAAAAGACATTATTATTTTCAACATGTAGTACCTTGATTCCTCACTGTTCTGGAGTCTTCCAAGCTATATAACTAATATGGCTAGATTTTAAGTTTCTTGATATGATTCATTTTATTACAAGACACCTAGCAAGATATATTAGTTAAATATCCCTCTTCCAACCATATTACATGTTTGATTTTTCATAGATTGCAAAATTACTTTTCAAGAAATGTATATCAATCAAATATATTTTTTAAAGTGTGGCACTTTTATGGGTATATATGACTGCCTTACTGCTTAGAATTGCTCAGTATTTTATTTTCCTAATTCACATTTCAATGGGTAAACTTACTGATTTTTGGCATTTATTGTCAATGGTCCTCTGAAAAAGAGTAAAAAGGTGTAAACAATCCATTTGGTATAACTTAGCATGATTAACATTTTTAAATTGTCAGATTTTATAGCACCTTAGTACTTACCAAATATTTGCAATTACTACCTAAAAACTTAATTTTTCTTGGGAAGTTGTTGAGATATTACCATACTTCATTGAAAAATATGACATTATTAATTGTCAAATTCATTATTTTTGATGTACTATTACAAAAGAAAAATATATTGCCTATTAAGCCATAATAAAAGTCTATAACATTTTAAATGTTAAGATGCATCTTGATTCCAAAGTTGGTAAAAAAGGAAAAGAAACGTAAATTATGGATTTGATGAAATACAGTAATAATAAAACACTATAACAAAGAATGGTTAACTTCTTCCTAGGTTACATTTTCTTGTCTCCATTGTAGTTAATTACAGTCATATGACTGAGTTCCTAATAGCAAGCAGCAGTGACATATTATATTTAAGGGCCTAGTTCCAAAAGCCCTGCTGTGAAATCATTCATGTTTTCCCCTCTCCTGCCTATAGGATGTGGATACTCAGGCAAGCTTGGAAGTCATGTGTAGAAGACTGTTAAATTGGGACTCAGAATGTCAGCATGAAACATAACATCCTCTCCCTCAGCCAAACAGGAAGACCAGTACCAACTGATGCTTGAGAGAGAACACAGCTCTTATTGGGTTAAGTCACTGGATTTGAAGGTGCATCTGTTAAACAGCTATTATACTAATTATTATAATTATTCCATATATTTATACTCTAAAGCCTTAAAGCACCTTAATGTCATATTACTTGATCTGAAAATGCAAGATTCAATTTTAAGAGTCTGAAAAGCAGGAACCATTCAACTTCTCTCAAAGTGCTAATTAACTAATGATGGAATTGGAGAAATTTCAACAAATACATATTAATGCCTATGGCATGCAAAATAATGGAACTGGGTGTTATAAGAGTATACAACTACATCTAGGAAAATGGAAGTTCAATTGCAATCATAATGTAGCCTACTTACAAGTGTGCATGAAATGATTAAAACAACAATAGCAATAAACAAACAAACAAAAGTCTCTAGCAGTTACGGCCAGGAAGAATATCTGATAGAGTGTTACATGAAAATATGAAAGAAATGTTTATTAAAGTCTGTAGTTTTTGGGAGAGAGGAGAGGAGAGAAGGGAGAAGGAGAAGGTAAGGTGGGGAGGAGCAGGTAAGAGATACAGTTTTCCACTTGACCCTTTTGCAGATATAGACTTCATATAATCAAATGCTTAGCTTTACACACTAAAAACATGTTTTAACTTTCCTTATCCGAATTGATATGTTCATGAAACTCTTCAGTGTGAGGTAGAATATTACTATCTCATAAGACACATATGCTATACTGACCAGTTTGCTGCCATAGAAAAAATAATTAAAATCTTTTTAAATAATAGGGGCAGCATTTAAAATATATTACAGCTTCCTTTCTCCCACTACAAAAGAGGTAGGACAGGTTTTCCCAAATAGTTTGCTAGTCAATTTTGGACAGTTTGAAATGCAAGTGTGAGTCTCCTTAGTTTCTTTTAACCATAAGGACCTGTGAACTAGTGATTAGGAAGAAAGATGTCATTAATGAAGTACTTAAACATTGAAACTATGAACACTGCAGAAAGAAAATGAGAAGCCCTGCAATTAGTACTTCAAAAATGTGAACTCAAAAAAAAAAAAAAAATGTGAAGTGACCTAGGATATACCTATGTAACATGTGGATCACACCAGTCAGAATGTTCTAAGTTGTGCTACAGTAACAAATACCTCTTATATTTCAAAGGCTCAAAACAACAAACATAGATTTCTGGCTCACATCATGCCTCTCTCCCCCTGACTGGCTGGACGTTCAGGTCTGTGTCATCATGCCCCCCACCCCACCATCACCTCCCCAAGCAATAAAAGTCACTCTCTGGAATAATGGCAGAAAGAGAGTGTGGCAAAAGAGAGTGTGGCAAAACAAGTTCTTAAAGCTTCACCTGAAAGTGATACATATAATTTGTAGTCATATTTCATCAGCTAGGACCAGTTACAAGTCTTAAATTCCATTGTTTATTAGCTATATGATCTAGGAAGACCTGCTTAAACATTCCTGTGGTTAAAGATTATAACAGTACCCACCTCATAGAGTTGTGATGAGGGTTAAATGAACTAAGCCACATAAAGTGTTTAGTATAGTACATGGCACATTATAAAAATGTAACGATACCAACAAGACCAACCAAAGAGTAACCAAATTGTGGAATATGTTATTACCTCTTTAGACCACATATTTTCTTATCTGCAATTCCACCTTGTTGAACATTACCTTTATTTTCCAAAAAGAAGCAAAGTGGGAAGCGCTCAAGGTTTGTGAAAGCTAGAGAAAACAAGATCTCATGTGAAGAGATTCTCTTGAAAAACCCCCTACAGTAAACTAACACTGCTCGACTCTAAATGGCTTGGCTTTCCTCAATAGCCCTTTTCTCTTTTTGAATAATAGAAGTTTCCTCATCCTCACTTGCAAATTCAGCAGTTGGTCACCCTAGAATTGATCTATGTGGATATTTTCTTTTTTCCTGTAGCACCATGTCTTCCCAGAATGTATCTGTCCCATTCTACCTATTGTCTAGACTGACTAGTTCACAAACAATCCTAGGTCTTTTCAAACTTGTCTTCTTTGTTTTCATTCTTACCAGTCTGCTCCCATGTTCTACAAAACAAGTTAACACACAAAAAAAGGCTTGCAGATGAAATATCAGAAAGAGAAATCAAGGAAACAATCCCATTTACCATAGCTTCAAAAAGAATAAAGTACCTAGGAATAAACCTACCTAAGGAGACAAAAGACCTCTACTCTGAAAACTATAAGACACTGATGAAAGCAATCAGAGATGATACAAATGGAAGGATATACCATGTTCTTGGATTGGAAGAATTAATATTGTCAAAATGACCATACTACCCAGGCAATCTACAGATTCAATGGAATCCCTATTAAATTACCGATGACATTTTTCACAGAAAGAACTAGAACAAAAAAAATCTAAAATTTGTGGAAACACAAAAGACCCCAAATAACCAAAGCAATCCTGAGAAAGAAAAAGGGAGCTGGAGGAATCAGGTTCCCTAACCTCAGACTATACTACAAAGCTACATTCATCAAAACAGTATGGTACTGGCACAACAACGGAAATATAGGTCAATGCAACAGGATAGCAAGCCCAGAGATAAACTCACACACCTATGGTCAACTAATCTGCAACAAAGAAGGTAAGACTATGCAATGAATAAAAAAGACTCTTTTCAATAAGTGGTGCTGGGAAAGCTGAATGACTACATGTTAAAAAATAAAATTAGAACACTCTCTAATACCATACAGAAAGATAAACTCAAAATGGATTAAAGACCTAAATGTAAGGCCAGACACTATAAAACTCTTAGAGGAAAACACAGGCAGAACACTCTGACATAACTTACAGCACTATCTTTTTTGATCCACCTCCTAGAGTAATGGAAATAAAAACAAAAATAAACATATGGGACCTAATTAAACTTAAAAGCTTCTGCACTGTGAAGCAAACCATAAACAAAATGCAAAGAAAACCCACAGAATGGAAGAAAATATTTGCAGATGAAGCGACCAACAAGGGATTAATCTCCAAAATATACAAATAGCTCATGCAGCTCCATATCGAAAAAACCCGAATAACTCAATCAAAAATTGGGTGGAAGTTCTAAATAGACATTTCTCCAAAGAAGACATAGAGATGGCCAAAAAGCACATGAAAAGATGCTCAACATCACTAATTATCAGAGAAATGCAAATCAAAACTAGAATGAGGTATCATCTCACACTGGTCAGAATGGTCATCATCAGAAAGTCTACAAACAAAAATGCTGGAGAGGGTGTGGAGAAAAGAGAACCCTCCTACACTGTTGGTGGGAATGTAAATTGGTACAACCATTATGGAGAACAGTATGGAGGTTCCTTAAAAATCTAAAAATAAAACTACCATATGATCCAACAATCCCATTCCTGGGCATATATCCAGAGAAAACTCTAATTTGAAAAGATACATACACCCCAGTGTTCACTGAAGCACTGTTTACAATAGCCAAGACATGGAAGCAACCTAAATGTCCATTGACAGATAAATGGATAAAGAAGATGTGGTACTTGTACACAATGGAATATTACTCAGACATAAAAAGAATGAAATAATGTCATTTGCAGCAACATCGATGGACCTAGAAATTATCATACTAAGTAAGGTAAGTCAGACAGAAAAAGACAAATATATGATATTGCTTATATGTGGAATCTAAAAAAATGATACAAATGAACCTATTTACAAAAGAGAAATAGTGTCGTAGATGTAGAAAACAAACTTATGGTTACCAGGGGGGAAAGGAGAGGGAGGGATAAATTGGGAGATTGGGACTGACATACACACACTACTATATATAAAATAGATAACTAATAAGGACTTATTGTATAGCACAGGGGACTCTACTCAATACTCAATAATTATCTATATGGGAAAAGAATCTTAAAAAGAGTGGATATATGCATATATATAACTGAATCACTTTGCTGTACAGCAGAAACTAACACAACATTGTAAATCAACTACTCCAATAAATTAAAAAAAAAAAGGGCTTGTGGTGTGGTAGCAGAGTTTGAAATGGCTGCAAAATGATCTCTGAAATCTTGTTTTAGCACAGAAATTCATTCTGGCCAAACAAAAGTAACAATGATTCATATTAGTAGTACTACAGTGTAAGAAAAATAGGGCATTTCTCCACCCCCAGCAGTTACTCATATCCTAAATTCCACTTGTCTCTGTGCTCTGCAGAGAGCAAGAGTTAAACGCAGATTATGGGTAATCTGAAACTCCTTCCTTTCCCACCTGCTTCCTGCCATGTCCTCTTAACCTTCAACACTTGCTGGCTCACTCCAAGTTTGAACTTCTTTACTCTAAATAGAGCAGCACTTCTGCTCATCAGTCTATTCATGTAACCTTTATTCATTCACTCCTCCACCTCAAGCCACTTTAGAACTTCCTTCTTACAACTCCAGTTTTGTATGCTCTTACCCTCATCCTCACAGCAGATGACCCTGTCCTGCATTTTTCTGAGACTGTTTCAACTTGTCCACTTAGATCTTATCTAGATGAGAAATGTGTTTTTCAAACTATAGTGTGGTATACATGTAGTTTTAGTTTTATTAACAACATTCTTCCTTAATTATGATAGCACTTTCATGTATTTCGGTTTTATTTTCATTCTGTAAAGAAAACTAGAAAACTAGAAATTCAGGTATTTCTGTGTCAGAAAACAAAGTACGATCACATGTTCTTTAGAACACGATAATTTGAGGTGAAAGAGAAAAAGAATCTAAGTAGTCTGCCTATAAACTATATTCTCTTTTTTAAAAAAAAATTTATTAAAGCATCATCTTTAAAGATGATTTAGGAATAAAGACAACTTGCATAAAAATTATCTCATGCCGTACTCTACACCTTTTGATTTTCATTCAGAAACGCTGAATAGAAAGCCCATTTGAATGACATAACTGTAAAGGAAACATTTTGATTTAATTTAACGTATTTTCTATAATCTCTGCATTTGAGCAGTTTTACTTAAAAATTAAAGAGTACAATTCCATGAGTGGGACAACAGTGGCAATTTGGGATCTAGCAAATTAGACTTATTTACTATTAAGTAAATTACTACTTGTAATAGAGGTGCCTCAATATCCCTTTCAGTGAAATTTTGTTTAAAAGATATTTTTTGATCCTCTGTTTCATGTTTAATTTAAACTAATTGAACTTAAAATGTCAACACTAATTTAAAAATGTCAACACTAATCAAGACAACATCTGAAGGTGTCAGCTTTCCTTCGTTTATCTCCTGTCCCTAGAAGGTACAGAGCCATCAAGTGAAAAACTCCAGGTAATGAATGCTTTTGTCATTTGTTAAATGTGATTAGAATGCAGTTGCACAGGCATGAATGTTGTTTCAAGCTGCCAATGACACCTGTATTTTTTTTTTAAGAAATAAAATAAATATTACAAGCCTTACCTTTACTGTAGGACTGTACGTGAGAGTTCATGTAGTTTGCTTCTGCACACAGCACACAGTGGTATTTTAAATATTTGATTCATTGAATATGTCATATTGGGCACATTCCATTGTTACCTAGAACTCCACTGCAGCCTTTTCAATTCACAGACTAGGGCATTTAAGTAATCAATAATTTTTATTCCACTTTCTTCATCTTACAGTATAAGGAAAAGAATTAGTAAAGGCGATAAATGTCTTTGTATACAAATTTATTCATCTGTAAAAAGGATTTTGCTCCACTTTGAAATTTTATTAGAGAAATGTCTTAATGTTATAAGTGAAGTAACACCTTTAAGAATGGAGAGTTTAGGAATTTTTCCAATTGAATTATTCGTGTTATAAGAACACCAAAGTGACATAAAATTATAAGGAGATTATGTATTTACTTTTCTAAGATGAGTTCTGCAGAAAACCAAATTAATCAAAAGCAAAGAAATTGTTTTAAGTATAATTCCCTAGATTAATCTTTTTTTGAAGCAGAGAATAACACTGTATATTATATATAAATGATGTTGGCAATGATGTAAAGGCTGAGAGAAGGCTAATACATAATACTTACTAAGATGCAACTAATATTCATTTACCAAGTCACTAATAATAAAACACTGCCTGAATTTCAGAGCAAGAAAAATATTTGAGATCATGTTGTTTATTACCCTTATCTTACACACAATTATATTCAGTCCTGGAAAGTTTAAATCATTTGCTTCAAATTCATCAACTAAGTTTAAGAGAGCCTAAGTAATATTCAGACATTCTCTGATGTAGGCCAGTATTATTCCCAATCAACTATTTTATTACACTTTGAGATTTGATTATCATTACTTTTAGTAGAAGTAGCTAATACTTTCTGAGTGTTAGCAATGTGCTAGACCTTTGCTTAGATCTTTATGTGAATCAGACTTTGAAATAATGCCAATTATTACTCTCATGTTCAGGTTAGTTAACAGAGGCAAAAACTTATTAAGTAACTTGTCCAGAATCATTTGAATAAGTGGCAGAGTATTCCTACAAGTTTTGAAATTGTTTTCCACTGTATCTGATTTTATCCTTAGAGCAGTCCTATTGTATATATAGAGCTGGAACGGCAATATCAAATTTTACATATGAAGAAGCCAAGTTTTCAAGAAGCTAACTTACTTATCAAAGGTCATAAATCTAGTAAGTCACAAATATGAGTTGAGCCAAAGTCTCCAGCACTTGGGCTCTTGCTCTTTGTATCGTATCACATCATGGTGTTTTAGATATGTAGATATTATGAGATAAGAATTATTAAGTCATGTTCTTATTGTTAGTTTGCTAATGCTATGGCAAAGAGCTAAATTAAGTTTTAGATTTCAATTAAAATTCTTTTTCAAATTAGTATAAGGAGCAATTAAAGGTAAATGCCTATTCAAAATAAAAAAGTATAAACAAGGGTTCATTTCCCCTTTCTAAAGATCAGTATACTATAGGTCTGTATAATAGCTATATTTATATATCAAAATCCTAGCAGGCTTTTTTTTTAGGTAGATACTGATCCTAAAATTTATATGGAAATTCAGAGGTCTTAGAATAGCCAAAATCATATTTAAAAAAAAAAAACAAAGTTGGAGGACTTACACTATCTGATTTCAAAACTTATTATAAAACTACAAAAATCAAGGCAATGTGGTATTGAGACCTTAGTTCAGTGCTTGGTACATAATAGGTACTCCCTAGATATTTGTCAAATAGGTATATAAATAAAAACAAATGAATACCATTGATTAAATGCTAGGTGACTAACAAAATCCAAACATGATCAATTTGTTCTTGATTACTAGATTATTAATGAAATCCTCTACAGGAAATCTATGTAATTGACTAATATTTCTCTTAACTTGAAGTTTAGAATCAAAGTGCAATAAGAGAATAAACAACCATTTTCTCTATAGTCCAGAACACAACGCTTTTTCTTTAAAATGGTTTGCACTTAAAAAAAAAAAAGACAATGAGGGTATTGGCCTCAGGATTGGTATACAAATCAATAACACAGAATTGGAAATTTAAAAATAAATCCTTACATTTATGGTCAATTGATTTATGACAAAGGTGCCAAGAGTATTCAGTGGGGAAAAGCGTTGTCTCTTATACCAAATGGTGCTTGAGCAGTTGGATATCTGCATGCAAAAAATGAACTTAGATCTTTACATCACAACATTCCCCAAAATGAAGTTAAAATGTATCATAGACCTAAATTTAAGAGCTAAAACTATAAAACTTCCAGAAGAAAAATATATGAAAAAATCTCTGTGACTATTTGGGTTAGGCAAACTGTTCTTAGATACAACAATAAAGGCACAATCTATAGAAGAAAATAATAAGATTTCATTAAAAATAAAAACTTTGGGTATAAAAGATCCATTAAGAAAAAGACTAATCACAAAGAGAAAATAATCTCAAATTATATATTTGATAAAATACTTGTATACAAGATGTATTTAAAACAAAACAAAAAGAAAAACTTCTTACAACTAATTTATCAGAAGACAAATAACTGAATTTTTAAAAATTGGTAAAGGACTTAAACAGACATTTCACAAAAAAAGATATGTGAATGGCTAATAAGAACATGAAAAAATGTACATCATTAGTTATAAGTAAAATGAAAGTTAAAACCCCTACACACAAACTTGAGTGGCTATAATTAAAAGGCCAACAATGGCAAGTGGTTGGTGAGGACGTGGAGAAATGGTTGAACTGATGTGGAGGAACAGTTAGGTAGTTTCTTCAAAAGTTAAAGATAAACTTATATACGACCCACTAATTCCCAAGAAAAGGTGATGTACCATGCGGCTGGAGATGGGGAAAAGGATTGATAGTAAAAAGGATTAAAGGAATCTTTGGAGGGATGAAATGTTCCAAAATCGGTTGTGGTGATTCACAATTCTATAAATTAACTGAAAATTATTGAATTATACATTTACAATGGATGGATTTTATGATATATACAAATTATACTTCAAAAAAGTTGTAAAAAGCAACATAATTTTTCATTACAATGACCTAAAAAAAAGAACATTATGCAAATAAGAATTACATTTATTCCATAGTAGATAATTTATACCAGTATGATTTTGGGAGGAGGGGCAGGGACATGGTGTTTCTACGGGGGCACAGCAGAAGGGAATGATATTAGATGATAGCACTGAGATTGTGGTGAATTACAAAATGCTTTCTTATCCTTCCCCTCTTCTAGCTGACCTCCTTTTTCTGTTGCTATCTTTCACACATCTTGTTATACAAGAAGCAAAGCACAGGTCAAGGGATGTCACTTTATATTTTTAAATAGAGGGGCCTAAATGGTTAACCTTTGCATAGGCATTTGAACTTATTCTTGACAAATAAGTCAATCAAGATGAGAAAGTTATGTGAGCAGATGCGTATCAGCATTAAAAAAACAAAACAAAACTGTTGTTATGTCATACTGATCAATATTTTTAAAAAGTTACTGACATATAAAGGTTTATGCTTGTTTGACATTTCTGTTATTCTGTAATGAGTTACAGAATATTTGAGATACACATTATTATAAATTATATAAAAGATTTGAAATATCTTAGACATAAAGCTTAAACCTTTAAGTATTAGATATAATATTCCATATGAAAAAGATAGAAAATAATAATTGTTTTGTCTCTAAATACTTCAATAAAATTCCTTTAAGTTTCATTATTAAAAACTATGAAAGGGACTTTAAAAAGATGAACTTTAAAATTAAGGAAATCAAAACAGAAATATAATACAAAGAATAATAAAATCTAAAAGCTTGTTCTTCAAAAATACCAGTAAAATAAATGCAGATAATCCTCTTCAAGTTCTAATAAAGTCAACAGAGAGAGAAAATATATACAAAATTTTTAAAAACACCAAAACATAAAGAAGAGACTTTAAAAAAATTGAGATTGCCACGTTACTAGGTAATGAACCTGAAACACAGGGAAAACATATGACTTTGTAGCAAAGAAGAAATGACCAAAATCGGCCCAAGAGGAAGTAAAAAACTTCAATCTAGGAAGTACTAAAAAAAAGAAATGAGGAATAATTCAAAGCACTATCACTGAAAAAAAAAGGCATTTAACCTTTAAAAAACAGATAATCGCCGTTATTGAAATTTTCCCAGGCCTAGAAAAAGTTTCTCATTTTATTTTATAACATCAGCATGACTTTTATAACAAAACACAACATGAAACACCAAAAAGACGCTTACAGAACAATCCCCCTAATGAATATGTATGCAAAATTCTGAGAAATTTGTTAACCAAGTTTAAAGTTGTGAAGCAACAAAACTCCATATCAAAAGAAGTGTTAAGTAAAGACAAAAAAGACATAATCTAATCCATTCTGATAAGCCCTTCAAGAGAAAGGTTGTGTATAAATGAACATTAATTTGTACATTGGGGCTTCCAATTAAAGGAAATGCACCGTAACAATGGGATAAAATAAGATTGGAAAAAATTTAAGAAAACAAATCAGTGGCATTCTAACAATGTAATCCGTATTAAACATCTTTCTCTAGACCTCAGGAACTGTGGTACTGAAAACCACTAAAACATAAGAAATATCTCTGACCACAGTGTTGATTTGTCCTTACTAAGCTAGGATCAAACATGTCTAGGCAAAGAATCCCTGAACCACCCTGACTGCTTCTATGTGGAAATATTTTCTTCCTTTAAACACCTAGAATCTTCTTTAGCCTCATTTTCCCTATCAACCTTCAAACACATATACTAGCAATCAGTTTATTCACTGACTATAAGTATAGTAACTGAACACCTGGCTATTTATTCAAAGCTATATGCATTTTCATCTTTTGTATCTTGAACATCTTTTTAATAGTGTGGAATGAACAACTATATCCATTGCTATAGGAATATGTTCAAATACCAGGAAACCAGTAGGGAGAGATTATCTAAAGGAAGTTTCTCATTTTTTTCTTAAAAAAAAAAAATCTCCAAATTACACTCCACAATTAAGATCAAACTTGTAATTACAACTTCTTTAGCCCTTTTTATGTGGTTTAGTGTTTGGTGCATAGAAGAATAGGAGGGAAGGCAATAAAAATGAAGATTGATTTTAATTCCCTCCTACTTCTCTAAAGGAAAAACTAGCTAAACCTGTTTTAGAATGTAGAGGCTTTTTCTCAGTAAAGACCAAGAGAAAAACTACAGCCTTAAATCTGATCTTCACTGTAACCACTGTCCATGTGATAGGCATGCGGAAGGTAAACATAAGATACTGGCTCTGCACTGATAGAATTTAGTTTAGTGAAGGAGGTATTCATTTAAACAGAAGTGGTAGGTGTTTCCATAGAAGTGTATACTCAAAATGTTAGACAAAAAAAAGGGTGCTTAGTGCCACTGTGGTGCAGAAAGGAAAGGTTTCCCAGAGGAAAAGATGGTTGTGTTGAACCTTGAAGGAAGGGGAGGATTTGAGCCCCTGGAAAGCATGTATTGCAACATGGACAAAGTCCAAAGAGGAAGTCAAACGGCATCTGACTATTTATAGGCGGGCTCTGCCTTCTTGTTCTTTGCCTTGTGTTGCCTACTGTTAAATACATAGGATCCTTCCTTTAAAAGAATGTGGTCCTGCAGCGTGTGGTTTTAATCCATTAATATAAAATTCAGGCCAGGGTGGGGATAAGTGTGGGCGTGCTGGTGTCTGTTCGCGTAAAAGATGCCTTCTGCTTTAGCGAGTATGTGCTTTTAAAAGGATTTGGAAATAGTCCAATCTTTTTTGCTGAGTGTTGTCTGCATAGAGAATTAGGAAAGACAGTGTTGGTCCTGCTAGATTTTATCGTAATCTTCACATGGATCCTTTTATTACTTAATGTTCTTTAGGAATGGGCCAGAAAGGGATGCCAGAGTGGGTTTTTTCCTCTCTTTTCTTTTATTGGACTGCTCATATATACAATACACTTACAAACAGCAGGTTTCAATCTATCTCTTTGAAAGAGTGACCTTAAAAGTGACTGTGCTTTTAAATTAGATGCTCTGCTTGTAAGAGGGACCTAATATTTGTGTGTGTGTGTGTGTGTGTGTGTGTGTGTGTGTGTGTGTAATCTCCAAGCCTCTGCAGGTGGAATGCTGCACGAGAGTTCTATAGGGCTAAAGGTTAGGTTTTAAATATTAGTTAAATATGAAGCTCTATTTCAGGGATTTTTCAAAAAACCTGTGCAGTTGCAAATATCGGTCAATAAATTGTTGCAACTAGAAAACTGAACCCAAATTTAATTTCAGATAGATTTTTGATGATTTTCACAAGCAATTTAACTATGTAGAGTAATGATAATATGCTAACATTTTCCAAAAATGACAGGTAAATGTTTGCACCTGGTTGTCTTTTCTCCTCCCAAGGATCATATATTCGTACAAAATGTTTCCTGATTTGAAAATGCCTGCACATATCTAAAGGATAGATTGTGGCCTTTAGTAACATAATGAGTTCTTTAGGATTTACTTCATATAATCTCATCTTTTCCCTTTTGTACTCTGCATACTTAACACTCACATGCTAATATTAGCACCAATGCCTTAGGCCTAAATAGCAATAATTACTGGATGACATACCGGCTTCTATTTAAGTTGACAACTCAATAACTTGACATATGCATTACATCTCTATTACACTGGAATCTAAATGGCACTTTATAAAGCATTCCTTTTATATTTAGTTCACTGACTGATCAGACTAGAGCTTATGCTCATCATGCGTCTATTAAAGACTAGTGGATGTGTCATTATTTCTAAGACCTTGCCAGTGTTAGATAATGGAATCATGGAAAGCTGTGTTTACAGAGAAATGTTGGGGTTTTGATAATATGTGTTTCTTGGACAAGAAAACGTCAAAGACATTTTTACAGTTTTTTAACAGGTAGTATAAATGGTTCTTCTAAGTAGAAAATGTCATACCTGAGAAATTCAGTCTGCAGTATAAGATACATATTTTTTTTTCTCACAGATGTTTATGTTTTAGGAAGTTTTGTTATGGCAGCATTTCAATTATCAATATGTAGAGCATAATAAGTATAAAACATGTATATCTGTTTTTTTGTTTTGTTTTGTTTTGTTTTTGCGGTACGTGGGCCTCTCACTGCTGTGGCCTCTCCCGTTGCGGATCACAGGCTCCGGACGTGCAGGCTCAGCGGCCATGGCTCACGGGCCCAGCCACTCCGCACGCATGTGGGATCTTCCCAGACCGGGGCACGAACCCGTGTCCCCTGCATTGGCAGGTGGACTCTCAACCACTGCGCCACCAGGGAAGCCTGTATATCTGTTTTTGTTATCTAAACCTCACACAGTTTGGAATATTTCAATGCATTCTACAATACAATATAAATGGAGTTTAAAATATGAACATTGTTTCTCCCCTTCACTCCTCTCCTATCTTTAATCCTCTCTTCACCTGAACGCTCCTCATTTCTCTTCTTTTGCCTCCAAAAGACATTAGGCTGCGGTAGTAATGAAGGCAGGCATAGGGTTTATGTGGAGTGAGTGAGGCAGTGAGTGTGGGCAGAGGTGGCCAGTAATGACAGCCCATGCAGACAGAGACTGTGTGTCAGAGTGAAGTGGTGAAGGCAGCCTTCAAGTCCTGGGAGAGTAGCCACACATAGGGGATTTAGCACATATGTAAATATATTAAGGATATTGGAAATTAAGTTTCTCGATGACAGAAAATGAAGGTACAAACATTAGAAGATTTTGACACTGGAACATCACATAAATAATGAAATTATCAACTTCTAAGTACCACTCTCCACTAAAAAGCACCAGACACTGTTAGAGAAATAGCTGATTTTAGTACTGGGGAAGAAACAAGTATAATATGAGCCAGAAATATCTTGTTGAGATAGTAAGGAACAAATCAAAGAAAAATGGGAGCATAATAAAAAGATGTATAAGCCAGTTTTAAGGGGTCCCATTGGCCAAATAGAGATGAATCTAACCATTTATTTAGATAATGATATTAACAGACTGAATATAAGAGGAATCAATGAATACATACCGATATAAATAAGCAAATCCATAAATAAATGGGAAGTAGTACAAGTAGAAGTAACGAAGACCCACAATCTGATGCTCTTCTAGCCACGATTCATTCAAGCAAGAAACATCAATGACTGCTAAAACTAGAAGATGACAGTGGGATGAGGAACCAGATATTTATTTCAACTTACCTCCACATATAATTCTTATTAATTACAAAGTAAAAAGAGTGAAGAAAACTGGCTGATACCATCTTAATTATGTGAACAAAGTTAACACAACACAAATATTAGGACAAAAAATATCATGTACTACGTGATAGGATGCGCAAAAACAAAAGCACAGTATCATTTGCCTGATATTTCTTCTTAAAAAAAGTATAATCTGGCTCTCCTCATGAGAAAACATCAGACAGATCCAAATTGAGAAATAACCTACAAAATGACAGGCTGAAATCTTGAAAAATATGAAGGTTATGAAATCAAAGGAAGATTGAGGAAGGTTCCTGGATGAAGCAGATTAGAAAGATATGACAATTGGGTACATGTATAATCTTTAACTGGATGCTTTTAATATAAAGGACATGACTGAAATGAAACTTAGAAAGGTTCTGTGTGTGAATGGTACACAGGTGTTTTTTGCATTCTTCTTGCTACTTTTCAGGAAGTTTGAAATTATTTCAAAATAAAATTAATGTTTTGAATATGAAAAAATATTTCTTCATATTTCTTTCTAAATGCTTTCAAAAAATAATTTTATTGAAGCAGAATTGATATACAAAAAACCCTGCACATACTTATTGTATACCATTTGATGAATTTGGACATATAATATACATCCATGAAACTATTATCACCATCAAGTTAGTAAATATATCATCACCTCCAAAAGTTTCCTCCTGTCCCAGTTTTGTGTAGGCATGTGTGTTAAGAATACTTAACATGAAATCTATCCACTTAACAAATTTTTAAGTGAACATTACAGTATTGTTCAGTATAAATGCATTTTTTGGGAGAGATATTTTTAACCTGTTTCGTTTGGGTGATATGCAACTTAGGTTTTGCCTAATTTCCAGCATATGCTCACATAGAAACTTCCCATGACATACTAATAGAGATATAAGATCAGCAACTATGGGAGGAGTGCTTTTGAACTTCCCTTTTATTTCCTTTGACCCGGACACCTGCATCCTGGATGGTATCTTTCTAAGTTCGTCATGACAGTGCAATAGGAAACGGCCATCTTATCAAACTTCCTGGAAATCCTTCTTTCCCAAGGAAAACAAGAACAAACCTCACTTAAGCAAACGTTCCCTTCACAGTGCTTCGCTCAGTGTCCTCCAAAAGTGAATTTGTTAACAGATACCCTGAAGAGATGGTAGTTTTGTGGCGAAAGATGACACTATATCCATATTTATTAACTGCCCTTCAAACAGAGTAGCAATTTCCCTTGAGACTGTGCTCTCACAAACAACAAAATATAACGTCCAATGCTTCATATAAGACATGTCATTAACTGCAGAAAACTGCAGAACTATCTATCATGTGGTCTGCCTACAGTGTCCTATTTTTTTTTTTTTTTTTTTTTTGCTGATGCCAAATGAACACACAATTTCCCAGAAGCAAATAAATGAACACCACAAAGAATGAGTACAGAACACAGTTCATGTACTTCTTCGAAAGGAAGAAGGAAGCAGGATGAGGCCAAAGAGAAAAAAAAGGGCTGAAGGGCACAGTAGGGCAAAATGATGCAGGAGGAGTGATGGGCCTTTGGAAGCATTTATGAATCAATCACCAAAGCAGATCAGATACAACATTTATCTGTTCTGACAGTATTTATTGACCAGTAAAACAGTCAACGAATAGTCTGAAAATTATCAAAATGTATCTAAATGACAGAGGCCAAAAGATCATCCATTTCCCTGAAAAGCTTTATGGGAATATTGTTTCATTAATTTAAATTCATATTAATTCCACATATCCATATGTGAGTGCCTACTATTCCCAAAATACTGTAAGAAATAGTGAAGCATATACGAGGATGAATATGGTATAACCTCTGACATCAGAAAGCTGAAAGTCTAGGAGACGGCATTACTCTGGTACAAGGCAGAATATGATACATTCCTTTGGGTTTTGGTTGCTGCTCTTTGGAGTCAAATATTTCCAAGAAAATGACACAGGAAGTCATTGTAAAACTTGATCAAATCTGTACATGTTTGCAAGAAAAAAAAAAGGGGGGGGACTAAAAAGGACCTGAGGGGATAACAGATAAGTTTGGGTGGGGACTACAGAGGATCCCCATGGTAGGGTCAAAAATGTCTCTTTCCATGGTAGGCTGGGAAGGATTATTAAGGTCAAGCATCAGAATCAGAGGGTCCCCAAGTCTGAAAGCAACTGTGGAGTTATGGTTTGCAAGGAGAATGGGAGAGAAACAGTACGTGGAAGAGAAAGTGGGCAGAATCAAGGGGGAAAAAAAATCCTGCCTACTTCAGTGTCTGCCTAAGGCCAGCCCTGATATCACATCTGTTACATTCACAGAGCTGATAAGGGAACACAGACCTCCTCCATCCCTCACACTCCTTGCTCACATGCTGCCCGACGCCATCAATGCCTTAACAAAGCTCTGTTGTTCAGGCCAGCATTTTCCTTCCCTCCTCATGGTTTTATTTTATTATTGTTATTATTATTTGGGTTTATATGTGTTACTTGCTATACACTCAGCAGTGTAAGTTGGTATTTGGATTTCACGTGTCTCTGGAGAGCACTTGCTCAGCACAAAGGAAAGTGAGAAGAAAACCTATGTAACATTTTCTGTCAAAAAGCCTCCCTGCTCAAAGCTTAGACTCACCTGGAAAGAGACCTGCTTACAAAAATATATGGAATTTCCAATATTATGATTCACACAGTCTGTGTTAGAAGAATAAATAACAACCTAGAGCAGGAAATATATTTTTCTCTTGATATTTGCAGTGATTTTTTAATGGCTTTCTCTGGGCACTTGGTTTATTAACTATAACTCTTAAAAGCAGAGATAATTTTTAGAAAAAATGAATCATGGGCAAAAATGTAATGAAAAGAAAATTATATAAGGCTTTGAAGTGCCAAAAAAATAGCAAAACCAGCAGAGGTTGTTTGTGAAAATATAACTATAATATCCTGAATTTGATCATAACAAATCTGCACAATCCTCCTTTTGAGTAAGCCAGGAAAATTTTAACTCTAGGAAGGCTTTGGGAAAAAGAAATTGTTCATTAAAGGGTACTCAGGTTAATGTTTATTCCTTACCCTCTCCTTTCCCAAAAGTCATCCATTTTTAAGTTGGTTTGAAGCAGTTTGCACGTTATCATTAGTAATAGTTACCACTGTTGAGTGATAATTATTCTATCTGGCATTATGTAAAAGGTTTTACTACATATGAATTACCATGATATATCTTCAAGCAGCCTCAAATGCATATGTGTACCAACTGTGAGAAATACTTTGTTCAACTACAGAAGAGTGTAAAACAGTCTGGGAAACAGTTGTTTTGAAAAACTGTTTTAAGGAATTTGAGCAAATTATTTCTGTTTTTAGCAATGTTAAACTTAACCACTTTTCCAGATATCTTCTCTTGATTAAAATTTGAGGGCAATCATAAGGTTTTAAGACTATATGGTTTAAATAAAAAAAGACTATAACTGCTTTCCATAGAATAGATATAGAATGTACGATGATTTCTCCTAGAAAATATGAGCTTCCACTATATTTCCTATATTCTCTTCACATGATCCATACTTGTCATTTTATTTTAAAATGACATCAATGTATAATATATGTATACATTATACATTGTATAACACATACAGGAGTTCTAGAACTTTGTACACTGGACATTTCTTTAAGTGTTCTATATTGGGTATTTCATTAAACGCATACCTATATACTTGCATACTATATAAATAAACATATAATATTATATGCTTAATTAATATGTCTATATAATATTATATGTGTTTATATATGTATATATATATAATTTCTTTTAGAATATTAAATATATTAATCCATAATCTATCAGCTTCCAGCGTTGCTGCCAAAAATTCAGAGGACATGTTGATTCTTGATTCTTTATATATATGTCAATTTTGCTCTCTTTGGAGGTATATGGAATTGTGTCTTTGTTCCCTATTATTCCAAAATTTTACCATGATGTGCACAGGTGGAGGTCTATTTTCATTCACTGTGCTGGAATCTGATGAGGTCTTTAAATCTGAAAACACATCCTTCAGTTACTGGAAATTTTCTTAAAAGACTTATTTGATGATTTCTTTTCCTCTGTTTTTATCTGTTCTGTTCTTATAGCACTATTACTATTTGGATTTTGCACTGTTTTGAATGCTCCTCTTATTCTCTTTTCTTATCTGAATATCCCTTTTAAATAGTATCCTGTTGTTAATTCATAGTCCTTTATATCTCTGGGGAAAGACTTCTTGAGCATGCAATCTTTTTACCTCAATTTGCTAACATAAAAATGGGCTTTGGGCCTGGACACTTCCTTTCCAAGAAATAAAAGGTCTCCCCAGCCTAGGTTGGGCTTATTGCCTGTGGGAATATCTTTCCCTGGTTCATACTTAAGGTGTATTCCTTTGTTCTGCTTAAGTACATGCATCAGTGGCCCTCATGAAGACCCTCAGTTTTCTATATTTTAGACTACACAGAGGAGAGGTTGAAGTGCTTTTATGGGAGCACCAAGTGGGTTGTGTAGATCTCTACCACCCATGTGGGCTGCAGATGCTTTATCTGTACCGCCAGAGTCTGTTGTGCATGTCACCTGTTCTCAGTGACCTCAAATCATGCTCTAGTCTCTCCAAACTGGATGGCACCCTTTGGCCACTCAGTGAATGAGGTTACAAAATCTTTCTAAGGATACCAATGATGTTTACTTTTTGAAATTTACATTTCCCTATGTACTTTGTTTCCTCTGTTAGTTTATTTGTTCTGTTCACTAAATTCCATCTTGAAGAAATTTCTCAGATATCTGTTCATCATTAGTTGTCTACTTATATTCAAGAGTAGGGGACTAAGATGTTGTTTGGAAGTTCTGAGCATGTGTGTATGCGTGGTCAACTGTGGGTTTCACTGAAAAATGATGGGACTGGGCCATTTTCATTGGAAAATCCCTATGTCAGGATCTTTATGTTTTGCCATTTGGCATGGTCAGATTCTGCACACTCTTCAGTCTTCTGCCTGAGAACTAAGAGAAAGAAGATGGCTGAGCAGAGGATATGTCTCAGCCTTTTCTATAAATATACATACATTTAGTTAGGGCTTCACATTCAACTGTACCTAGCATGTACCAGTTCAGAGATCTTCTGCTTTATTCTCTCTAGAAAACAAGCCTCCATTCTCCTGTCAGGATGGGACTATAACTTGGCTACTTACAGTAGGGTAAAAAATTGCGGCAATTACATGCTTTATAAACAGGCTTTTAACCAATCTTTCCTCTGTTAACACCCTCTCTCTAATTCAACTGACATCTAGAGATACCTAATGACACCAATTCCTGAGCTTTGAGGGATTTTGCAGTACAAACTGGATTTGACCTGTTCTTTCTCACTGTTGCTTTAAGATTCAGCTTTCTTGAGTCTGTTATGTCAGTTTCCCGCACCCCATGCAGTGGAAACGCAGAGTCATAACCACTGGACCACCAGGGAAGCTCCCTTTTTTTCTTCTCTTGTGTTCATTCCATTCTTGTGAATCTAGACCTCTGTTGTCATGTTAGTGGGGTTTTATGAGGGAGTGAAATTAATATATATATGCAATCCACCATTACCTGAGATTTTACAGCTATCCATTTTGTGATGAACATTTCAGAGTCAAATTATATATTCTGTCATTTTTTAAATCGGGTGTCAAAATCATAATAACAGTGACACTAACATCTGAATGAAATTTTTAGTTCATCTTTGACTGGAGGTTATTAGCAGATGTGTCCACCTTATGACATATGTTGTACTATCAACACATATATGGCACAATGAACTGTGCAGAGGGAGTGGCCTATAGTAGGGTAGAAGGATGAACTGATTTGAAACCAGAGTAGGAATGCCAGCGGGCATTACATTTATTTGGGTTCAGTCAAGAAAACACTGCCACTTTCAGGATTTGGAGAACAGAGGGTATAATATAGGAATCAGGTCTCAAAGGAATGTTAGAAGAATTGGAGGAGCAAAGGTTAAGGAACAGCAGCTGGAACATCAGGGAAAGAACTACTGATGATCTCAGCTTGAGGCAAAAAATTGGGTAGTTCTTAAAAGCTTATAGAAAAACGACTTCACTTCTCAAGAATATCTGAAAAGCACCTATTAATTCTCTCATTGTGCCATAGTGAAGTGGGTGATTCTCAAGTACAGCCCAAGAACCTCCTGTGAATGTGCGGCCACCTCCATAATACAACTCTCCAGCATATTTCTCCTCTTCTGCCTTTCAAGTTGTACTTGTGTGCCTTTTACTGGCTAACTACAAATGTGAACCACAGAGAGAAGGGGATTCTTGTCTGAGTGCAAAGGGAAACTTGGAAGGGGTGTTAGTAAAGTTGAATCAGCAACAGATGATCCACCTACAACATAAAAATATTGTATCTATTCAATCAAGTCCTGTGTTATGGACTTATTTGCAATGGTATTGGTGGGAATTTACAATGACAGGACATACCTAGAGGGCAGATAGACTGAGGAAAGCTGAGTGAAGGTGAGGATATAAACGAAAATATTTCCCTCACGTACCAGGTTCCATGTAACGTATTAAGTATAACTACATTTTAATGTTAGTTTTGAGGACTACAGCAAAACAAACAAAAGCCAACTACTACCAGCAATCTGAAGTGCCAAAAAAAAAAAAAAAGGACTATTAAGAAAGGAAAAAGTAAAAATGAGCAGCCATCTTACCTCCAGAATATGGCCTAATACTCACCACTAAGCCATGCAATTCTCCCATTGAGCAAAAATGAGCTCACAGAATACCAACTTCAGACAAGATTACTTTGACTCCATGACAAAGTGAGACAAAACAAGACCAGTCCACTATTTTGCCAAAGCCCAGGCAAAAACAAGGTCACTGTGCCAATCACAAAATACCAGATACCCCCTTCTTTTGGCTAAAATGAGTAACTTTTCACTCCTTACCAGTCATAGTTTTATCCTCATCCTAGCCTCTTCTCCCTACAAATAAAATGCATTGAAATGCTAATCATAATACTGTCCCACTTTCTCCCAGCATCCAATTTACAGCACCAGCCCCCTCACTGCTGTTTCCTTAAGCCCTCCCCTAAATCACCCACAAAAAGCCCCCAAATTTCTATAACAGATTCTTTCTAACACCCTCTATTTTGACACTACATGATTACTCATTGTAACAGTTAACGTGTCAACCTGGCTAGGTGCCCAGTTATTTGGCCAAACACCAGTCTATAGCTGTTACCCTGAAGCTATTTAAGATATTACTAACAATTTGGGATTTCCGTGGTGTTGCAGTGGTTAAGAATCTGCCTGCCAATGCAGGGGACACTGGTTCGGTCCCTGGTCGGGGAAGATCCCACATGCCGCAGAGCAACTAAGCCCATGCGCCACAACTACTGAGTCTGCGCTCTAGAGCCCGCGAGCCACAACTACTCAACTCCATGTGCCTAGAGCCTGTGCTCTGCAACAAGAGAAGCCACTGCAATGAGAAGCCCGTGAACCACAACGAAGAGTAGCCCCCTGCTCGCCTCAACTGGAGAAAGCCCGCATGCAGCAAATAAATAAATACATATAAATAAAAATTAATTAATTAATTGATTAAAAAAAGATATTACTAACATTTAAATCTGTACACTTTGAGTAAAGCAGATTACCCTCTATAATGAGGGTGGGCCTTGTCCCATGATGTTCTCTCTGCTGTAATAAACTCAATGTGTTTAATTATATAGGTGTGTTCCTGGTAGTCTTTCTCTGAAGACTGTTGACCCTGTCCTGTCCTGCATGAGTTCTCGCATGTAGCCAAAAGAAAAAAGGGAAGGATATCCTGCATTTCTATTTAAGAAAATAAACTGGAAAATCAGGGCATTTTTTCTCTTAGTTTTTTTATTTTCTCTTTCATAAAAAGAGAGTACTGAATATTTGAGAACTACACCCAATCTGTAATGTTTTACACATTCAGTGAAGACTTTCAAACACATTTCAAGTATCAAATCTATTTAAATATATCATTTTAAAGAAGGTTGTGTCAAATGTTGGTTACTTTCAGTTAATAAAATATTCATTAGCTATTTTCATTTTGTCAAGTCTAATGAAAATATTGTTAAATAGATAAATAGCGATGCTAAAAGTACCTCCCACAGAATTACAGATTTCTCTGCAAGATTTGTGCTTTTTCCTCTTAAAACATCAGCAACATTACAGGAATAGCACAACTTACTGAATTTTGTTTATTGTATTTCCTATGACCTGGACATCATTTTTTTTTCCCTTTACTTGTACTTCCTGTACCAGAATTTGGACAGTTTGTAATTTTCCACTCTTTCACAGCACATGAAAAAAAAAATTTATGAGGCTCTTGAGTGTTAAGTCTTGTGACGAAAATCAGTCCTAATGGGAAATTGGTGAGTTCATTTACAAACAGGAAACCATTAAGCAAATTCTGTGTTTTAAGAAATCCCATTTGGTCATATGTTAGTGACCAGGCTAGTGATTAAATCACCTTTACATAACCCTCGGGAAAAAAAAAATGCTTTTATACATACATGGCTCAGTGCCCTACACCCCAGGCTATGATCTTATCAGCCCTTGCAAGGACAGATATGATCTACATTTGGATGGAAACATTCCAAGAAAAACCCAGGTGCTATAGGAAGTGATATGGGTGATACAGTAGGTGGTGATCTTTCCTCTGAGTCAGTTCTGGACCAATTACCCAGCATGGGGCAAGGGTGCAGCAGTGTCGATTGACGACTTGTCACAAAACGTAGTTCTCTATGGTGCAGTTTCTTATAGTTGAACGAAACATTTTTTTAAAATGCCAATATATTTTGTCTCCCAGGCAAATTTTTATAAAAAATTATATCTTGTGCTTTTGCTTATTTCTCCATATTTAAAGAATTTTAGCTGTGAGTACTATTAAGGATCTCAAAGGATTCTTAGGGATCATTTGACCCAAGCCTTAATTTTATAATTAAGAAAGAGATTATTTACATGAGTTGCAGAATTGGGACTTGGACCGGGTTTTCTGACATCTAGTTTTGCTAATCTTACTCTTGCTATTTCTCTTTTATTTTACACTCTCTCCTGTGATCTTAACAATTTATTTCTTTTTAGTTCATAACAAATGTTTTGTAGTCAATGAATAAATAAAAAACACTCTTAAGTTCTTCAAAATTAAGTACTACCCGAATATTGTTTTTTTCTTTGTCTTTTTTTAAAAATTTAGCAGACACATAACAAGCATATACTAGATTTTTTTGTGAACTTCAGTTCTAATAGTATCACCAATGATTTCCAAACATTTATTGAATTCCTAAGAAAAAATATAACTGTTCTCATGCACTTTGGTAGCCTTATTTATTGAATCATTGGTTTCTTCTTTTAAGGAAAATCTACAGTAAGTGAATTTTAACATTGAGATTTCTATTAAAGAACAATAAAGATGTCTAGGAAGAGATAAATAATTAATCATGCGTTGGTTTTATATACAAAATCGTGATATTGTAATAAATATTAGGACAAGTTGGAAAATAATGCCACTGACCAGCTGCTACTGATTGGATAAAAAAAAGCAAGGAAAGAAATTTCATCACTGAAACTATGGAGAGATGCTATATTCAATCAAGATTAGAAAGCAATTCAGTCATTGTGTACACAGTTGTCAGGAAAGAGGACAGAAGTGATGGACTTCCTTACTATTAACAAGCAAAGACTTGCTTTTATTCCAATATGATAGAAGTAAGTGAATGGTACACTGACTATAGCTGAAAGCATTTTCATCTATCCCAAACTTTGAGAAAGTCTGACACACCCATACATCTTATTTACTTAAAGCAAACAGTCAAATGGATTATTTTAAACTATTTCTCTGTAAATTACCTAGCTTCTTTATAAATCACCCATAACTCTCAGTGCTTATGTCATTTCCTTGTTTGTTCCAACTCAAATAAGAGTTTCTGCATATTTCCAAATCTCCATCTCAGCAACCTATGGCTCTGGGTCCCTGATTTCATCTCTGACTAGTACTGTTGTTTTTTTGAATCTTGCTATGTTCAGTGGTCTCTGGCTCGATTTTAGGTACCCAGGAAGCATCAGCTACAAGACTTCTGGTCTTGTCAACCTCAATCCCTGAGCCCAGTCAATGGTTAGTATACAGCCCACCTCAAAATGTGCCTGAACTTGGCTTTGTGTATTTGGCTCCTTGATTACCATTCTGCAAAACTGGTCTAGTTTCTACGGGCCAAACAACAATATGGCAGAAACGCAGAGACAGGCAATTTTTGAAAGTCCTTTAAAGTGATAAGTGGTTTACTTAACGATATGTATTAGATAATAAGAGAAAGAATCCAGAGATTTGGATTTGGTATCCATACCTATGTTAGGTAGCATCTTACCTTGAAACAGTATTTCACATTACAGCAGAAACATCTTAACTTGGATGACTAAATTCTACTTAAATAAAGCCTCTTTTTCAGTATAGTTTTTCAGAGATATTATTAGTCACTTTTAATAAAAATAACCTGCACATTTCCTTACCATTCCTGGGATTGCCCACAGAAATTTTATATTAGAATAAGAATTAGAAGTAATTTATATCTAATCTATTCATTGAAGATCTGGGTTAAACAATGTATGAGGAATAGAAGAAAAACTATATTCAAAAGACAAGTTGGTAACACTGAAACCTATAAGGAAGGTAGGTCACTGCAAAAGTGGTGAGAGATGGTAAAAGTGAATGAGTGAGAGCCTTAAAAAGGCACAATTCTGAAGCTCGCCATTGTCTTATCTTTCTGAGAGATAGGATACTGAGATACTGAGAGATAGGATATTGAGATACTGAGAGATAGGATTGCACGATGGTTATATCCACAATCTCTGGACTTAATTCATGGCTTCACCACGTGTTAGTTATGTGATTCTGAGTTCCCATAAAGTTAGCTTTCTTAAATGTGAATGGGGTAAAAGTAGTATTGAATTCTTAGAGATGTTATGAGGATTAATAAATAAATACAGAATAAGCACTGAATAAACACTAATAACCATGACAATGGTTACTGTCAGTGGTTAATACCCATTACAATAACTTTATTGTACAACAGCATATTTGACACTGATGATTTTGCCATACTTTTTGTGGCCATATTTCTATAAACCACATACATAGGCTTCAAAAC